>NC_069786.1:103300400-103603430 GCF_027406575.1 Nycticebus coucang | reverse complement strand
AGGAAGTGCAGATTAACAAATTTCATATCCAATAATATTTATCGAGCGTTTGCTTTGCTAAACTGAGAATTCTCTATTCAGAGTCAGTGAGCGTTCAAGCTTCACAGAATGAATCTGTATTAAATGAAAAATAAATCAATTGTCATGGTCGTATAGCCCAGAAAATTTACAGCTGAAGTAAGCCAGAGAAAAGTGACCTCTTTCCCTCCAGCCCCGCCATCTCTTTACACCGATCCGCGAGTCCTAGGGCACACACAAGTCATTCAGCTCAGGATTACGTTGGCTCATGTGAAAAAGGGTGGTTATGAGCTGGCGCTTAACTTTGTTTGTTCTGTTTCAGCAGAAGCAGTTCCGAGGCTGGGTGTGAGGATGGAAAGGTCTCCTGCTTCCTCCAGCCGTCGGCTGGGCCAGCCCTGTGGCCTTTGCCTTCCTTTGGAAAACCTCAGCCATATATTTTAGGGACACACACAAATACAAACAATTGTACTTATTTTCCAAGTGCTTTAATTAATTCCATTTAAAGCATAAAAGAAGAGGTCTTAGGGATTTTTTGGCAGGACTAGTCTTTTTTTTTTTTTTTTTGGTAGAGACAGAGTCTTACCTGATCGCCCTTGGTAGAGTGCCGTGGCGTCACACAGCTCACAGCAACCTCCAACTCCTTGGGCTTAGGCGATTCTCTTGACTCAGCCTCCCAAGTAGCTGGGACTACAGGCACCGGCCACAACGCCTGGCTATTTTGTTTTTTGTTGCAGTTTGGCCAGGGCTGGGTTTGAACCCGCCACCCTCGGCATATGGGGCCGGCGCCCTACCTGCTGAGCCACAGGCACCGCCCTGGCAGGACTAGTTTTATCCGCATTTCAAAGGGGAAAGAAGGGTGGCACCTATGGCTAAAGGAGTAGGGCACTGGCCCCATATGCTGGAGGTGGCGGGTTCAAACCCAGCCTCGGCCAAAAACTGCAAAAAAAAAAAAAAAGCAGCTGGCAAACAGGAAAAAAGATTATTTCCTATTCTGGAGTTTGGAGCAGATGGTATTTTATTCTAATAACCAAAAGACTGTCTTTGTGAAGAACTGCAGAATTTTACTACCAAGGGTCACAGGTGTGAGGAGTTAGGACACCAGCTTGAGAGCTGGACACTGTACCATTTTTTTTTTTTTTTTTGAGACAGTTTCACTTTGTCACCCAGATTAGAGTGCCCTGGTGTCAGTCTAGCTCACAGAAGCCTCACACTCCTAAATTCAGGCAATTCTCCTGCCTCAGCTTCCCGAGGGGGTGGGACCACAGGTGCCCACTGCAATATCCGGCTAACTTTTCTACTTCTTAAAGTAGAGATGGAGTTTTGCTCTTGCTTGGGCTGGTCTTGAACTCCTGAGCTCAAGCAATCCTCCTGCCTCAGCCTGCCAGAGTGTCAGCATTACAGGTGTGAGCCCATTACAGGGCCCAGCCTAGAAAGTCTTCCTTTGACCAGGAGTGATCCCAGAGGTAAATCCACTTCTCTCCATTCTTTCCAACTGGGGCTCTAGAGGTTTGGATCTCTGAAGTCCCTGGTACCTCTGCAGTTATATAGGGACCTCATTTCTAATGCAATAGTGGACTGGTAACTAATTTAGAAGGAATTTGGCAGTGGCCCAAGTTTTTGATGTAGAGCCGAGTGCTGCATAAGCCTAAAGCCCAGATGCTTTTTCTCCACGATTGCACGTGCCCTTACAGGGTTGTGTTTAGAAGAGTGTTTCAGCCTCACAGGAGCTGAGGCTTTCCTTTTGAAACTTGTGGGTCCCACAGACTTCACTAATTTGAGGTCTTGGTGCAATCTTTGGATTAGTGAACTGGGCCTAACAGGGTCTTGCTCTGTCATCCAGGCTGGAGTACAGTGATGTCATCATAGCTCATTGTAACCTCGAAGTCCTGGGATACAGTGATCCTCCTGCCTCCTGCCCCCCACGAAGCTGCGACTATAGGTGTGCACCCCCACACCTGGCTAATTTAAATTTTTTTCTGTAGAAACAGGGTTTTATATTTAAACTCCCAGTTCTCCAGCCAGTCCTCCTGCCTTTACCTCCCAAAGTGTTGGGATTATAGGTGTCAGCCACCACACCTGACTGGACCTAAAAGTATTAACGTCCATTCTACATTCATGGCTATATGTTTTCAAGTCAAATCAGTGGGATTTGGGGGGGAAATTAGTTTATTTTTTGCTTCTTTGCCAAAAGTGGTGCCAGTGAGACAGCCTTGTTGCTAGTGACATACTTTTTTATGTTACAGAGTTCATTGATACCTGAAAAAAATGGCAATAATATTTTCTGTTTTCTCAACTTTTGGGGAACAGAAACCTGCATCCCTACCTCAGGTTAGTGGTCTGGAGGGGCAGGGAATGTCTGTTGTTCTTTGTGCCACAGGAGATAGCTGGAGGGAACTGTCAGTGGGGAGGTCACCAGATCCTCTTAGCTGAAGATGGGATTAATCTGAGTGGAGGTCACAAGACTGTAGCAAAGGCCAAGAAATTGTATGGGTCCAAAATGGGATTATGGGATCAAAACCTTTAAAAGCTCTGTGCTTCTGCTCAGAAGCAGGAATTTGGATTTGAGGCAATTGTCTCCCATTTTCCTCCTTTGCCACAAAGTAATAAAATTTTCTTCCCTTCTCAAATTGCTTATCTGATGAAAGGGGTTCACTGGTATACCCAGAAAGGAGACCAGGAGAAGTTCAGGCCAAGTTTAATGAAAGGGGACAGAGACCTGGGTAAAGATGGTGTCTGCACAGAAGGTGGTTGGAGGCTTGTTTTTATACTGGGCATAGGGGGAGGAAAATTCCACAGCTTGCTGGAAGATTCTGGAGGGGTAGGGTCTTTCTGGCCAAACTCTTGGGGTGGGGCCAGGTAGACCTTTTGTTCTAGGTGGAGAGTTTGAAGAGGAGGAGGAAGAAGGGTTTAGGCCCCCAACAGGATCTGGTGTCAACGGGACTCGTGACTTTTGGTCACATTCATTTTTTTTTTATTGTTAAATCATAGCTGTGTACATTAGTGCAATCAAGGGGTACAATGTGCTGGTTTCATATACAATCTGAAATATTCTCATCAAACTGTTCAACATAGCCTTCATGGCATTTTTTTAGTTATTGTATGTAGACATTTGTATTCTGCCTTTAGTAAGTTTCGCCTGTACCCATTCTAAGTTGCACCGTAGGTGTGGCCCCACCCATTACCCTCCCTCCACCCTAACCTCTCCCCTCCCTTCCCCTTCCTTGGCCCTTTCCTCATAGTCTTGTGCTATAGTTGGGTTATAGCCTTCATGCGAAAGCTATAATTTAGCTTCATAGTAGGGCTGAGTACTTTAGTACTTTTTCTTCCATTCCTGAGATACTTTGCTAAGAAAAATATGTTCCAGCTCCATCCATGCAAACAAGAAAGAGGTAAAGTCTCCATCTTTCTTTAAGGCTGCTTAATATTCCATGGTATACATGTACCACAATTTGCTAGTCCATTTGTGGGTCGATGGGCACATGGGCTTCTTCCATGACTTAGCAATTATGAATTGGGCTGCAATAAACATTCTGGTACAGATGTCTTTGTTATATTGTGATTTTTGGTCTTCTGGGTATAAACCTAGTACAGGAATTATAGGATCGAATGGCAAGTCTATTTTTAGATCTCTAAGTCATCCTTCCAGAAGGAACGTATTAGTGTGCATTCCCACCAGCAGTGTAGAAGTGTGCCCTTTTCTTCACATCCACGCCAACATCTCTGGTTTTGGGATTTTGTTATGTGGGCTACTCTTAGTGGGGTTAGGTGATATCTCAAAGTAGTTTTGATTTGCATTTCTCTGATGATTAAGGATGATGAGCTTTTTTTCATGTTTTTGTAGATCGGGCGTCTGTCTTCTTTAGAGAAGTTTCTCTTCAAGTCCCTTGCCCACCCTGAGATGGGATCATGTATTCTTTTCTTGCTAATACGTTTGAGTTCTCTGTGGATTTTGGTTATTAGACCTTTATTGGAAGTATAACTTGCAAATATTTTCTCCCATTCTGAGGGCTGTCTGCTTGCTTTACTTACTATGTTCTTGGCTGTACAGAAGCTTTTGTATTTTTTATTTATTTTTTTTTTGTAGAGACAGAGTGTCACCTTATGCCCTTCGGGTAGAGTGCCATGGCATGACACAGCCCACAGCAACCTCCAACTCCTGGGCCCAAGCCACTCTCTTGCCTCAGCCTCCCGAGTAGCTGGGACGACAGGAGCCCGCCACCATGCCCAGCCATTTTTGGTTGCAGTTCAGCCGGGGCCGGGTTTGAACCCGCCACCCTCGGTATGTGGGGCCGGCGCCTTACCGACTGAGCCACAGGCGCCGCTCCTCTATTTTTTATTTTTTTAAACAGGGGAGTTTCACTGTCTCAGCCTGGAGTGACAAAATAAAACCTGACTCTAAAAACAAACAAAAAGCGCATAGTAGAACTTACGCTTAAGAGTGAAATGGTGACGATGTGCCCATTATTACCATGATGATGATGATGATGATGATTATTATTATTTTGAGACAGAGTCTCACTCTATTGCCCTAGGTAGAGTGCTCTAGTGTCATAGCTCACAGCAACTTCAAAACCTTGGGCTCAAATGATTCTCTTGCCTCAGCTTCCCAAGTAGCTGGGACTACAGGTGCCTGCCACAACACCGGGTTAGTTTTAGAGACAGGGTCTTGCTCTGGCTCAGACTGGTCTTGAATTTGTGAGCTCAGGCGATCCACCCACCTTGGCCTCCCAGAGTGCTAGGATTATGGGCGTGAGCCACTGTGTCTGGCCTTTCGGTCACATTTAAAGAGAAGTCTTAAGCTCTAATTCCCACCTCCAGTACAGACTGGTCTTGTCAAATTACTGTCTGGCATTAACATAAACAGCAGAAGTGTTCTTGTTATTCTATAGGTAAAAATGACTGGTAGTTACTTAGTGAAAAAAACTGGTTGAAGTAGGGAGAACATTAAAAGTGTTCCATACATGCATAAAGATGTGTTGTAAGTTAAACCACATACCATGTTTCATCAATGCTAAACCACATATTGTTTTTTAATATGAACATCTCTGAAATTGACATTGTTTTATAAGCGCTGTCTGCCAGACTAAAATTCAAGATATGGTTGTCATCGCCAGCTATGGGCTTTGTAGTTAGCTCTTCCTAATGGGACTACTGGTCAACTACAAATCCTCAATGTTTTAAGTCTCAAACTTTTATTAAAGGGCTCTCTCAGAAAGGACTTATGAGTCCTGGCTGTTGTTGTCAAACATTCCCTTGATACCTTTTAGTAAGATCAGGAATGTGACAGCCTCAAAATTTGGTGAATGAGTTTTCAAGAGACTGGAGAGAATTCTTAGAAATAGGCATGGAGCACTTTTTAAAGAAATGCTGCAGTGCCATCACCCTTGATGGCACAGGGGGAGATTCCTAGTTAAAAGATAACTAGGACTTCCATGACTCCAGAAGGAAAATGATTTAATATGCAGAGGTGAAGAGAATTTCTTTTCTCTCTGCTGAAATGAGCTGGCAATAGACGGATTAACAGGAGAAAACACATACAGATTTATTAACATGCATAAGCACAGGCGCCATATAAAATAGACTCAAAGAAAAGCTAAGTGACTGAAGCTTAAACAGTGCTTTCTTCATGGAGGACAGGGAGATGGGGGAATGTGGGCAATTTTGAAGGGTAGCAAATAATTTTCAGGGGCACTAAATGAGCTCCCTAAACAGCCAATGGCCTGGGACAAAGTTCCTCTGAGCTCTGGGGGAGGTGGGGACAAGTTGTGGGAAGGTGAGGGGCTGCCAACAAAGGTTGTCTTATTATATAGATAAAATTTCTCAGGTAATCCTTGGATGTCAGAAGAACAGATGAAAAGTCTATCTAGGTGTGGTGACTTTTAGTTTTTTCTCTTCCTTTGATGGCTAATCTTTCCTACTTATTTGGTAAGATTCCTAGGCAGAGGGTTTTAAGACAATTGCATTTCTTTTTATTTCTTTTTAAAGAAGTTCCTTTAGTCAGATAAGGAAATTCCAGAGAGCGTCCCTTTCCTGTGCTTGGGGGAGGGGAAGAAGCAAAAGAAGTTTAGAAAGTCCTTGATTCTGAGGCAACTCCTATGGTCTTATAAAGTCTCTCTCTCTCTTTCTTTCTCTCTCTCTCTCTCCTCACCTGTCCCCCTCTCCTTCTCTCTCTCTCTCTCCCTCCCTCTCTTCCTTCCTTTCTTTTCTTTCTTTTGACACAGTCTCACTTTGCCTCCTGGGCTAGAGTGCAGTGGCCTTATCTCATTGCAACTTCAAACTCCTGGCCTTAAGCAATCTTCCTGCCTTGGCCTCCCCTCAATTTCTTTTAATTTAAGGTGTTCAGCATACTGAAGGGTGGTTGGTATGTTCCCTCCCAGCCCGGGCCAGCTAAACAACAATGACAACTGCAACAAAAAATAGCTGGGCGTTGTGGTGGGCACCTGTAGTCCCAGCTACTTGGGAGGCTGGGGCAAGAGAATCACTTAAGCCCAAGAGTTTGAGGTTGCTGTGAGCTGTGATGCCACTGCACTCTACCCAGGGTGAAATAATGAGACTCTGTCTAAAAAAAAGAAAAGAAAAGGTATGAATTAAAAATTATAAGTAATAAGAAAGCCTTGATTATAGGTTTGGCTGCATTTTTTTCTTAGTGGTATGCATAAAATCATCTTACAACCAGTGGTGTCATAGATTTGATTAAATACAGTAAGCACACATTTTTCTCCAATCTTTTAAAATTAATTTGTAATTGAAATCATAACTGTGTACATTTATGGGGTACGATGTGATGATTTGATATATTATGTGGAATGCTTAAATCAAACTGATTAACAGAGCCATCAACTCGCTTGTTTTTGGTGGTTAAGACATTTGAAATTTACTCTTAGTTATTTTGAAATAGACCTTGCATCATGCACATTAGGTGAGATCCTGATGCATGAGCAATTTTCTCTGAACATTGGCATTCCCCATTGTCTTTCTTGCATTTTCTGTCATTCGCAATTGCAATTTCTTTAAAGCGGACTAAGAATCTAAATCTGAAGAGCAGATTTCAGAAATACTTGGGAGGTGGGGTTGGCAGACATTATTGATTGAATGTATGGGGTAAAAGACAAAAGGAAACATGGTTGGTTCTCAAATTTCTGGTTGTAAGGGTTAACACGTTATAACCCTAGGGCAACAGCTGGCCAACTGTGTTATCTGTATCAAAACACCATAGACTGGGTAGTTTATAAGCAACAGAAACATTATAATTCTGGAGGCTGGAAAGTCTGAAATCAAGACTCATCAGATTGAATGTCTGATAAGGGTTCACTTCTGATTCCTAGATGGAGTCTTCTCACTGCGCCCTCAGATGGTAGAAGGGATAAGGGAGATGTTTTTATAGGGGCAGTAATCTAGCCCTTATGACATAACCACCTCCCAAAGACTCTATGTCCTAATTCCTAATTCCTTTACCATGTGAATCTTTGGGGACATAGACATTCCATTCATTGCACACCTGTTTTTGTAAATAAAGTTTTATTGGAACACTGGCACACCATTCCTGTATGCATTGTCTATCATTGCTTTTGCATTATAGCAGCAGAGTTGTGACACAGACCTTATAGCCCCAGATGCTAAAGTATTCATTTTCTGGCCCTTTACAGGAAGAGTTTGTCAACTTCTAGACTAGGGGAATTGTGGGATCCACGAATTAGTATAAAAATTATGGGAGAAAGAGCAGGTTTATAGGGGAAGAGGATGCATTTGTTATATTGCATCTCTCTTATGATCTACCTACAGGTGAACAATCTATTTGTTTAATAAAAAATCTCGAATTCATTAAAACAAATAACTGAACCAAAGGCAAAGATGTTTGTAATGGCTCTGGAAAAAGATTGTTAACACAGATCCCTTTGACAACAATTCCGAACTCATTGTTTGGGAGACAGAAAACCTCAAATTCAGAGTTTCATTCATAGCCCCCTATGAAACATAAAATGTACCAAAAACATCAACAGAGCACTTCCTCCAGGAGGACTGAAGACAGAACTGATTTGTGCAGATGTGGAAACTGGGAACTCGGTCTCATTACCAGCAGCGATGTGGTTCTGAGCCAATGGTCTGCTTAGCAGAGCTCTCCAATTAAACATTATCTTGATGAATGTGATCTAATCAACACCCAGAAAATTAAATTTGAAGTTAGTTTTATATATACTTTATCTTTTGAAGGTGAAATCAGAAGCTATGTTTTAGGTTGGTCTTACTTGGAACCTGAAAAAAAGTAAAGCTGAAAAAACAATGTGAGCAAAGGATTCATAAGAAGCAAGAGGGTGGGTTTAAAGAACTCATGTGCCTTCCAGCCCCTCAGAGTTAGGACGCAGGGGGGAGTTTTATGCATAACAAAAGGTCAGTCATTTCTGGGCTCCAGAAGGATTAGAGAGTTGTCTGATGACATCAGCCCCTCTCCTTCCTGCTGACCATGGCCTTATAGAAAACGGGAAGGTCTACGGGAAGAGCAGGCAGATTTGGGGGGTGGGGATGGGCGAGTCTGCAATGCTGAGTTTTAATCTCAGTTTGGAATGTCCGGGAGGACAGGCCAGTTGGAAAACTAAATAAACTGGCAGTTGAAATTCATTAGGCAACTTGAGTGAGTCCTGATCAAACACAGTAGAATTACCTGCATTGTAAAAAATCAAAGAATGCCAGGAAAAAAAGAAAACACAGACGAGATAAAGAGATCAACATTAGCCCTCTTCTGGGAAGACTTGCTAGGATATTAATAACCTGCTTGAGCTTTTGATTTTTGTGACTGTCTCCGAAATGAACAATCTGTTCGCTGTGTGATGAGGATTTGCCAAACAGTTCATCACTTCACCCCAGATAAGTGACTCTGCCCACGCCTCAAAGCTCTGGTGCTGCTGGGGTGGGCCCTGACTGGGGAGGGTCTGGATGTATGTTTCTGTCACTGGTGTCTTTTGCAATTTTTGGATAAGGAAGAAGGTGCTTGAGCTGCACGTAGATGAGTGTAATGGGATCCTGGCTCAGCTATCAACTGTGTCAACAGGGCATTTGTTTCTCAGGGCTGGGTCTCAAAGACAGCTGCAAATATTTGAAATGGGAAGGAGGTAGCAAGAAAATGAAGAGCATTTAAGCCAGCCATCTTTGTTACACTATCAGGCAGCTGTGATCACTTCTTCAAGGTGACCTCTGGACACAGGTTTATGGAAGTGTGGAGAAATTCAGGGATGCCTAGCTGCACCAGTTCCCGTGTAAGCATGGCATGTTGGCGGGCGATTACTGAGCTCAGGAAAGGCATTGCATTATTAATCTATGAATTATTAATTATTATAATTGCATTTGTCATTTATTGAGCACCAGCCATGCACTAGAAGCTGAGCAGACCTTAAGAGTCTCTGCCCAGTGGGGGGCGACTGAGGTAATTACATTTGAAATAGCTGCAGTCCCAGACTCTCACCGTAACTGGTGGCATACACTCTGTGCACGGTGCAGCTCCTGTTCTTTTACTCTCTCAGACAATTTTTCTTATTTGTTTATGCAAAGATGGGGGACGAGCTATTTGTCAAGATGAAAGATGCTGCATTCACTTATTTTAATTAGTATTTATTGTGTCTTCTACTGGCAATAAGAAACCAAACAAGAAGATGCCTCCATGACAAAACACATGCAATCCTTTATTTTTTATTAAAAAAAATTTTTTTTTTTTTTCTGATTGGCTCCCTTTCGAAAGAGGACTGAGGGTCAGAAGAGAGTCCACGCAAGGGTGGAGCGATAAATCCTGCCCCAGTGGGAAACCACTTGTGGCGTCACCTAGGTCATGAGCATCCCATTTGTGTGGCACAAGCAGCACATTACTAGTATTTAACCCTTAACATGTAGAGTGCTAGGATGCTAAGACTGGGAGTGATTGCAGAAATCATCTAGTCTAATCTTCTCATTTTGTGGGTTTGGAAACTGAGGCTCAAGCTGTCATACAGACTGCCCGGGGTCATTATTTAAAGCTGAGCTGGGACTACTACTGGGGCTTGTCAATTTTCAGGGCAGGAACCTCACTACAGGAGGTTCCCAAGTTACAAACCTCCGACTAATGTAAGACTTGCATTTACCAACAGAGCCTATGACAAGGAATAGGTAGATGTACTTGTCCCCACTTACATACAAATTCAACTTAAGAACAAACTACAGAACCTATCTCATTCAAAAGCCAGGGACTGCCTGTATAAGACGGTCATGTTTACTCTTTCTAGAGGAAAAGGTAGCATATAATTGGATTCATGAACTGGAGAGGGGAAGAATCAAGTTCAAGTGATGGAGGTCTTCCATTCAGACCCTTATAGGGGATTCTTTTTCCTGCTTTCACTCTGTTCTTCTGAGGAAAAGGTGCCATTAGTAATACTATTCATTTCATATAACGATTCTGCACCAGGAAAGAATATCTCCATATCCTTCCTTCCTCCGGGGGTCTCTCTCTTCATATCCTAGGGTAAATCTGGGGAAGAGTTTATGAGATTAGACCCCTCCAACTCTAATCTATCCATCCAGAAGAGCAGGTTTCCCACTTGCTGTGTCAGGAAGGTGGGCAGGGGCCCTGGTTGTTAGAGCCCCATAATGTGACTTCACTAGATTACAACTTGGGCAATGTTCCCAGAAGGTTTGGGGAAGCACTAGGAGCCAGCCACATTTGGGTCTGAACCTCTGTGATCACTTCTTCAAGGTGACCTCTGGACACCTCTGACAGCAATTCTGAACTCATCGTAGGGGAGACAGAAATGTTGTTTAGGCTTCCACACCTGCATCGTGTTGCAAGCTCGGGACGTCCACGATACATTTGCCTTTCTGTCTAGGCTTGGGTGGGGCAGGCCTCTGTGTGCTTCACCGCCTCGCCTTCCTGGTAAGGAGGCCAGGCTGTCCTTAGACCAGCACGGAGGAGGGAATGCAATGCAATAGTCTTCGGCTGAGGGATGTTCTTCTGCTGAAATTTTTAGCAACATAGATGCTCTGTGTCCTATTAGTCTTAATAAGCACTCTGCTGAGGATGGTGGACAGCCTCCTGGGCAAACATTTATATTTCCTCTTCCTAAAGGGCTATAGTGAGGCCTTTTAATAAAACATAGGCAGTCTTCAGTAAATGGGATATTTATCTACAATGAAAATTATAACATGGGGCTATTACCTGTAGCAGGCCTTCACCATTAATTTTTATGCATTTCTGGGAACATTCTGCCTATGTTTCTAGTTTCTTCATCTTCCAGATAAAGAACATTCACAAAATCTCTGCAACAAACTGTTCATGTAACCTGGAAATGATTATGTTGGTTGTTCAAATCTGGAATCCAAGACTTCCTCCGATTTCTTTGTACTTTAGTACTATTTTTCTTTTCTCCCAACTAGACTTTAAAATCTTAACTTGCTGAAGCACGAGGTATGTGACTGCCATTTTGAATGTCTGCCTTTTCACCCACATTGTGACCAAGGTCAGCTCAGGCTTCCCTCACACAGCCGTGTAAATGGCCATGTTTCCATCTACTTTGCAAATGCTTTGGCATTCAGAACACATATACATTTTATTGAATTTCCCTGTATTATGGCTTTTCCACTGGGGGATGAAGAGGCTAATTCAGAGCCATGTGATTACAGGAAGATGTGTGAGGAAGGCAACAGTGATACTATTCTATAAGGTCCACTGGGCCCAAACAAGGAATCCATATGTTTCCATTTCCCTAATAGAGAAAATACAAAAACAAAGCAGCCTAGAGACACACACCTGCACAAGCAGTGGAGCAGAAGTAACCCATAAACACATGAAAAGCAGCTCTCCAACAATACCATCTGCATTTTATTGAAAGAAATCTTTGAAAAGGAGAGAAGGTACAATTTACAAGAACCGTGGTATAAATCCTGCCACAGTACCAATTGCTATAAGCCCTGGAACCTGGGAAGGAGAGAGAAATCCATTCATTCATCCCCCCAGAAAATAGGCACCGGGCAGTGGCATACCCCGGCCTCGAGGGATTCACACCTCTGACTGGCTGATTGCATGCATCACCTTGGATTGATTGCTTCTGTGTAGAATGTTCCTTTATAGCGTGTATGCTTTCTCATCGCAGCTCGGCACAATTCCATTCTGCTGAGCCTCTTTGGGACACTTTGCATGAGAGATGTGGAGAAGGTAATGTTGTGTTTGTTGTGTTTCTCTGGCACTTTTCAAGACTGATTTACTCTTACGCTGGGTGCAGAGGGAAATTCCATTGTTCTCACATCAAGTGAATCCCAAATCAAGCGGGCCCTCCCATTTCTACAAAGGGCCATGCTCTCGTCTCTTTTCCATATTGTTATTACCCTTTAAAAAATCCCTCAGAGGCACATGTTGAGACATGTCTTTTTTCTTTCCTGTCTTTCCCTTTCTCTCCCCCCCCCCCCAGTAGGAAATATGTGCATCATGCATCGCTCAACATGGCTGGTATTAGCGATGTTCTCCAGACGGCTGAGTTTCAGGGTTTATGTTTTCCTCTCTTTTTCTCCTTTGCTCAGCTCTCCCTGAGACACGGCGTTCCTCCCCAGTGCTGTCCATCTGTCTCAGCCTTTTAAGGGTTTTGATCATTCTGGCAGTCAATCGTCCTCATCCCCGGTGTTCAGGCCACCAAAGATCTGGAAAAACGTTCAGATCATCTGAATTGGCCACGTTGGACTGAAGATTTGGGGAAAACAAGGAGCTGGAGGATGCTGCAGGGCCTCTCAGGACAGAAACGCCAGGCAGCGAGCCCCGGAGCTCGCGTCGCCCGCAGCACTCCCCGGCGGCAGCTGTGCGTCGCGCGGCGTGCACTAGGTGGCGCTCCCGGCCCGCGCACGGGGCAGGACGCCCGCAGGCTCGCGGCGCCGCAGCCGGGAAGGCGCCCGCAGCCGGCCCGGAGGCCCCACCGCCCGCCCGCACACGCACGTCTGGGCTCCCGCGGCTACCCGCTCCGCCCACTTTCCCCAGACTCCCTCCGGGCGGACCTGTCGCGGCGCTCTCCAGGATGGTGGAGGGCACACGCGGGAAAAATGTTGGTCTTGCCTGCAGATCTGAAACACGTCCTCTTCAGTTCTTGTATTAACGCGTTAGTGTGGACACGTGCCCAACAGCCAGCTACTTATTTTGACGCTAAGAAGTAGAATTCCCATGAATGAATGAATGAATGAACGAACGAATGAATGGATGAATCCAAGGGCCTGCGCTGCCCGAGGTGGCCGGGGTATGGTTGGGGTGGGGGGAGAGGCGTGAGCTGGGCTGAGCTCCAACACTGAGATTTGAGCTCGCCCTGAAATCTTAGCCTCCCGACCGAATCAGACTCCCTGGCCCCTCTCTCCTTCCTCTGTTTCACGGCTACGCTCCTCATTCTTCCTTACTTTTTCCATCTTTCTAAAAGTGTTTTGTATGAATTTGTTTCCTCTTTCTACTTTTTCATAAACATCGGTGTTTCTTGCGTTGTAGTCGCACTCATTTATTCTTTTAGTGTGCTATCCCCGGGCAACATCAGTCCCAGGGGTCCCGGTTCCCAGCTCCAGGCTCCAAGTGCAGTGCATGTCCGGAGCCCTGGATTCAGAGGTCGGTGCACTGCAGGTTTCCACACAGCCCTCCTGGGGTCCTTCTCCACCCTCCACTGCTGCTCCTGAATATCCTGCGTCACCAGTGACTCTTTGCTACCAGGCTTCTAAGGCAGACCTTGGACACACTTGCTTCCTTTTTCTCCTTCACTCCACACTGCCCGCAGGCCCCCTGTTGATTTTCCCAGTGATCTCTCCCTCTGTAGCCCTTCCCCATCTCCCACAGCCACCCAAGTGCCCCAGCCACCCACCCTGCCATCCTTCTGTCCCTCCCAAGCTGCAGTTAGAAAGACCTTGCTGCAGTGGGGACCCGCTAGTGTCACTCCTCTGCTTCACCACCTGCTGTGACATTTGTGATAAAAGCCAAGCTCTTTGGCTGGGGCACAAGTCGTGTGAACTCCCACCCCTGTCCTTGAATCCCACTAGGCCACCAGGAAGCTTCCTCAGCTCAACTCTCTCACTGGGTGTGGAATGGAGGCTGTAGCCATTTCCATGCTAGACTATCATTGTTCCTCCTCCCAGCTTGGGGGCTCCACAGGGTAGGGGCTCTGAGGCAAGGTCTCCCATCCCGGCACACCCCAGATGCCTCCGTGTCAGCTGAAGGCACACAGGATGGCTCACGTGGTTGGCAGGTGGAATGCCTGATGTGGGGTATGAGGATGGAGGAGACGTGGAAGTGGATCCTGGTGGAATCACATCCCTGGAAGCTGAATTGATGTGGCTTTCATTCAGGTTTTCAGATCCCATTGAAGAGCCCTATCATGTTACCTGCCTCCCTATTTACCTCTGCCCGAGTCTTTTCCATGCTCAGAAGCCCTCGTGAGGCCCTTTCGTTTCCCATGGATCAGCCTTGGGTCCCCAAGGACTGGAGCGCCACACGTAGACATACACACTCAGCATTTGTAGGACAAGTGCATGGGACTTCCTGGCTCTGGAAGGCATCTTCTGGTTGTATAGAACCTCCTCTTACCCCCCTCCCTAGTGCTGTTTACAGTTGATCTTCTGGTGATGTCTCCCAGGTGGCACAGAATCGTCTACAGCTCAAGAATATTTTTCATGCTGGGTATGGTGACTCACACCTATAATCGTAGCACTTTGGGAGGCTGAGGAGGGTGGATTGTGTGAGCTCAGGAGTTCGAGATCAGCCTGAGCAAGAGTGAGACTCCAGGGCGGCGCCTGTGGCTCAGTCGGTAAGGCGCCGGCCCCATATACCGAGGGTGGCGGGTTCAAACCCGGCCCTGGCTGAACTGCAACCAAAAAATAGCCGGGCGTTGTGGTGGGTGCCTGTAGTCCCAGCTACTCTGGAGGCTGAGGCAGGAGAATTGCTTAAGCCCAGGAGTTGGAGGTTGCTGTGAGCTGTGTGATGCCACGGTACTCTACTGAGGGCCATAAAGTGAGACTCTGTCTCTACAAAAAAAAGAAAAAAAAAAAGAGTGAGACTCCATCTCTACTAAAAATAGAGAAACTAGCCGGGCGTTATGGTGGGCGCCTGTAGTCCTAGCTATTTAGGAGGCTGAAGCAAGAGGATCGCTTGAGCCCAAGTGATTGAGGTTGCTGGGAGCTATGATGCTATGGCACTCTACCCAGGGAAACGGAATGAGACACTGTGTCAAAAAAAAAAAAAAAAGAATTTTTTTTGTGCTCAAATTCACTTAATCATGACAAGATCCCCTAGTCTGTCAGGATCAATACTATGACAGAGTGCGATCCATCAGTGTGGGCAACCTGCTGAGGGGTGGGCTGTCAGCATTATGGTGCTCAGGGTGATGGAGGCTGTGCCAGCAGAAGCCTGTGTGCCTCCTGGGGTCTCAGTTGGCAGGGCCCACCGTGCTGATGGGGACCCAGGTATGCCTTAAAGTGCTGCCCAGTCCCCAGGGTCCGGGGGGCTCAGGTGTCTTCCCAGGTGCACCTGCTGGATGGAATGTTTCTTCCCCACGCTACTGCATGTCGAATCAGAGGTGTGAGGCTGGAAGGGGTCGGTGCTTTGGGGTCTTCTCACCTTACCTCCCGCCAGGTGGAGTTTTCCCTGGAGTGTCTTCCCTCATCTCTGTCCAGTGTGGTTGTGAGTCTCATGTGACTGAATTGCAGCCACTTTCCTTGAGGGAACAATTCTATACACACAGTTGATGGTTTCACAAAATGTGCAGCATTGTACGATGGATGATGAGACGGGCAGAGAGCAGTCCCTGCTTGGGTACATTGCTCTTCAAAAAAAAAAGACCTCAACATTCTTTCTTTTTAGTTTTTCTTTCCTTTTAAAAATTAAATAAATTGTATTGCCTGAACAACTCTAGCTCTTTCCTAAATACCATAGCCCTTTTAAAGTTTCCTGTGTTGATTTTCCTCTAAATCCAGGGTCATCTGTGATTTCAGGCCCCTTTCTCAGAGTGCTTTCCATAATCCTTTACATTATTGCGAATTAGCAAAAACAAACCCTTGCGGGTGTTCCTTTTACTTTTAGGCCAATTAATGTAAATCAGCAATGGGGAAGCGTTTCATGTTGGAAAGCTGCATTAATTTAGATATAATCAAATAATTCATAAGCCACATTCAAGAAACTACAATTAGATACACTTAAAAAATGTACTTTATTGTGTAAAAATCTACTATGTACTTAATAATTGCAAAAAATAAAAAACTATTTTTTTTTTTGAGACAGAATCTCACTTTGTCACCCTCAGTAGACTGTCGTGATATCAGCTCACAGCAACATCAAACTTTTGGGTTCAAGTGACTCTCTTGCCTCAGCCTCCCGAGTAGCTGGGACTGCAGGTGCCCACCACCACACCTGGGTATTTTTTTTTTTTTAGAGATGGGGTGTCGCTCTTCCTTAGGCTGGTCTTGAATTCCTGAGCTCAGACAATCCACCCGCCTCGGCCTCCCAGAGTGCTAGGATTACAGGTGTTAGCCACCATGCCCAGCTTATTAAAAAAGAGAAATAAAAAAACCTAGTTGTTAATTTTAAAGTTAACTAACCTTTGAATGACTTTGTTGTGTTGCTTTTTGTTGGCAAGTATTTGAATATTTGGAGGTCCAGTTTCACTTGATCTTTTAGATGGTAATCGGTCATCTGTGACCTTAAGTGCATCTTCACTGGAGTTAGGTTGGAGTGAATAAATTCACAGCAACGAGAGCCTGAAAAGCAAGAAAGAATTTTTCAGGTATGTTGTCAGAGACATGGGTATTCTACTGCATTCTTTTTGGATCTTTCTTAGCCTTAAAAATGTCATCTACTAAGAGCTCAGTCAAGTCCATCTGTAGTTCTTTAGGTGCCTTGGTGATATCAATGAGGTGAAGCTGAAATGCTAATTTGAGTGTGATGTCATGATTCTCAAAGTCATTGAACCTTTTCTTGTATTCCCCAGTTACTAGGTCTATAACAGCTGGGCATTCTCCAAATGATTCACATACATCATCCTGCTCAACAGTGACCTTTGCTAACAGGGAAAATGTTCATCTGAAATTTCTCTTTGAAGAAGAAGTATTTTGAAAAGACATAGCTTTTTTTTGAAATGCTTGGTTTTTTTTTGCCACATATCATATATAGGCTGAGTTTTACCTTGCAAAGAAATATTTAAATCATTTTGATTTGACATGATATTGCACGGAAATGCTGTATTGTTACAGAAATCTTCTTTCAATAATTCACATTACTGATTCTGTTCTTTGTAAAATTTAACCATCTGTTCTTGAAGAGAAAATTTCTGCTAACCTTTGTCCTTGTAATAGCCAATGCACTTTAGAATGATATGGAAAATGCACACAAAATACTTCATTATTCAACTTTACATGTTATGAAAATGATTATTTGCATGAATATAGTTAACAGTACATGCAACTTGTTGCAAAGCGTCACTTAAAATATTAATAGTAGTTTTAGCACAGAGATTTTGCTAATGAAATATACAGTGAAAAGAAATGAGAGCATCTGGATCTGTTAATACTTTTTTTTATCTGTGCAATAAACCCTTCATGTTTTCCTGTCACAGAAGGGTGCATCATCTATATATACACTTGCTAAATTTACCAATTCAGTCTATCTTCACATTTATCTCGAAAAAGAAAGTTGTTGAAGATATCTGTTCCTTGTGTTCTGTTTGTAAGAGTGCAAGTAACTCTTCATAGCAAAGAAAGTCTTCTGTTATGACTCGAATGAAATACACATACAAAATCTACACCGAGTGAGTATATTTTTCTTTTGAAGTATTGCATGAAGTTGCCCTGTTAAGTTAAAGGCATAAATTCATGCTGTCAACCAGTTATCATTCTTGAAAGAGGCAGTAGTTTGTACTTGGAAACTTCATCAGGTTCCAAGCATCCTACAACTTCAAAAATGCATTCTTTCACAATTTCCCCTTTTCCTCAAGTATGTAAACTACTTTATAAGTTGCTTTAGCAGCATTATATCCAGGTCTTATTGATGCTTGAAAGAATTAATCTTTGCCTTTGCTTTTCATCTTTTGCCTGGATGATTACCAAAGTCTTGAGATACGCAAAAATCAAGAAACATAAAATCCATGCAGATGAAACAAAGGAAGCCCTCCCAGCAACACCACTAAGCTGAGCAAGCTGAAACTGCATAGGTGAATCAGCAAGGGCCCTGTTGACTGTGTTTCTTGGAAGTGAAATAATAGACCATAGTACACTCTGTCTCACAACCTTTGTAGTGACCCATGCAATTCCTGTAATACAACCTTTTGTGCCTTTGCCTCTAATTGAAAATATTTGTGGTCTCTATGAGTGTTATAATGCTGAAGATCATTGAATTTCTTTAATGTTGATATTGCAGTGTCACAAAGCAAGCAAATTACTGTATCTTTAGCAGAAAATAATATTGCAATTCCCAATCCTCATTAAAAAAATATGTTTTGTTCCTTCAGCATTCTCTTGGGTTTTTTGATATGATGGGCTGTTAAGCAGATAGAATTAAAAAAATATCATCAATCTGTGTAGCTATTCACAAATTCCACTTCAGATAGAAGGCACCATTGTCCGAAGGTAATAACAGGCTGATCTGGTCAATCCCCATAAACTCTGGCCAACCAGCCTCACTTGGTAGGGGTGTCAGTCAGGTGAGGAAAGAACTAAATTATGAGTGCAGTAACCATAAATTTAGCCCTTAGGACTCAGTAACATTACAATTACGCTGGTCACTCTGGGAAGAATATTTTGTTGAAACATTTTATTCTTTGGTATTTTAAATATGTTCATTTAAAAAATAAAAATATAAAAGATGAGCAAAAATGCATGAATAACAATAAAAGGATTTGTTCTGTTTGGATTCAGTCAAAAGGCTGCACTTAAGGATCTAGAACAGCGGTTCTCAACCTGTGGGTTGCAACCCCTTTGGGGGTCGAACGACCCTTTCACAGGGGTCGCCTAATATCAGATATTTACATTATGATTCATAACAGTATTAAAATTACAGTTATGAAGTAGCAATGAAAATAATTTTATGGTTGGGGGTCCCCACAACATGAGGAACTGTATTAAAGGGTCGCGGCATTAGGATGGTTGAGAACCACTGACCTAAAAGGTCACATTTGGCCTTAAGGCTGCAGACTTCCCACCCTGATCTAAATGTATAGTTATTTAAAATTAGGCTGACGGGGGTTGGCATCCTAGGACTCTTTCTTTTTATGGGCCGTGTGACCTTGAGCCACTTGTTTACCTTCCCTGAGAGTCGAGTTCTTTCTTTGTCACCTGTGGGTGACATTTTACTGGGTGGTTGTGAGTTTCCACGTGGTCTTGCAGGTACTGCATTCAGCAGATTGTAGGCCCATTGTGAGGATACTTCTCAGTAATAATTACTTGATATTAAAGAAAAGTAACAATGTAGAAACCCAGACAGGCATCATTTATTGTTCCGGGAGTGAACTGAGGCTGTCCAGTGGGAACGAAACTCAGACGTTTAGAGTCAAGCTTTCCTTGCAATCTTAGCAAGGCGCATCACCTCCCTCAGTCATGTTTCCTCACCAAGGCAACAGTGGTTGTAAGGATTTCAGGGAGGAAATGTCTATAAGAGCAGGTAATTCTGTGCCCGGTACTTGGTGGGTGCTTCATCTAAAAGATTAAGGGAAAGCCGTGAAACTGACTTCTTGTTCTTCTCTCGGCTCTATTCACATCCTCTTTTTCTCCTGGACAGAGGCTGGGCAGACTGTTCGGGAGCCTCCTTTCACGTGATGTCACATTGCACTTCCACTCGTGTTCTGGGATGAGGCTGCTGCTTCCAGTTTACTGATGAGGAGAAGACCGTTAGCATCTATGAAATAATGTACTGATGAACCATGCATCATGTTCCCAAGGCTCCTGATGGCTGGGTTTTGGCACAAGGGTCTTGAGGATTTTACTCATGCTGAAGACATGTCTTAAGAAGGCTTTTTAGAAGAAGGGCCTAAGAGGGGCTTTATAAGCCACTACTCTATTCTGTGGAAGACTCATGGCTTACGTAAACTGGTTCTATAGCAGACCCAAATCTGGATGAAATATGGACCATTTGACTTTGATTATCTGGTAATCAATTTTGAGTCCAACTTATGACTGTAATGGTATTTGTTAAAACAACATATGTTTTGATACCTATGTCTAAGGTGTTATAATTTATGAAAAGAGATTTTGAGAACTGACTTGCACACTAATGTTCTTTCCATCACTATTTCAATGATTATATATATTTCTTGCCAGAGAAACAAAGGTGCGCTTCGGGGAAGCAAAGAGGTGAATTGATCTGGGGACGGTGATTACCATTGTGATTGTAGGCACAGCTTTGAACTTGAACATCACTCATGGGTAGTGATCAGGTAGCCACTGAGGACTGTAAGTGATTTCTTAGTGTGACTGCTTTTAGCTACTCTCAGAACACAGTAACTGACTTCTCTTGCCCTGCAAGTCTGTGAATCTATAAGTTATTATTAATATTCTTTCCCCTTTCCTACAGCCAGCATGTGTTGT
Organism: Nycticebus coucang; assembly: GCF_027406575.1. Classification (NCBI taxonomy): domain Eukaryota; kingdom Metazoa; phylum Chordata; class Mammalia; order Primates; family Lorisidae; genus Nycticebus; species Nycticebus coucang. The sequence continues at coordinate 103,582,877 of NC_069786.1, read as the reverse complement.
TGTGATTAAAAGTAACCATTGGCTGTGCCTGTGGCTCAGTCGGTAAGGCGCCGGCCCCATATACCGAGGGTGGCGGGTTCAAACCCGGCCCCGGCCAAACTGCAACCAAAAAATAGCCAGGCGTTGTTGTGGCGGGCACCTGTAGTCCCAGCTACTTGGGAGGCTGAGGCAAGAGAATCGCTTAAACCCAGGAGTTGGAGGTTTCTGTGAGCTGGGTGAGGCCATGGCACTCTACCGAGGGCCATAAAGTGAAACTCTGTCTCTACAAAAAAAAAAAATAAATAAAAGTAACCACGTCTTTTTTTTTATCCTGGGTAGAGTGCCATGGTGTCACAGCTTATAGCTCAAACTCCTGGGCTCAAGTGATCCTCTTGCCTCAGCCTCCCAAGTAGCTGGGACTATAGGCACCCGCCACAACACTCCCTAGTTTTTCTGTTTTTAGTAGAGATGGGATCTTGCTCTTGCTCAGGCTGGTATTGAACTCCTGACCTCAAGGTATTTACTCACCTCAGCCTCTCAGAGTGCTAAGATTACAGGCATGAGGCACCACACCTGGCCATCCATGGGTCCTTTAAATGATGATATTGAAAGAGCTAACAGTTGTCTCATCCTTGCCATTCGCCACTGTGCTAGGTATTTTGTACCGTTATCATTAAAGCCTCACAACACACGTGAGGGGGATGGTGCTCTGTTTATCACCATTCTTCAGGAAACAGGCAAGAGAGTTTAAATAATTTACTGTGCAGTACAGCTGGGGTTTAGATCTAGACGGGTCTGACTGCAGAGTTTGCTCTTTTTTTTTTTTTGAGACAGAGTCTCACTTCATTGCCCTCAGTAGAGTGCCATGGCCTCATAGCTCACAGCAACCTCAAACTCTTGGGCTCAAGTGATCCCCTTGCCTCAGCCCCTGGAGTAGCTGGGACTGCAGTTGCCCACCATGACACCTGGCTATTTTTAGAGACTGGGTCTCACTCTCGCTCAGGCTGGTCTTGAACTCGTGAGTTCAGCTGATCCACCTGCCTTGGCCTCCCAGAGTGCTGGGATTACAGGTGTGAGCCACCATGCCCGGCCCAGAAAGTTGCTCTTAACCACTGTACTTCGTTACCATGTGTGAGGGTGTCTGCTGTGTTGGTGAGAGATAGCAGTGGTGACAGCTCTCAAAGTGGTGGCCCTCGTCCGTTGCCACAGTGAGGTCATTCTGGCTTCTTTTCCTGGCTGTTCTACGAGGGGCTGGTTGTTCTCATTTGGATAGGGCCCTTTTCATTCTACCATCCATCAGCCAAACTGTTTCCTAGACCCTTTTTTGCTCCTAATTCTTTGACTAAACTATGGAGTGGAATCCATAGAGCATTACAGTGAGCTGAGTATTTCAGAAAAGATCCTCAAAGGAGTGGTCCCTTGCCTCTTGGGCTGTGTCCTCACTGAGTGGATAAAGGCACGCCATCCAGAATAATGGGGTTTCAGTGCAGGTCGCCGATTCATCAGATTTGCAGCACTAGTGCAGCACGTCCCAGCACTAATTCACCTCTTTTTCTGTTTCAGATCTCTCTTCGGTTGACTTTCTCCAAAAAGCCTGTCTTGGATTCATGAAATACCTATATTTTTCAAAGCATTTCTACTGAAGCTTTAATAAGAAAATGCATTGTATGTCTATATGGTCAGCCCTTAGAACTGCTAGTGTGGGCTCGGCGCCTATGGCTCAAGTGGCTAAGGCGCCAGCCACATACACCTGAGCTGGCGGGTTCGAATCCAGCCCGGGCCCGCCAAACAACAATGATGGCTGCAACCAAAAAATAGCTGGGCGTTGTGGCGGGTGCCTGTAGTCCCAGCTACTTGGGAGGCAGAGGCAGGAGAATCGCTTGAGCCCAGGAGTTGGAGGTTGCTGTGAGCTGTGATGCCACGGCACCCTACCCAGGGTGACAGCTTCAGGCTCTATCTCAAAAAAAAAAAAAAAAAGAATTGCTAGTGTGATTTTAAAGTTGTTTAATGGGCCGACTTGATACCTCCTTCACGGAATAATGCCTAAAATTCACTCCTCAGGGAATCATTTTAAGTTAAAATGAAGGTTCATATGTTCAGTGTTACTGGCTGTTTGTAGCCTTGTGTGAATGAGTCCTGGTCTTCCCTCACCTGAGTAGTGAGAGGTTACTGGGAGAGGGAAAGAGCACGAGTATAGAACGGAGACGATTTTGCCCTGAGTCCATTTCCCTGGTGAGATGTATACCAGCTAAAGCCGCGGGCCGGTCCCAGCTGTGCCGTGTCCTCACCAAGAGCCTCTTAGGTCTGATCAAGTCTTCTGCCATTCGGCCTTGTTATTGTAATGGCGTGGTTTAAATGTTACATGGACATGCAAAAAAGGGACACGATTTCATTCCCATGAAAACCAAGTTTAATGTTCTGGAAAAAGTTCTATTGATTTAAGTGTGGGTGATACACCTGTAAGAGATTATTTTGGGAAAGATAAACAAACGCTAGGAGGGCTCTGTGCTCAGATTGCTTCGCGAGTGGCTTGAAGTTTCTGTTCTACTGTAGAAAAACAGAAGCAAGCAATCATGAAAGACATGTTACAGCCATGGCTTATGAAGGAAAATATCACGGCCCTGCCAAGTGGATCCATACGAAGTGCAAGGTGGCAAATATAATATCTAGGTTTTAAGTTAAATATAATATCAAAGTCCTCGCTCCTGAAAATGTGGTACCCAGACCAGAGGCACTGGCATCCCGGTAGGAAAGGTGGGGTCTCTGACACAGCCTGTTGTAGACCCACTGAATCCAAACTGCATTTTAACAAGTTTCCCACAATGAACTTTGAGATGATCTGGTCTAAGCTATATAGGTGTCATTGTTTAAAAAATATTTTTTATTTTAGAGCAGTTTTAGGTTCACAGCGAAGTTGAGTGGAAAGTACAGGAGAGTTGCCGTATACTCCCCGGCCCGCCACCACCACACACAAGCTCCCTGCTGTCAATATCCTACACCAGAGCAGCACATTTGTTGCAGCTGATAGACCCAAACTGACGCAGCATCATCACCAAGGCCACAGCTGACATTAGGGTTCTGTCTCGGGGGCATCTGTCCAAGGCCTTTGCACAGATGTGCAATGGCAGACGCCCACCATTATAGTGTTGTACAGAGGAGATTCACTGCTCTCACACCCTCTGTGCTCTGCCTATTCACCCATCTCTCTCCCTTTGGTGTCGTTTTCTCAAGTTGCAACTATAACAGGCTTTTTCAGTTAGGCAGCTGTGCCCAATCATCACATAAAAGGGCTTCTGCTATCTAGTGGTGCCCCCCCCACCCCCGTGCAGGCAGAAATTATCCTGAGAAGGGGCCACTGAAGACACACCGTGGCTGGCAGAATAATGGTCCCCAAGATACCTAGGCCCTCGTCCCTGGAACCTGTGAACATGTTAGGTTACGCAGCAGCAAGGGCGTGGGGGATTAAGGTTGCTGATCAGTTGGCCTTAAAATAGGGAGAGTAGCCCAGGTTATCCGGGTGCATCCAGGGGGTCACAAAGGTGCATCAAAGGTAGAAGAGGGAGGCTGATGGTGAGGTTAACAAAGAATTTCTGCTGCTGGCTTTGAAAATGGAAGAAGAGGAATGAACTGAGGAAGTCTGGCAGCTTCTGGAAGCTGGAAAAGGCGAGGAAATGGATTCTCCCCTGGAGCCTGCAGAAGGGAACGTGGCCCTGCAGACACCTTAGTTGTAGCCCGGTGAGACCCATTTCAGACTTCTGATCTCCAGAACTGTAAGATAATACATTTGTACTTGCTTAAAGCACTGCATTTGCGATGTAATTTGTTGTAGTTATAAAAGGAAACGAATACACACACTTGCACTGTTTTGCTCAGGGCCATCTCTGACAAGGCTGACTCAGTTATTTCCATCTACGCTCTCAGTAAAGTCACTGAAAAACGGGGTGGCTTCTCAGACCCACACTGGAAAGCCCCACAGGTGATATTTCTTTTTCTTTTTTTTTGAGACAGAGCCTCAAGCTGTCGCCCTGGGTAGAGTGCTGTGGCATCACAGCTCACAGCAACCTCTGACTCCTGGGCTCAAGCGATTCTTCTGCCTCTGCCTCCCAAGTAGCTGGGACTACAGGTGCCCACCCAATGCCCGGCTATTTTTTGGTTGCAGCCATCATTGTTGTTTGGCGGGCCCGGGCTGGATTTGAACCCGCCAGCTCAGGTGTATGTGGCTGGCGCCTTAGCTGCTTGAGCCACAGGCGCCGAGCCACAGATGATATTTCTTTGCTGATTTAGAAAGCATTGGCAGATCCTAGATGTCTCTGGATCCCCGTTTAGGATGCTGACAGCCACTGGGAAAGCCTGCCGGATCACAGAGGTTCTGGGTTGAGAGGCAGCTGGATGAAGCGTAGTGCAGGCCACAGAATCAGCCTTCCACGTACTAGAGACGAAAACAGAGAGAAAGGAGACGTTGGGACCCTTCACTTGGAACACCGGCTCTGAGAAGGTATGACCATCACCCTCTGTGGCTCTCAGACTCTGTTGCCAAGTGGCGGATACGGCAATTAAACTGTTCATCGGGCTACCCTGGAGCTCAGTTTCTAAACACAGGCCCCTCAAGGTCTTCACTTTAATATGTAACCTATGATTCATGGAGGAGAGTGGGAGACATTAATTGGGGCTGGAACTGAGGTCACCCCCACCCCTCACCCCCCACTCCCCCCTCTTTCACGGGGCCAAAAGAGCAGCCACAGAGCCCGTGGCAGCCTGCAGCACACTCAGCCCGGGTTTTAAATACACATCTCCTCCTGTGTCAGTCCATTATCTGGCTGACCTGTTAATTAGTCCTCTGGTCCCGGTAAGTCGTTTTTACTTACAGGCTGGAATCTCTATTAGCACTCCCATAATAGTAGTCACTTGTTTTTGCCCATTATGTTTTGCTGTGGAAGAAAAAGCATAGATTTCCACCTTTTTTTTTTTTAAGGAAAATGCACAAATACAAACAGCGCAGTAACTCTGAGTGTCCACCATGGGCCTCGTCTTAGAAAACCTGGTTGGGTCCCATGGATGAGTGACTGTCTCTCGTGAAGTGACTGTAGAAGCTTCTTTCTTCTGTGAGAGCTCCCCTCTGGGGACTCGTTGGCAGAGAAGATGGAGTTCCTCAGCAACGATACATTTCCCAGTTATTATATGAGTGGAGGAGACATACTGGGACTTGAGAGGATGTTTTTATGACAGGCCAAAGTGCTGAAAAATAACTAAACTAGCGTAATCTCCAGACATAATCAACATTTCAAAGTCATCCGAAATTTAGTTAGCTGCAAAATGAGTTGCTTCCTTAGGTTGTATCGCAAGATAAAATAAATGATGCACTTTCACATTCAGAGACAGAGTGGAATATAAAAAACAAAATCTCTAAGAGACTGATGGTTCCCTGTGATTTATAGAAAGTTTTGCCGTGATTATTTCTCTCTGGCATCTGGTTAGGACTTTGAGTTTTTTTTTTTAAATCAATTTAAATCAATGAGCCAGGTAAGGTAGGTCATGCCTGTAATCCTAGCACTCTGGGAGGCTGAGGAGGGTAGATTACTTGAGCTCAGAAGACCAGCCTGAGCAAGAGGGAGACCCCATCTCTACTAAAAATAGAAAAATTAGCTGGGCATTGTGGTGGGTGCCTGTAGTCCCAGGTACTAGGGAGGCTCAGGCAAGAGGATCACTTGAGCCCAAGAGTTTAAAGTTGCTGTGGGCTAGGCTGACACCACTACATTCTAGCCTGGGCAACAGAGTGAGATTCTGTCTCCAAATTAATAACAAAAAAAAATTAATTTGTCAGAATTAGTGAATGAGAGTGTTGTCTGGAAACCAGGGTGTGGGCTATTGGGTGTTTCTTTAAGCAGATGGAGGAAACTGGAAGGATAGAAGGACCCTCTGTGAAGGCGCAGCTGATCAAACCCACCAGGGTGGGTGGGAAACATTTGGTTTGGAGAATGGATGTGTGTGTCCGTCCCCAGGGCCAGAAGGCAATAAACCTACATGACGTGGGTCTGCAGTCCAGCAGGTATATGTGGCAAAGCCATCCTGTCAAAGGACACCGGAGGGAAAACCCCCAGGGCTTTGCTACCTGGACGTGGAGTTGAATCATTGAGTCATTTGACCTTTTCTGAGGTCAGGATGTAAACTTGGTTGGTTTTATTGAACAGCTCATTAGCTGTTGTTGAGGACTTAATTAGTGTTGACCAAGTCAAGGATATGCTTAATAAGGATTAAAACAGTTGAATGATGTTCTCATTCCGACCTTTTTTGGGACCAGAGACTGAAACCCTTTTAGCCCTACATTTTATTCCTTTATATTTTTGTTCACTTATCCATTTATTCATTCATACCTGTATGCATTCATTCAACAAACGTTTAATTTTCTACTGCAAATCTTGGATCATTGTGGTACATAATGGCTGAGTAGCTGAAACTTTTCAGAAAATGTACTTGCTGGGGAATGAGGAATAAGAGCTCAGGACAGGAGCAGAGAGAAGACATGAAAGACCTGGTTTCCATTATGTAGGTGCAGTGCTTCAGATGGGATTTCAATCAGCAGTGTCGTCTGTGACATCATGCACTGAACCTTGTCCCAGGCACTTTGAGTGAACAAAAAAGTTATTGTGACCTAATGAATGGGAACAAGATGTTTCCCTCCCCACTGGGGGATGTGATTAAATAGTCATCATCATTAATAAGGCATGCATGGAGCAGGAATGAACACCTTCCCTGCTGAGGGGTTAAAATACATTTGTTTCCTCCAGGTTAGTATATTTTAGTTTTTCATTGCACCTGTTCCAAAATCATGTCCCAGTATTTTTATTACTTTTTTTTTTTTTTTTTTGTAGTGGGTGGGTAGGGGTCAGGTCTAGCTGTGTATATAGCAATGCACTTCTCAGGACTAGATTGGAATCTAACATTTGTAGAATTTGCACTAGCTGCCAGGGAGTACAGTGAAACATTGCAGAGGCATAAGTTGCTCTAAGGCAACAGACTTTCTGAACCCAAACTGAACAGCCAAGTGCTCCTTGATTTTCCTTTTCTAATCACCCATGTTCCACATTACAAAAGACAAGGATTTCTCGGGTGGCGCCTGTGGCTCAAGGGATAGAGTGCCAGTCCCATATGCTGGAAGTGGCGGGTTCAAACCCAGCCCCGGCCAAAACCCCCCCCCCCCAAAAAAAAAAAAGTATAAAAAAAAAAGACAAGGATTTCTCTCATCAATCTTGGATGGTACTATGGCACCTTTCATTGGGGAATGAATACTCTGAGGCAGGGGTCCTCAAACTTTTTAAACAGGGGGCCAGTTCACTGTTCTTCAGACTGTTGGAGGGCCGGACTATAGTTTAAAAAAAAAAAAAACAAAAAACTATGAACAAATTCCTATGCACACTGCACATATCTTATTTTGAAGTAAAAAAACAAAACGGGAACAAATACAATCAAACTACTGCATGTGGCCTGCGGGCCGTAGTTTGAGGACCCTTGCAAGGGTACCGTTAAAAGGGACAGTTTAATAATGCATTGCTTTTGGTGTCGGAATCCCATGAGACTAATGTGAAAAAGAGCTTCTTTAAGAAATATTGAGGGAGGGCTGTGTCTGTGGCTCAAAGGAGTAGGGTGCTGCCCCATATACTGGAGGTGGGGGGTTTAAACCCAACCCCAGCCAAAAACTGCAAAAAAAAAAAAAAATCAAGGGAGATAATCTTATTTCATCCAAGTGACAAACTCACAGCAAAATCCTGATGCATCCACCCACCTACATACCCCCCATCCACCCATCCATTCATTTGAGAATTAGAATCCCGACAAAGGAAATTGTCATGGGCACTTGTATTAACACATCTGTTGAATCAACGGGGTGAAATTAGACTCTTTCTGACTTAATTAAGTTTGATTTGGTAATTATTTCAACAATAAAGTTTAGTTTTTCCAAGTTTTATTTTTTAAATAGATTGCATGGGAAATATTTTCCACAAATTGGAGCTGGATCTTCAGCTCCAAAATCTGACAAAAAAAAAATTAAAATTATGTACCTAATATGCTAGAAAATACTCATATCCTTTGAGCCACAGAATGATCCTTGATTTTTGTTGTTGCTGTTGCAGTTTTTGGCTGGGGCCAGGTTTGAATCCACCATCTCTGGTATATGGGGCCAGCGCTCTACTCCTTGAGCCACAGGCACTGCCCAATACTCATGTCCTTTACACCTATTTATATTCATAAAAAGTTTTGCTCTTGAATGTTTATAGCAGTACAATTCACAATTGCAAAGATGTGGAAACAACCCAAGTGCCTTTCAACACATGAATGGATTAATAAATTGTGGTATATACATACCATAGAGTACTATTCAGCCATAAAAAAGATGGAGATTTTGTATCTTTTGTAACAACCTGGATAGATTTGGAGAACATTGTCCTAAGCAAAATATCACAAGAATGGAAAAACAAGCATCACCTGCCCTCAAGGCTAAATTGAAACTGAGGGAGCCTCTGGCCGACTCAGCTGTAGATTAACAAACTGTGTACTTGCACGAGAGAAAAACTCAACTAAGTTCAAAAGGGGGAGAGTGAGGTAAAGGGGTTGAGTAAGTTCCCATCTAGCAGGTGCTTTGCATGGGTATATAGCACACTTCCTGGGTGAAGGACACAACTACAACTTGGACTTGAACCTTACAAAAAGCAAACCATGTAACCTAAACATAAATACCCCCATTTTAATTTGAAATTAAAAGAAAAATTTTGGGGTATTAATGTAATGATGTGTGAAAGGAATGTCAAATATGAGGCCATGAGTTTGAGGCGCAATCTATTGGTCCTGCTAAAGTTCTTCCTCTTTATTTAGTAATTTAGCTGAGAATTGGGAGAAACTTCTTTAAACCTGTAAGAATTTCCTAAGTGTTTCTGACCCATGAATATTTCCAAGAATAATAACGATGATTTGAGGTTAAATTTATATTGTTTTGATCAACTGAACATACCTACTAGGCAGCCCCCTGCTGACCACAGAGAAAGTGTGATACACTTCTTGTCTCTTCTCCCGTCTGTAGTTATCATGTTTAGCAAGGCAACCCAGTAAGCGGCTTACATTTGCCCTCCTTAGCCTGAAAGCTTATCTTTTTGGCCATGAAGTGTGAAGCCAGTCCTGAGGGAGCCTCTGGCCGACTCAGCTGTCAAAGGTTAAGCCTATTTGGTCCTGGTTGAATGGCAGTGGCTACTCTTCCTGTACCTGGTCTTCTTACCCTGACCCTGCAGGATGGATCACTGGCATAATCTCCACTTGGAAGATATGTTACTGGGGTGCAGAGCACTGATGTGACTTTCTCAGAGTCAGGAAATCAGAAGCCAAACCTGTAAGACAGACCTGCAGCCTGGAAGAGATTCCTGGGCCGCCTGGGTCTGCTGCATCCTCTTGGGGGCGCAGTCTTGGCACAGGTCACGGACATGGGGGCTATGGAGTCAGAATCCCACCTGTATGTTCCCCTGGCACGTGTGCTTTTGCCCTCACTGTGTGGGAGGAGGTGTAGAGGGTTATACCTGAGACTAGGCCCTGGGACTGCCAGAGGTTTGAAGCCATAGGCAAGGCGTCTTCTCCAGGCCTAGGATGATCAGGGCACATGGGCTTTTTCTTCAACAGTAGCTCAGCAGTGCAGGGGTCACAGACCCATCCACCATTGTGTCCTAGGCATGTCAAAGGAACAGGGAAACCATGGGGAGATAGAGACAGGGACAAAGGGGGATTCCAGGTGCACAGAGAGAAAACGCACAGAGGATGTGCGTTTTCAGGGAGGGAGCCAGCCTCAGCCAGCCTAACCCTACCCTCTTGGCCACCAGAGCCTGGAAGAGGACCCTGGAGGCCCTTCCAGCAAAGTGACAGCAACTTCCTGGAGCATGGATCCAGCTAATAAAATGGGGGACGTAAACAGGCCCAGAGGCTTTCTTCTCTCCTGTCTGTCTGTGCACTTTGGGTACTCCGCAAAGGAGCCAGGCTGAGAGGAAAAGTGGGAGCTGCTCTCCATGCCGGAGGCCTACAGTGGGGCTGAGTGTGCAGCAGGAAGGGGTGCCTGCCCCGTGCACAGAAGGGCCCCGCCTCTTCCCGCCTGGCTCACGGGACTGTCTCCTGAGCACCTGCCCAAACTGGGAGTGGCCTCCATGCAGCACGCCGGGCTCCTGCTCCTGACTTCCACTTCTGTTGCCCTTAGTCTAACTTTAGGCCTTTTCTGATTTCTCCTTTCGTGAAGAATTTGAAAGTGTCATGCCTGCTAATAAGCAAGGTATTTAATAGGTGGCACATATATCTCCAGGGGCACAGACTTCGAAAGGATGGCTGGGAGAAGGGCATTCTCAGAGAAATAAATCTGTGGTGCTGGATCATCAGGCATCTGTCGGGGAGGCAGCTTTTTTTTTGAGGGGGGCAGATCAGCCTTTTCTTCATTCACTTTATATCACTAGATGGTTCACAGAAGATCAGTTCTGTTGCTCAGACTTTCAAGGGTGTGTCCTCCGTGTAAATGGGCAAAAGTGTAGGCTGGGAAGAATTATGTAGCAGAGGCTAACATGTACTTAGGAGCTTGCTGGAGACTTTGGAGCTTTTCTTCTTCCGATTGCTCTTCTCTTTCCTCTCCTCTCCCTCCAGTAGCTGCAGGAAGACCGAAAGCTGAGTCAGAACTGACACCTTGCTCTGGTGAAATAAAAGGCTCCTTTCTTCCCATGATGAATAGATGTGACCAAGAGGGAACCTAATAATTCCCTCTGTGTTCTCCAAGAGGTGGATAGAGCTTCCTCTTTCCTCTGGTATAATGTTAGTGAATATAATTCTGAATTTCACATCTTATTTTTCTATCTATCTATCAGACAGAGTCTCACTCTGTCACCCTGGGTAGAGGTACATGGCCTCATAGCCCACAGCAACCTCAAACTCTTGGACTCAAGTGATCCTTCTGCCTTAGCCTCCCAAGTATCTGGGACTATAGGCGCTCACCACCACACCTGGCTAAATTTTCTAATTTTAGTAGAGATGGGGTCTTGCTCTTGTTCAGGCTGGTCTCAAACTCTTGAGCTCAAGAGATCCTCCTGCCTCAACCTCTTAGAATGCTAAGATCACAGGTGTGAACCACCACGCTAGCCTCACATCATACTTTTAAACTGCTAAGAACATCACCTTTGTCTGTAAGCTCTGTTTAGCTAGTAAAGATTTGTTCCATGAGTCAAAAGGAAAACATTTGGCGTCCCTGAATTTGTGTATTTCAGTAAAGTGGTCTGTCTGAATCGCCTGTTTCTCCATTTCCCCTGTTTCTCATGCAAAGCTCGAATTTTGTTACTGTATTAACTGGCGGGCCTTACATGCTGCTTGTCTAAGTCACATGCTGGGGGAAGGAATTGCCAGCATGCTGTATGGTATGAAATATAGCTCTGCTAACTGAGACCTTCTGAGATGCACAGATAAAGGGTTTGGGAGAAAGGCCCTGTGTTGTTTCAGGCTTGTCAGGCAAATCCACGTTGTGTGTGATGATGGGATAGCAGTGTCCCGGGAGAGGTTTCATGGCTGCTGACGTTCCCCTAAGAGTGACATTGGAAGAGAACCCAGGCCTGGCTTTTAATCAAAATGGCCATTCAGCCAGCAACCCACAGAAACACGCCTCTCGGGGAGACTTCCAGCCTGGCCCAGAGAGTCCTGAAAGAACAGGCACTGTGGCCTTGGGGCACCTTCTTGGGGCCACATTGGCTCAGACTTCTGTGAGCAATAAACTTGGTTAACCAACTTGACTGGCACGTGATCGCCATCCCAGCAGAAATAAAACAGTAGATTGAACTATCACCAGGAAAAGAAAGCTTTCTAATTCTCTCAATTTTATTGAGCTGTTTGAAACAGAGAATGGATCAGAAAAGGATCTCCCACGCCCAATCTTGGCAGCATGTCAATGCAGAGAGAGCTCATGTGGCTCCTGTAAGTGACCGAGCCTGTGACTGGAGGCTGCAGAGGTCATGTTCGTGGCTGGGACTGAATTCTTCATGTTCAACGGAGGTGGAAGAATCATGACATTCATTGTCCATGATGAAGCAATCAAACTTCAGAGAGTGTGTGTTTATGTGTCTGAGCGCGTCCGCGGGAGGGAGTGAGGGAATGCATGTGTGACTTACACGAAGGCAGGGACGCCGGCCAGAAAGAGAAGCTTAATAGCTATTTAACAATTTTTAAACAAACCATAAAATCATATTGACCAAAGGCCTACTGGGATTCTCCATGTATGAACATCTTCTAGGGAAGTTGTCTCCCAAGTGGAAAATTTATTAGCACATAGACCCACACATAGCAGTTGTTAGAAAGTCCGGTGGGCTCCATGTAAGCGTGTGATTGGGGTTGGCCCTTGTTAATATGCTTACGCAACTCCCCCTGACAATAGCTGCCTGTGGTTTCTACCACCGAACCTTGAAGTGTTTCATGCTCTGTGCTCTGAGATTCCCTGGGCTCCAAGCAGAGGGTAGCTGGCTGGTCACCGGAGGATGATATACTATCCCTGTTGTCAGCACAGGCAGCCTTGAGATACGTGGGAAAGAATTTTCAGAGACACCAGGGTAAGAGAACGAGCCGTGTCTAACTTCTCATTTTGGCAGCAGGAGTGTTTCTGAAACAGTTTGTGCTGCACAAAATTGTAGTTTATGGAGAGCATTTTGTCAATTGAGCCGTAAAAATGTGACCTACAATATGTTTGTTGAGGAGAATGCATTCTGTTTCTTTTTTTATATTGAAAAATATACTTTTCACGTCTTACACCCAGCTTCTCCTAAAGAAAGCCCTTTGTAAAATTCTGGTTGTTTTTAGTGTTTCTTTGCATGTCAGGGACTGAGGAAATGGTTCCTACAAAGTCAAATCACACTATATAGAACATGTTAATTTATAGGATCAGCTGCTCACGGACACCTGTGACTTGGGAATAAGAACCAAAGTTGAGGGTTATACTTGGCTGAACAGTGGCCTCCAAAAATAACAAGTTCTAATCCCTGCCAATATTACCTTATTGGGAAAAGGGCCTTTACAATTGTGAAGGATTAGGTGAAGGATCTTGAGATGACATTATCTCAGATTATCTGGGAGAGCCATAAATGCAATTACAATTGCATTTAGAGAAGCAAATTTTATAGAAAAAGAGAAGGCAATGTGACCACAGAGGCAGAGATTGGATATAGCCACAAACCAAGGAATGTGGGCAGCCTCCTGAAGACGGAAGAGGCAAAGAGTGGGTTCTCCCCCAGAGCCTTTGGTGGGAGTGCGCCTGTTGCCACTTGAACTTGGCCCAGAGATAGGGATTTCAGACTTCTGAACTGTGAATGGATAGTTTTCTGTTGTTTTAAGCTTCCAAATTTGTGGTGTTTTTGTTATAATAGCCACAGGAAAATAATACAGGTGCTCTGTTCATCCATTTTATATATGTGAGATACGTGTATATCTGTACGTGTGTATGTGTGTAGCTGTAAGTGTGTGTATATATACAGTGTGTGTGTGTTGTGAATGTGACTATTACTTATAGGGAAGGTACATTGTAAGTCCTGCAGAGACATTCTTCTTAAGAGCTATGGTCCAATATCTTGGTTAAGTGCAAGGGTCAGGCTGCCTTAGGTTCAAATCTATAAATTATTAGCTCTGTGATCTTAGATAAGTTAAACAACTTTTTTGAGACTTAGTTCTTTGAAGATGAACGGCAATAATCTGTGCGAAATGAGAATGCCTACCCAGAAGTACTCTGAATCACTGGCTCTCTTGATTGCTGCAGCTACCAGCAAGCCAGGCTCTGATTACATCCACATTTACGGCTTGAACTAAGTGCTTTAAGGAGAGAAGGGAAAGAACTCACTTTTGGCTGGCGATTTGTGGAAGACTTGTAGCTGCAGGAACATGGCAGGTCTAGACTTTTGGATAGGCAGGGATGGTGAGGTGGGGATCAGGAATTAAAGTCCAGACCAAAGAGACAGTCTGGAAAAGAGGCACAGTGAAGAAAAGGCCCTGAGGTTTTGGGGACCTGGAAGGAGGGTTTGAGGGATGCAGGAGATAAGGCCACTAGGACTGGTCAGGGCCTTGGAGTAGCCACAGCTCTGCACGGGTACAGCATGCCCAATTAAGCCATTGTTAATTAGACCTCCTGCCTGAAGCATGAGGAAATTCTGGGCACAGGTTGCTTAGTGGAGTGGCAGGGAAAAGAATCCAGCACTAGTGAAGTGTCAGGAGGCTAGGATTGGCTCGGCCACTCACCACGAGTCTGGGCAAAGTATCATGCAGGGCCAGGCAGACTGTGGCTGGGTTTTACAGTAACTGGAGTGGCGCCTTCTTTATTTATAAGGGAATCATTTTGCACTGCCTTCAACTGCAGCTTTGGAGTCTGTACTATTTAATGCATTAAAGTGTGCCCATTAAGTAGGTAAGTTATGCCAGCAGGCCTGGACAAACCTGGAGGATTAATGGGCCTTTTACAAAGCACGTAGCAAACCCAGAGTCTACGCCACAGCTTGTTGAAAGTGGGAATTCTCACTGCGGTCTTCTGGGATCTAGGTGCCTGCACATGCAGAAGTCTAGGAGGGAGGACCTCACACATTTGAGTGCACGAGAGTAAGTGAGTCCAGGCTGAAAGAATCGAGGCTGGAAAAAACAGCCTGCAGGTGGACATGGTTTGTGTGCCGTGATCTAGACATTTTATCATAGAGAGTAAGACTCAAAAGAAGCCTCCCACTTGAGAAGACATTGATCCTTTGTTACGTGGCTAACATGGCAATTAGCTTGCTTTGTAACCAATGGGTGATATTCCCTAGTTGGGCTGAAGTCTCAGAGATGTGTGGTTTGGGGGGAAGGCAGAAGCAGCCAAGCTATGACACTCTTGCATGAGAATTTGAAAAGGAAAGATTTGTCTCAAGACACTGCAGATTCAAAATTCTAAACACAGAATCAGTGGGGCTTCCAGTGAAATGTTTCGAGTGGGAGGTAATTTCACTCATCCTTTGCTCAGCTACAGGTAAGCGATAAAAAGGCTTTATTTATGGTGGAGGTGGGATATTTGGAAGAGAAGGGAAGTAAAGATCCTTCTAGTGAAAGATTAGGCTGAATTGTTGACAGTGGACTTGGGGAAGCACTGCAGGGGAGACAGTTAGAGGAAATTCAGGAGCTATTTTCAGCTCCTTCTTTCTGCCCTTGTAGCTTTTTGTCTCCATTTGTTAGTTGCAAATTATTTGTCCCTTTCCTGTTCTGAGTCTTTCCTTATTGGTGTGTTTCCTGCTGATATCAGGATTGCTAATTCAAGAACAAATCTAGACAGTCTGTGTTATAATATATCCCAATACCCAATTATTTCCAATTTTTAGAATATCCCCAAACTATTAGGATAATTAAAAAATACCTTTGTTCTAAATAAGTGATTACTTCAGGTAACAACACATATGGAGATCACAATTTATGCCACGTGAAGGAAGTTCATCAAAAAGAGTACATGGTGAATCACTAAATTTATATAAAACTGTAGAAAACACAATCTAATTTATAGTAACAGAGAGAAGATCAGTGGTTGCCTGAGAAGTGGAGAGGCTGGGGTGGGAGCAGCTAAGAGAGGGAGGTGTTCATCCTGGAGGTGTGAGCATCTTGGCTGTCTCAACTATGCCAACAGTTTTATGGGTGTATACATATGTCAAAACTTATCAAATTGTAAATTTTAAATGTTGCAATATTGTACGTCAATTATACATTCATAAAGCTATTAAAGAAAAGCAATCTTAGCTCTAGAGCATCCGCGGATCACAGGTGGGGCAAGGCAAAGAGATAACCAGGTGCTCACAGTGTGCTGTGATGACAGCTGTCCTGGAACCCCTGTGCAGAGAAGCGACCTCCAGGGTGGCTTGTGGGATGGAGGCTGGAGTTATGCAGACCCCTGCATGGTGATGCTCTCCCAGCCTCTTGTTGACCACCTCATTCTCCTTGTTCAGGCCCACATTCTCCATGGAAACCAAACCAAAAAAACAGTATTCATCATCCTAGAGCCAGGGCCTCTACGACCTGCTCCCCCACAGGCTCCGAGGCAGGGAGCAGTCCCGAGCTCTGACCCCAGGACAGTCCTTACTTTTTGCTGGCTCTTTGTTGCTCTCACTTTAGGAAATGGGGAAAATAATCTCTGAAGTTCTTAATCCAACTGGAACAGACCCCTGAGGAAATATATGAGCGTGGACAATTTATGTTCCAGAACTTTTTTATTTACTCCTGAAATAGTTACTGAGTATACAATAATTGCCAAGTGGGAGCCATGCTTGTGGACATTAATAAGATGGCTAACAAGACGGAAATTGTCTCCCGATGCTCGCTGGTTAAGGTTAGAAGAAATGATAAATAACCAGGTGATTACAAGGTGAGGTCTCTGTATTTACAGTGGGCTATGTGTGGAAGAGAAGATACCTCCGAGTAAGAGGTTAGGGGAAGCTTCCCAGTCTTCTCCAAAGACTCGGAGAAAAGACTCAATTTTCCTTTTATGAAAGTATGGAGGACCAACTTTTACAGGGAAGGCAACCGAGTGCCTTAAAACACTCAAGATTCTGAAAGTTCAGTGGAACTCAAAAGACTCTGAGGATGCAGTGGGGCTCTGGGAAGACAGTGAGCAAATCAGAGCTTACTGTGGGCCCTGGATGGAACTACACAGGGGTGACATCAGGGATGACATGATGGCAGCTCACCAGCTGGGCCATGGGAGCACCACCCGGGTGCGGTGACAGGCAGCATAACAAAAGGAAGGGTCTGAAAAAGGGCAAAACATCTTACAAGATGTCTTTTTAAAATCCTCCCCCACCTTTTTTTGAGACAGAGTCATGTGTTGCCCTCAGTAAAGCGTCATGGTGTCACAGTTCACAGCAACCTCAAACTCTTGGGCATAAGCAATTCTTTTGCTTTAGCCTCCCAAGTAGCTAGGCCTACAGGCTCCTGCCACAATGCCTGGCTAGTTTTGGTTGCAGTTGTCATTGTTGGTTAGCTGGCCCAGGCTGGGTTTGAATCCGCCACCTTCCGTGTATGTAGCTGGTGCCGTAACCAGTGTGCTACGGGCGCCGAGCCCCTTCCCCCTTTTTGAGGAATTAAAGTCTGCATCCTGCCTGGGGCCAGTAATCAGTGGGGCAGAGGTGTGTTCTTTCTTTTTTGTTGAGCCACCAGAGATGGCTCAAGGGAATTGTCCAGGCAAAGGACATGAGGTCATCTTCACCAGAGATAAGGCCCACCAGGACCACCAACCATAGTTAAACAGCAATAGCCCAGAGCTGAAAACCCCTTTAAAAGCTCTGTATTTCCACTTAAAGGAGGACAACGGTTCTTTAAGAGAAGAGTCTGACTCCTCTTCATTTGCTGGCCAGTTAATAAACTTCTCTTTTCTTTTCCTCAAGCTGCTTGTCCTCAATCTTTGTCCAGCTATGGGCACAAGTACCAGACTTCTGGTAACAGCAGTACAAACCGCCCGGTGCAGTGGGTCTGAGGACCCAGTGATAAGGAAGTGGCCACAGGACACACGAGCATGTACCCTTATCACATGTGGAATGTGACAGTCTGAGGAAGAACAAGAGGTGTGCCAAGGGAGCGAAGCAACTGATAACATAGACCAGAGGCTCAAAAGGGGTGAAAATCACAACTCAGCTGGTTTTTAGATTTGTGATTAACACACAGTTAAACTGGGGAGATGTACTCTCTAGGGTCCACCCTGGAAGGGTAACTACAGTTCACAGAAATAGCCACCCAGTAGACTCACCAGGGCCACAGTCAGGAGGTGACAGGCAAAGACACTCCGCTCCCTTGGTCTGGGCTCACAGGGCTTTCCGTGAGCACCCAGCGCATTCGGCCTGATCCAGGCAGCTCAGGCAGGCTGCTCAGGCTGCCCTCGAGGAGGCAGGCATTTTACAATTTTCCACAAACTGCTGCTTCTGTTATCAGGATGGTCACTCTCTGGCTAATGAAAAACATCTCTCTGGTCCAAACATGACCTTGAGGTTTATCTAAATCGTTTGTTGCTCAGCAGAACAACATATATCAGAAGTGAAATATATGCCAAAAGACACGTCTAATGCACCATTTATCTTTCCTGTAATTGATTCTCATGCAGGACAAATGCCCTGTGGGGCTCACAGAGGACTTAACACACTCTGCCATTATGATGACATCATCTCACATAAAGCAGCCCTTCTGGATGCTAGATACATGACAGGCTCTTTTTTTCTGTTTTAAGTGCTGTTCACAGCACCACATTTAACTATGGGATTACAAGGGACAACTGTTCCTGTCTCACTTTCCACCCTGTATTTTCTGACTGCACCGTCCGGCTAGCTCCACACTCCAATCAAAATGAAATTATTTCAAAATCCATACCCAATTGATTATTCTTGCCAAAAGAAAGTATATAACAATACAGATCCATCGACTTTCAGTTTTGGTCAGTGTTGAGATTTATCATCTCTAGGCAAATATTGAGCTGGGTGAAGTTTCTGCCAGTTATGTGCTTCTCAGTCAATAAATCTAAGCCTTGACTTTGGGAGGAGTCAGTGGCCATTGCTCTGTGCCTTGTGATCAAGCGTTTGTATAAACTGATGCCTTTCAAGACTGCGAAGGTGACATAGAGCCGCAAAAGCTAGTTCAAAACTTTCTGGACCCTGAGTTACAAATAAAAGCACTTAAAGATGTACAAGAAGACCTTCAAACAATCTTGCCAAAGGGTGCTCCTGAATGTCGTGCAGGTGGAACAAGCAACCACCTCACTTTGAAGAATAGTCTAGGAAGAAAAGGTCTCTATGGATAAAAACCATTACACACAGTTATACATCATGATAATATTAATTACATAATCATTGCAAATGGCCCTCCAGGATGTCATCGTCTGACCCGAGGGCTGCTCCATGCAAGGCAGTTAGCAGTAATTGCTAGTTTCTCTAGATCTGTTAAATAGAAGGGTGGGCAGCTGAATCCTATGGCTGAGACTGATGTCAAAGTAGGCAGGGGGTCTTGAGAGATGCTATCAAGACTGTTATACCAGCTGGACATCCCGGGTTCATTGCAAACTGCAATAATATTACTCAGCTAAGCATATTTGTTCTTTGAAACGTAAGCATACTATTTCAGTCCTGAAATTGCATTAGACTGTTCTTTTCAGGTTATGAAGAAAGAGGAAAAGAAACGTATTGCTAAAACAACAGATTCTCAATACATATTCTGTGTCAGTCAGGCTAGGCTAGACTCTGTTGCAGTAACAAAGAAACCTCCACATCTTAGGGGTTCCATACAACAGTCTGGTTCTCCTACATGTCCCAGTCTGGTATAATTTGAGAAGCTTTCCTCAGTGGGCTTCTCTACACAGTGACTCAGGGATAAAAAAGCTCCCTCTATTCTATATCCCTACTATCTTAGTCTTCAAGTTGGTCACTGAAGGAAAGAGCCTCCGGCATATGGGGCCGGCGCCCTACTCCTTTGAGCCACAGGTGCTGCCCAGAGCTGGTTGTTTTTAAGGGTCAGGCCTGGATGTGACGTTCATCACTTCTGGCCATATTCTAGTAGGCAGAACTCTGTCTGGTGGCAGCCTCTTCCCGACATAGCTGTGAAAGAGATGGCTTAAACTGCAAGGAAGCAGGTGACCTGTAGTCTTCCTTGTATATCAGAGAAGATCTGGTGTGATGAGTGCATAGCGTTGTCTCTGCCACAGGCATTTAAAGGGAAACAGCCCCTGGTAGAGAAGGTGGTGTAGGGAATTCTGCTGGAGCACTGCTCTTACCCCAGGCCCACCCCGGGTTCACCTGCAGCTGCAAAGGCACTTCCTGTGTGTGCTGTGTCCCATCATGAATGCCTACTCCTCTCTGCCCCTGTCTGAGGGCTCTATCAGCCACACACAGGGCAGACCAGAGATGTCTGGAATTTAATGCCCCCCAGGGCAGTTCTTAGCCTGTGAGGGTAAAGAATTGGCAGAGAAGTACCTCAGCTTCCTTGGCTCTCCGGGGACAGTCCTGCGGTGTGCTCCACGCAGCTCTTCAGTGGGGCAGCTCACTCACCAGCTCCCTCTTTAGCATTTGTTTCTCCCTTCTGTGTCTCCCTTTCCCTGCTCGCTCCCTTGCTCTTCCCAAGACCTTTCCCAATAACCCATTTACTCTCAAGTCCTTATCTCAGTACCTGCTTCCAGGGGAAGCCACACTAGGAACTGATGGAGAGCCCTTAAAAGCCAGCTGAAAGAGTAAGCAGTGTCGCAGAGGGGGAAAGACCACCCAGGGGATTCACACACATTCCTCTTCATTTTCTTTCTTTGCCACCAGAGGGGCAACCTCCAGGGAAGAGGAGCTTAAGCGGGAAGGCTGGGGTAGGAAAGTCTACAAAACTTTCCCAGCAGGAATGACGCAGAGCACATGGCAACAGAAGCAAAGGATTAGCTGAAGATAAGATGTGATTAATGGTTTCTGATGCCTGGGGAGTGTCAGGGACAAGTGAGCTTTGGTAAGTGCTACTTATTCAGAGGACAATTCAGGGACTTTTCCAAAATGCTAACTGTCTTAGTCTGTTTGGGTTGCTAAAACAAAATGCGTTAAACTGGGTAATTTATGAACAACAGAACTTATTGCTCACAGTTCTGGAGGCTGGGAAGTCTATGCATGATAAGGTACCAGCAGATTTGGTGTCTGGGGAGCCCCTTCCTTGTAGGCGGTGTCTTCCTCCTGCAGCCTTACATTGTGACAATGGGAGGCAGCTGTCTGGAGCTTGTTTAATAAGGGCACTAATCACTTTCATTAGGGCAGAGTCATCATGACCTAATCACCTCCCAAAGGCTCCACCGTCCTTTTTTTATTTTTTATTTTTTGAGACCAAGTCTCACTTTGTTACTTTGGGTAGAGTGCCCTGGCATCATAGCTCGCAGCAACTTCCAACTCTTGGACTCAAGTGATCCTCTTGCCTTAGCCTCCTGAGTAGCTGGGACTATAGGCACCCACTGGCTGGCTAATTTTTTTTTTTTTTTTTTTAGAGACAGAGTCTTGCTCTTGCTCAGATTGGTCTCAAACTCATGAGCACAAGCAATCCACTTGCCTTGGCCACCCAGAGTGCTGGGATTGCAGGTGTAAGACACCTCGCCTGGCTAAGGCCCCAATAAGACCCCACTTTCTAATACTTTCACTTTTGTGATTAGGTTTCAACGTATGAACTTAGGGGGGACATAAACATTCAGTACCTCATACCATAATATCCCACCCTGACCCCCCAATTTATGTCCTTTTGATGTGCAAAATTTGCTCATTCCATGCCAAGAGCCCCTAAAGTCTTTTATGTTCCAGCACTAACTCAAAAGTCAGAGAAAAAAAAAAAAGTGCAGCATTTCAGTTAAATATCATCTAAGTCAGATGTGGTGACACTTAAGGATGATTCATAATTCATCCTGAGGTGAATTCCTGTTCAGTGGTGAGCCTGTGGAATCAGACAAGCTATGTGCTTCCAAAATACAATGGTGGGACAGGTATTGAGTAAACATTCTCATTCCAGAAGGGAGAAACAGGAAGGAAGGTAGGGGTAACTGGTCCCAATAACAAACCCAGCAGGACAAATAACATCAAATTTGAAGCCTCCAGAATCATCATTTTTTACTCCATGTCTCTGTTTTTAGGCACCCTGGGTTTGGGGTTGGGCCCCCCAGGCTCCAGGCAGCCCTGTCCCCATGTCTTTGCTGGTGTGGCCCACACCACACGTCTCCTGAGTTGGAGTCCTCTGCCGGCAACTTTCCTGGCTTGTTGCAGGTTGGTGGCTCTAGTACTCTGGGCTCTGGGCAGCCCCACTTCCATGCTCCACTAGACATTGCCCTAGTAGCTGTCTGCAGGGGCCCTACCACAGTGACAGTGCTCTCCCAAGGCCCCCAGGCTTTCCAGGCTGCCCTTTATTTATTTATTTTTTTTGCAGTTTTTGGCCCGGCCGGATTTGAACCCGCTACCTCCGGTATATGGGGCCGGCGCCCTACTCCTTGAGCCACAGGCACCACCCCAGGCTGCCCTTTAAAATCTAAGTGAAGACAGCTACTCCCCACAGCTCCTGCACTCTACACCCTGGCGGAGGTGGCACTGTAAGGCGAGGGCCAAAGTTTACCACCTGTGTCCTCTGTAGGGATGACCGGAACTACATTTGGGCACCAGGGAGCACTGTACCAGCATTTGGGGAGTGAAGCCTTGAAATAGTTCTTTATCCAAGGCCCTGGCATTCTGGGCCTGTGTGGGCCAGCCAGCCATGAAGACTTCCACGATGCTTCTGGGGTCATTCTTACCGTGTCTTGATGGCTAGCACCTAGCCTCCCAAACGTGCTTTTCATTCTTTACAACACAGCCAGGCTGAGAATTTTCCAAATCTTTAAATTCGACTTTCCTTTTGATTATAAATTTCTTCTTAAATCATTTCTCTCTCCAAAAGAAGGCATGTCACACCCTCGTACACTTTACTTATGTATTTCTTCGGCCAAATTTCCTATTTCATTGCTTAGAAGTTCTTTTAGAAAGTGCTAGGACATGAACACAATTCAGCTAAGTTCTTTGTCACTTTGTAACAAGGATCTCCTTTCTTCCTGGTTTTCTGTAACATGTTCCTCTTTTCTATCTGAGACCTCTTCAGAATTGCCTTTAACACCCATGATCATGACCACTTAGATAATCCCCAAGAAGATGAAGTTTTCTCTACAGCTCTCCTTTTCTGAGCCCTCACCAGAGTCTTTAAGGCTCTTTTTGAAACAGTGTACCTCAAAACTCTAGGGGCCTCTACCATTATTGGTATCCAAAGCGGCCTTCTCATTTTCAGATATTTGTTATAGCAACGCCCCACTTCTCCATACCACTGCCATAACAAAATACTGTAGACTGGGTCATTTATAAATGACAGAAATCTGCTCTGTAGTCCGGAAATCTGCTCTGACCAAGGCATCAATAGATTTGGTGTCTGCTGAGGGCCCTTTCTGCATAGATGGCACTTTCTATTATGTGTCCTCTCATGGTGGAAGGTGGCCAACAAGCTCCCTTGGGCCTCTTTCTTTTTTCTTTTTTTTGAAACAGAGTCTCACTTTGTCACCCTAGGTAGAGTGCCATGGTGTCATCATAGCTCACAGGAACCTCAAATACTTGGGCTCAAGTGATCCTCTTGCCTCAGCCTCCTGAGTAGCTGGGACTGCAGGCACCTGCCACACCTGGACAGTTTTTCTATTTTTAGTAGAGACGGGTCTCGTTCTTGCTCAGGCTGGTCTCAAACTCCTGAGCTCAAGCAATCCACCTGCCTCTGCCTCCCAGAATGCTAGGATTACAGGCATGAGCCACTGTGCCCAGGCCTTAGGCCTCTTTTCTTTTTTTTTTTTTATTGTTGGGGATTCATTGAGGGTACAATAAGCCAGTTACACTGATTGCAATTGTTAGGCAAAGTCCCTCTTGCAATCATGTCTTGCCCCCATAAAGTGTGACACACACCAAGGCCCCACCCTCCTCCCTCCATCCCTCTTTCTGCTTCCCCCCCCCATAAACTTAATTGTCATTAATTGTCCTCATATCAAGATTGAGTACATAGGATTCATGCTTCTCCATTCTTGTGATGCTTTACTAAGAATAATGTCTTCCACTTCCATCCAGGTTAATACGAAGGATGTAAAGTCTCCATTTTTTTTAATGGCTGAATAGTATTCCATGGTATACATATACCACAGCTTGTTAATCCATTCCTGGGTTGGTGGGCATTTAGGCTGTTTCCACATTTTGGCAATGGTAAATTGAGCTGAAATAAACAGTCTAGTACAAGTGTCCTTATGATAAAAGGATTTTTTTCCTTCTGGGTAGATGCCCAGTAATGGGATTGCAGGATCGAATGGGCAGTCTAGGTTGAGTGCTTTGAGGTTTCTCCATACTTCCTTCCAGAAAGGTTGTACTAGTTTGCAGTCCCACCAGCAGTGTAAAAGTGTTCCCCTCTCTCCACATCCACGCCAGCATCTGCAGTTTTGAGATTTTGTGATGTGGGCCATTCTCACTGGGGTTAGATGATATCTCAGGGTTGTTTTGATTTGCATTTCTCTAATATATAGAGATGATGAACATTTTTTCATGTGTTTGTTAGCCATTCGTCTGTCATCTTTAGAGAAAGTTCTATTCATGTCTCTTGCCCATTGATATAAGGGATTTTTGGCTTTTTTCATGTGGATTAATTTGAGTTCTCTATAGATCCTGGTTATCAAGCTTTTGTCTGATTGAAAATATGCAAATATCCTTTCCCATTGTGTAGGTTGTCTCTTTGCTTTGGTTATTGTGTCCTTAGCTGTACAGAAGCTTTTCAGTTTAATGAAGTCCCATTTGTTTATTTTTGTTGTTGTTGCAATTGCCATGGCAGTCTTCTTCATGAAGTCTTTCCCCAGGCCAATATCTTCCAGTGTTTTTCCTATGCTTTCTTTAAGGATTTTTATTGTTTCATGCCTTAAATTTAAGTCCTTTATCCATCTTGAATCAATTTTTGTGAGTGGGGACAGGTGTGGGTCCAGTTTCAGTCTTTTACATGTAGACATCCAGTTCTCCCAACACCATTTATTGAATAGGGAGTCTTTCCCCCAAGGTAAGTTCTTGTTTGGTTTATCAAAGATTAGGTGGTTGTAAGATGTTAGTTTCATTTCTTGGTGTTCAATTCGATTCCAAGTGTCTATGTCTCTGTTTTTGTGCCAGTACCATGCTGTCTTGAGCACTATGGCTTTGTAGTACAGACTAAAATCTGGTATGCTGATGCCCCCAGCTTTATTTTTGTTACTAAGAACTGCCTTAGCTATACGGGGTTTTTTCTGGTTCCATACAAAACGCAGAATCATTTTTTCCAAATCTTGAAAGTACGATGTAGGTACTTTGATAGGAATGGCATTGAATAGGTAGATTGCTTTGGGAAGTATAGACATTTTAACAATGTTGATTCTTCCCATCCATGAGCATGGTATGTTCTTCCATTTGTTAATATCCTCTGCTATTTCCTTTCTGAGGATTTCATAGTTTTCTTTATAGAGGTCCTTCATCTCCTTCTTTAGGTATATTCCTAGGTATTTCATTTTCTTTGAAACTATGGTGAAGGGAGTTGTGTCCTTAATTAGCTTCTCATCTTGACTGTTATTGGTGTATACAAAGGCTACTGACTTGTGGACATTGATTTTATATCCTGAAACATTACTGTATTTTTTGATGACTTCTAGAAGTCTTGTGGTTGAGTCTTTGGGGTTCTCTAAGTATAAGATCATGTCATCAGCAAAGAGGGAGAGTTTGACCTCCTCTGCTCCCATTTGGATTCCCTTTATTTCCTTATCTTGCCTAATTGTATTGGCTAGAACTTCCAGCACTATGTTGAATAGTAAAGGTGACAGAGGACAACCTTGTCTGGTTCCAGATCTAAGAGGAAAAGCTTTCAGTTTTACTCCATTCAGTAAAATATTGGCTGTGGGTTTGTCATAGATAGCTTCAATCAGTTTTAGAAATGTGCCACCTATGCCTATACTCTTCAGTGTTCTAATTAGAAAAGGATGCTGGATTTTATCAAATGCTTTTTCTGCATGTATTGAGAGGATCATGTGATCTTTATTTTTGCCTCTGTTAATATGGTGGATAACGTTTATGGACTTGCGTATGTTAAACCAGCCTTGCATCCCTGGGATGAAGCCTACTTGGTCATGATGAATGACTTTTTTGATGATAAGCTGTAATCTATTGGCTAGGATTTTGTTGAGAATTTTTCCATCTATATTCATGAGTGAGATTGGTCTGAAATTCTCCTTTTTGCTTGGGTCTTTTCCTGGTTTTGGTAACAGGGTGATGTTTGCTTCATAGAATGTGTTGGGGAAGATTCCTTCTTCCTCAGTTTTTTGGAATAATTTCTGCAGTACAGGAATAAGCTCTTCCTTGAAGGTTTGATAGAATTCTGGAGTGAAGCCATCTGGACCAGGGCATTTTTTAGTTGGAAGCTTTTTTATTGTTTCTTTGATCTCAGTGCTTGAAATTGGTCTGTTCAGGAGGTCTATTTCATCCTGGCTAAGTCTAGGGAGAGGGTGTGATTCCAAAGATTGATCCATTTCCTTCACATTGTCAAATTTCTGGGCATAGAGTTTCTGGTAGTATTCAGAGATGATCTCTTGTATCTCTGTGGGATCAGTTGTTATTTCCCCTTTATCGTTTCTGATTGAGGTTATTAGAGATTTTACTTTTCTATTTCTAGTTAGTCTGGCCAATGGTTTATCTATTTTATTTATTTTTTCAAAAAACCAACTCCTTGTTTCATTAATTTTCTGAATGATTCTTTTGTTTTCAATTTCATTGATCTCTGATTTGATTTTGGAGATTTCTTTTCTTCTACTGAGTTTAGGCTTAGATTGTTCTTCTTTTTCCAATTCCATAAGATCTCTTGTGAGATTGTTGATGTGCTCTCTTTCTGTTTTTCGAATGTAGGCATCTAAAGCGATGAATTTTCCTCTCATAACTGCTTTTGCAGTATCCCACAGGTTTTGGTAGCTTGTGTCTTCATTGTTGTTATGCTCAAGGAAGTTAATGATTTCCTGTTTTATTTCTTCCTTCACCCATCTGTTATTCAACAGAAGATTGTTTAGTTTCCATGCCTTTGGGTGGGGTCGAGCATTTTTGTTAGAGTTGAGTTCCACCTTTAGTGCCTTATGGTCTGAAAAGATACAAGGTAAAATTTCAATTCTTTTGATTCTGTTGATATTTGTTTTGTGTCCCAGGATATGATCAATTTTGGAGAATGTTGCATGGGGTGATGAGAAGAATGTATATTCTTTATCTTTGGGGTGGAGTGTTCTATATGCGTCTATCAAGCATAGTTGTTCTAGGGTCTCATTTAAATCTCTTATATCTTTGTTTAATTTCTGTTTAGAGGATCTGTCCAGCTCTGTAAGAGGTGTGTTAAAGTCCCCTGTTATGATGGTATTATCAGATACCATATTGCTCAGACTGAGTAAGGTCTGCTTCAAGAATCTGGGAGCATTTAAATTGGGTGCATAAATATTTAGAATTGAAATGTCTTCTTGTTGTAGTTTTCCCTTGACCAATATAAAGTGACCATCTTTGTCTTTTTTGACTTTAGTTGCTTTAAATCCACATGTATCTGAAAATAAGATTGCCACTCCTCTTTTCTTCTGAATTCCATTCGCCTGAAAAATTGTCTTCCAACCCTTGACTCGGAGCTTTAATTTGTCTTTTGAAGCCAGGTGTGTTTCTTGCAGACAGCAAATGGATGGCTTGTGTTTTTTAATCCAGTCAGCCAATCTATGTCTCTTCAGTGGGGAATTCAAGCCATTAACATTTATGGAGATAATTGATAAGTGTGGTAGTATTCTATTCGTCTTATTTGGTGAGAGTCCATTGGTTAGTTTTATCTTTTGCATCAGTGTGGAGTTTAGGTTCTGCCCTTTGATTTCTGAGTTCTTACTTTGCTGCTTATCCATTGTGGTGGTCAGTGTGCAGAACAGGTTGAAGTATTTCCTGTAGAGCTGGTCTTGTTGTGGCAAATTTCCTCAATGTTTGTATATCCGTAAATGATTTGATTTCTCCGTCAATTTTGAAGCTTAGCTTAGCAGGGTACAGAATTCTGGGCTGAAAATTGTTCTGTTTAAGTAGATTAAAGGTAGATGACCATTGTCTTCTTGCTTGGAAAGTTTCATTAGAGAAGTCTGCGGTCACTCTGATGGATTTGCCCCTGTAGGTCAACTGGCGCTTACTCCTGGCAGCTTGCAGAATCTTTTCTTTTGTCTTGACTTTGGACCGGTTCATCACAATGTGTCTTGGAGAAGCTCGGTTAGAGTTGAGGCGACCCGGGGTCCGATATCCCTCTGAAAGCGGTGTGTCAGACTCTTTGGTGATGTTTGGGAAATTTTCTTTTATAATATTCTCTAGTATGGCTTCCATTCCTCTGGGGCATTCTTCTTCCCCTTCTGGAATTCCTATAACTCGTATGTTGGAACGCTTCATAAAGTCCCATAATTCTGACAGTGAACGTTCTTTCTCTCTCTTCTTTTCTGCCTCTTTTACTGTCTGAATTATCTCAAGAACTTTGTCTTCTACCTCTGAAATTCTTTCTTCTGCATGGTCTAACCTGTTGCTGATACTTTCCATTGTATCTTTAAGTTCCCTAATTGACTGTTTCAGTTCCTTCAGCTCTGCTATATCCTTTTTATATTCGTCATATCGTTCATCTCTTATTTGATTCTGTTTTTGGATTTCCTTTTGGTTATTTTCCACTTTATTAGCAATTTCCTTCATTGTTTCCATCATTTCTTTCATTGTTTTCAACATGTGTATTCTAAATTCCCTTTCTGTCATTCCTAACATTTCTATACTGGTGGAATCATCTGCAGTAGCTACCTCATGGTCCCTTGGTGGGGTTGTTCTAGACTGGTTCTTCATGTTGCCTGGAGTTTTCTGCTGATTCTTCCTCATGAGTGATTTCTTTTATCTGTTTCCTTGCCCTAATTTTCCTTTCACTTCCTCTTGCTCTTTAAGTTCTTGTGCCTGTGGACTAAGGGTTACAGGACCAGAAGGGTGAGAAGGTTGAAGAGCAAAAAAAGGGGATGAAAGAAAGGAGGACCGAGTGATAAGAAAAGAAGAAAGATAGAGAAAGGAGAGGGGGTGGGTATAAGGAATATTGACAAAAAGAAGAGAAGCACAGAAAGAGGGAGACAGGGCAATATAGGTTTACAGTAGGGTACTTTGACACAACCTTAAAAAACCCCACCTTCTGTGGGTGCCCAGTTGCGTGGTTCCCTTGAGGTCAGCAGCTCTTTGCTAACCTGATCAGACACAGTACCCCACCTCCACCAAGTAGAGAGGAAAGACAAAAATGCTATAAATCAAACCAAAAGAAGCAAGCAGAAAACTTTACGGGGATAAAATTGGGTGAAAAACCAAATTAT
Source organism: Nycticebus coucang (assembly GCF_027406575.1). NCBI lineage: Eukaryota > Metazoa > Chordata > Mammalia > Primates > Lorisidae > Nycticebus > Nycticebus coucang. The sequence continues at coordinate 103,553,953 of NC_069786.1, read as the reverse complement.
ATCGGTAGAAACACTAGCAAAAATGAAGTTGCAGTTATTAAAAAAGGCAGCAATGGGAAATTATAATTAAACTAGGAAAATTGAGAAAGAAAAAGGGATCTGTGTGGAAAAGATTGAAATTAAAAAAACAAAAGAACATCAGCAACGTCAAAATAAACAAACAAAAAAAACACAACCAAACAAAAAAAAAAGAAAAAAATACACAACCAAAAACAAAGCAGTTTGTATATGTTATTGAATATTGTCTGGGCAACACGTGGTCTTCTGGGGTATGAGATGTTAGTCACAGTTCTGATACGACTGGAGGCTGCTGATTTCTCAAACCCCAGCAGGTAGACACCCTAAATCTCTCTTCAGCCTACTTAAAAGGCACTTTGAACTTGTAAACTTGCTGAGTGGAAGCTTTCCCAGCTTTCTCACTGGAATCGCTGCTGAAGTGGCTATCCACTTACCCAGTGTACCAAAACGGTCTCACTTTGCCCCTGAGGGTTAGGGCTGCAAGGCGGCTCAAACCCCGCCCTTAGGCTACTTGGTTGCTGGGTTACCAGCTCCCACCCGTTTCTAGCTCTGCGACCCTGAGGGCGGAGCTTGCCAGGGCAGATCACTGACAATGGATCCGTGTGACCCACCGCCAAACACTATTAGCTCCGTCTGGCTCAGCGGCTCAGACTGGGGCCCTAGACAATGGCCAAAGTTTTCCGCACTCCCGCTCAGGCCTTCCCCAAGGCAGTTCAACTCAGTGCCAAGTCCAAGGACATCAAAACAGTTCACAGGTAAGGCCTTTCTGGTTTGCAGTCTCGCTGCTACTGAACTTACAGTTGTGGGCGGGTTTAGACGGATTGAACACACGCGACCACTTGCCGGTTTTCCACTGTTTTAGTCCTCCTCTTGGGGTCCAGAAGTCTCTCACTGACTCCCTGTATCTTCATAGGAGTGATGATAGGCAGTTCCCACCAGCCTGAGATGCCTGGAGTCTTATCTCCCCAGACTCACGGTGCCCAGATGCAAGGAAGCTGTTACTCGGCTGCCATCTTGCTCCGCCTCTGGTTAGGCCTCTTTTCTAAAGGCATTAAATTCATTTATGAGAACATAGGTTTCATGATCTAATCATCTGCCAAAGGCTCTACTTTCTACTATCATTGCCTTGCTGATTAGGTTTCAACATAGGAGTTCTGGGGGGAATACACAAACATTCAAACCATGGCCCAAACATTTTGCTTACAATCCTTACTGACATGGTAAAAATTAGACCTCTAGATTCCTCAACGTGGCATACAAAGTGCTTTGCGACCTTAGCTCCACTTGCATGCCCTTCCCTCTCGGTGGCGTATCATGCCACCTGCTTTGTTCCCGAGCATTCCGAGAAGGCCTTCTCCCACAGGGATTTTTGTGCTCTTCCCTCAAGAAATAATGTCTTCAAGAATAGACTCAATTTAATGTCTTCTGTGAAGCTTTCTCCTACTTCCGCAGCAAGATTTTCATTATTTATTCATTCGTCAAATATTTTTTAATTCCTACAATGTACCAGGCACTGTTCAATGTCCTGAGGACACAACAGGGAAAAATAACTGGCAGCAAGGCCGGTCCTTCTGCGGTTTGCATTACAGTGCGGGGAATTAGAGACAAGCTTCTGTCTCTCCTCCCGTCTTTAAGCACTTCACAGGCAATGGCCATGTCTTTTCATCTATTTATTCTCTGCATCTAACAGGGTGTTCAGTACAGCTGCTTGTCAGATACGTTCTTAGCACTGGGAGATGATCACAGGCGAGCCAAGAAGTGGTAACAGTTGTGCTTAATGGAAAACAATGTTCACACCTTGCTGTCTCCATTTACTTTAAATCGGGCTCCATATTTTATCTTTTGGCTAATTCATTTCTTAGAACCAACTGTTTAACTGATTAAGTCATTTTAATAAGGAAGTCTTTTTTTCCTTTTGAACTAAAAAGTTTGACTTTGCACAACATTGAATATAATTAAGCTACTGAATTGTACATTTTATTTATTTTTTTCATTTTATTTTTTTAATCGTTTTGGATGCATTGAGTGTACAAAGAATTAGGTTATGTTGATAGCATTTGTTTAAAGTCCCTCTTATAGTTGTGTCCTGTCCCCAAGAGGCGTGCTATACATTGTGACCCCCAAACCTCTCTGAATTATACATTTTAAAACAGTTAAGATGGTAAATTTCATGTTAAGTATATTTTACTAAAATAAAAGAAAACAAAGCAAGACTCTAGATTTCATTCAACCAAGAGGCACTCAGTGGGTACCAGGTGCTCCTCTGGGCTGGGGGATACAGAGGCAAATAAGAAACGGTCCCAGCCCTTGAGGACTTGGTGTTTACTAGCAGGAGATGGACACGAGCTGGAGCCATGATGGAGAATTGTTACCCGAGCCTGCGGAGCATTCTTTTCAGGGCACACAACCTTAGTCACTGGTGACAGCAGCTTTGAGGCATCACGAGTGCTTAATTCACAGAGGAATTAATTGACTTTTATGATGCTAACTTCAGTGTTTTAAAAAATGCCAAGTAATGGACACATGACAGAACATTTATAAGGTACAAGTTCAATAGTAAACCGAGGAGCCCAGCCCAGGGGTTTCCCATGTGGTAAAGTCACTTGATTTTAATGCACATCTTGAAGCAATCAAACACCATCCTGGCAGGCCCTGGCGAATTGCATCTGTGATTATTTAGAAATGGGGCAGCAATGTGTGGGAAAATTGTCAGATTGCAGGTTGAGAGAGATGGGGTAGAGAGAGCGAAGACGAGAAGCAAAGGAAAGGCCACCCTCCCCCTGCACCCAGAGGCTGCCAGCTGCATCACGCTGCTTCTTAGCAACTCAGCAGCCAGAAGCTTTGCAGTGGAAGCTGCTCTCCCCAAAAAGAGAGGTGGAGATACTGGCACAGGGAATGATGTGAGCAGGTCACCTGAGAGTTTATACTGCCAGATGCGACGAGAAAAGCAGATGCACACTGATGGCCTCTGGGGACCCTGCTTGCCTGGGGGTGAGGCAGCTGAGGGGACAGTTTTGAAACCACAGAGGGTGTCTTTATAGAAGAAAGATGCATCAGAGTTGTCTGAGTTGTGAACTGGATGCCCTGCACCGCACAAGTCTAGGCGATGCTGGTAGTGTGCTGTTCTGGTTGGCCTGATCTTGCTCCTGTTTTTCTTTATCGTTTTCAGTAAAGGGAGGATGCTGAGAGGGACTGCCTGGCTTTGTGCTTCCAAAATGAAACAGCAGGAAGGATGCTGAGCCTGCCTGGGATGCTAAGTGGGACACTTCTGTACCTGTGTTTCTTTTGGATGATACTGTGTGACATGTCCCCTTTTGAGGATAATTTTTCTTTGAGTACTCATTCTTTTTTTTTTTTTTTTTTCTTGAGGCAGAGGCTCACTTTGTCATCCTGGGTAGAGTGCATGGTGTCAGAGCTCACAGCAACCTCAAACTCTTGGGCTTAAGCGATCCTCTTGCCTCAGCCTCCCAAGTACCTGGGATGACAAGTGCACAACACAATGCCCAGCTAGTTTTCCTATTTTTTTAGTAGAGAGGGGATCTAGCTTTTATTAGGGCTGGTCTTGAACTCCTGAGCTTAGGTGATCTACCTGTCTCAGCCTCTCAGACTGTTAGGATTACAGGTGTGAGCCACCACGCTGGTCCTAGGTACTGATTCATGTAGTTTGAAGGAGAGGAGGAAATCTCTTTAAGGATATGTTCAACTGAGGTCAGTTTAATTTCATTTCCCTTAATATAAAGAAGGTAGAACTCTCCCTAGATGAGTCATATAGGTGACTCAGGGCAGGTTCCTTAACCTGTGAGAACCTTTCCATATCTGTAACATGAACCAGATGAACCAGCACATTCTTTGGAGGTTCTAGCCGTGATCTACCTGCCATGATTTGTTCTATACAGAGAATCCTGTCCACCCAATTGCATAGCCAACTGGTGACTTGTGTCTATAATTACATTAATAAAGCCCCAGAGGCTGAGCTAAACACTGAGAATATCAACCATGGGATCACTTGGAGCAGAAAGATAATGATATGTATGGAAGTGTTTTGTACACACGTACTGGCTCTGGAAATTTGTTCAAGTCTAAAGAGGGTTTATGAAGCTCTGATTGGCTGCTGATGTTGGTAAATATGAGTAATACAATGATATTAAACATTTCTTATTTTAGTTTAGTTTTTTTATTAATATTAAATCATAGCTGTGTACATTAATGGGATCATGAGGCACCATACATTGGTTTTATAAACAGTTTGACACATTTTCATCATACTAGTTTAGTTTTTATGTACCCTCTCCTTCATTAGTTTTTTTTTATTTCATATTTATCACGTCAACAAATACCTATTGAGCATCTCATGTGTGTTAGGCCTGGGTCCAGGCCCTGGGAATAGTGTGGTGAACAAGACAGACAAAAATACTTGGCTCCATGGTGCTTATGTCATAGGGAGGAGATAGCTGCAAGACAAGGTTGCTTCAGATATTCGTAAGTGTTAGGAGGAGGATAAAACAAGAATGAAAGGGATAAGAAGGAAAGGAAGGACTGGGTGAGGAGGGGAATGAAGAAGCAGGTGGGTCAGAGAAGGCCTCTTTGAGGAGGTGACATTTCAGCAGGACCCCAAGTGGAGGAAATGTGTCTAGACAAGGGCACCTCCACATCCCCCGGAGCCAGCAGGATAAAGACGGTGTCCTCATTTTATAGAAAAAGAAACTGAGGCGCAGAGGGGTTTTCTGGTTTCTCGCTTGTTGTCACCCTGAGCTGTGTTCAGTGGGATCGGTGCAGGTGTCTCGTCATCAACAACACTTTACGTGCACGAGGCTCTCTTCCCTGGGATACAGCTGGAAACATAACGCACAGACACCCTGCTCACAAGGAGCTGATGCTGCTGATGTTCGAGTGTGATGCCTGTTGTGAGAAGGTTTCCACGTGAGTTTCTTACAGGATCTTCCAATGAGTGTAGACAGGGAGGCAGAGCCATGTGGGCTCTGGGGTTCTCTCTGCCACTGACCAGCTGTGGGGCTGGGGTCAAAGGAGAAATCCCTCTGGAGCCCCATTTTCTTTTTTTGTAGAGACAGAGTCTCACTGTACCGCCCTCGGGTAGAGTGCCGTGGCGTCACACGGCTCACAGCAACCTCTAACTCTTGGGCTTACGCGATTCTCTTGCCTCAGCCTCCCGAGCAGCTGGGACTACAGGCGCCCGCCACAACGCCTGGCTATTTTTTGTTGCAGTTTGGCCGGGGCTGGGTTTGAACCCGCCACCCTCGGCATATGGGGCCGGCACCCTACTCACTGAGCCACAGGCGCCACCCAGGAGCCCCATTTTCTCATTTGGAAGTGGGGGTGTAGGATTTAGATACTATCTAAGGCCCGCTCCTGTTGAACATTTGACTGAGATATTGTCTGGGGTGGGGAGGAGCTTTTAGGGTTTACCAAAGTTTCTCAATCTTGTGCATGGGGACTTTGAGAACTTCCTGAGTTTTGTGTTCCCACAAAGCAGCCATTTCTTGCCGACTTCTGACCCCCTATCTTCCTGTTTGGTAGATCATCTACTCTTTTGCAGAGGGACCAACTGAAAGTTTCTCCCAGAGTTTCTATCAGGCCTGTGCCTGGTTACTGAGTAAAAGGGCCAGCCACAAGCATTCAGGCAGTTGAGCTATGTGGAGACAAGTCTCCCTATACAGAAGCTGTTAGTTTAATGAGTGGAATTAAAAATGCAAATGATGGGCACAATTGCAGGGTAATTGCCCGACCATGAGAGCAGCTCCCTCAGATGGGGCTCCAGTGGCCTGTTGGTGGCTCTGTGTCCAGTTTATGTCTGGGCAAGTAACTGGAAGCCTCCTCTTGCCTGGGACTCACCATGTGGGGGGGAACCACTCACCACCTTCCTCCTTCCCAGGGGGCTGCAGGAACTAATGAGGGAGCCTTTGAGATTCACTGATGAAAGGCGCTGTAAAAGTACAAAGTCCTACTATGCCGTTAAGAAACCACATTTCAGCATCTGCTGCCCACCGGCACCAAAGTGAAACTCAACAGCCTCTCAGCCCATTTGTCAAGTGCCGGCCGCTCCCCTCCCGGCACAGGTGAAACAATAATAAATAGAAATTGAATGTGGATCCCAGGTATTTTAATAAAGACAATAAAACACAGTTGCGGCTGCCCCCTTGGCTCTTGCCAACTCTTGCTCATAAGCAGAAACCCCCATGGGGATATTCACTGGCTGGAGTGGGTGTGTGCAAGGTGCAAGCTCAGAGACTGAGCTTGCTATTTCCTTTGGAGTAAAGTGCTTGGTGGATATGTTTGGGTTACCATGGTGACCGGGGGACAATGCACTTGGGCATGCAGACCCTATGTTTGCAGCATTATACTTTAGAAGGGGGATTTAGAGATGCAGAACAAAACATAATAAAGAAGCGTCAAACCTAATAAGACTTGGGACTGAAAGAAAGCCAGGGACTTCTGTTTAGACACCACAGCGTTCTCGCGTTGTGGGTCTGGGAACTGATCCAAGACTGAAGCTTGTTCATTATACCTCCCAGGCCGCAGGCATTCAGAAGGGCTCTCTGCATTGAAATTGCAACTTTTTCTCACCTGGCTGCAAAGAGAACCCACTGAGTTTAGAACAGTGTACGAAGGAAGAGATTTTCTCATTTAAACAACATCCTTTTGTACCTGGTTGATAAGATATAAGGGATTAAAAAAAAGCCCAGCTTGAATATTGAGCAAGTTGCCAAAATTGAGCCCGGAACAACCCCATGGTGTCTTTATTGGGTAACATGAATATCATTCTTGGATGTAGCCTCATTAATCAAAGCCTCCAATGTCCCAAGAGTCTGATGGAAAGGATGTAGCAAAAGGCGGCTTTCATCATTTGCATAATTAAAAAATACTGGATTCTCTTCCCTTGTTTGATGCCTCTGGTTATCGACAGCTGACACCTGCTTTCTGGGTGCACGTAGTTTCTTCCTACCAATTCCCTTTTGTTATCAAGGAGTGGCCCCACATTGCCTTGTTGTTAGGAAATAAAAGGTAATGAAAACAAAACTAAGAAAGGAATTTGAACTGAAGATTATTATTATTTTTTTATTTTTGTAGAGACAGAGTCTCACTTTATGGCCCTCGGTAGAGTGCCGTGGCCTCACACAGCTCACAGCAACCTCCAACTCCTGGGCTTAAGCGATTCTCTTGCCTCAGCCTCCCAAGTAGCTGGGACTACAGGCGCCCGCCACAATGCCTGGCTATTTTTTTTTGGTTGCAGTTTGGCTGGGGCCGGGTTTGAACCCGCCACTCTAGGTATATGGGGCCGGCGCCTTACCGACTGAGCCACAGGCGCTGCCCTGAACTGAAGATTATTTTGATTAAGGAAGCATACGGTGTAGAGCAGAGGTCTTCTATCCTTTTGGCACCAGGGACTGGTTTTCTGTAAGACAATTTTTTCCATGGTCTGGTGGTGGTGGGTATGGTTTGGAGATGATTCAAGGCATACATCTCCACCTCAGATCATCGGGCATTAGAGTCTAGTAAGGAACTCACAGATTCCTCACATGCAGTTTATGGTAGGGTTTGTGCTCCCATGAGAATCTATTCTGCTGTTTATCTGACAGGAGGTGGAGCCAAGGTGGTGATTTGAGAAATGAGGAGCAGCTATAAATACAGATGAAGCTTCTCTCATTTGTCGGCTGTTCACCTTCTGTTATGTGGCTGGTTCCCGTATTGGTCTGTGGCTGGTGGTTGGGGGTCTATAAGTGTAGAGGACAGAAAACAGGAGCCAGGACACCTAATTTCTAGTCCCTTAGTGGTCACTGACTTGGTGAGTGCAACTTCAGCTACGTTGGGGATAGCTGGGGCCTTGGATTTGCTAATCAAATGAGGATGGGAGGCTGATTTAACTCAACTGCGAGCTCTTTGAGGGTGAGGACTGTTTCTTAGTAATCTTTGGTCTTACATTGCACACAATAGGTACTTACTGAATAAAGTTCCGAAGATTCTATGCAGTTCTATCAGACTCTTGCCCCAGAGTTTCCAATAGAAGTTGTTTCACACTGTCTTTTTGTGGAGTCCAGCAAACACTATGAACCTATATCATCCGCAGTTGTTTCAAGGCTCTCCAGGGCTGATGCAAATGGAGACAACTGAAGTTGGACCTTAGAACCAATATTTAAATATTGAATTTCACCTTGGAGACTGTACCTTCCTCTCTGGTTCATGTAACAAAGTATCGATGTTGCTCTGGCAGGGGGCAATCGTCATATTTTAGAACATGAGGATTTTCAGTTTACCTCCTCTAGTAGGAATCTCCTAATTTTTTAACTATGAGGGCTTTCTCCTCATTGTTCTACTTTTAGCATTTGGTCATAGAAAATATAACGAAGTGGCAGCTTGTGTCACTGTTCACCATTATTTGTTTTCTCCCAGGAAGAGGCTTATACATCCCTGCCCTTCCTTGCCTCCACTGGGTGAAGGGGATGTCCAGCCCTGCTACAGGCCACAACAGGCCATGCAGTTAGATGCCATCATGTTCATGTAGCTTAGCTAGGTGTCTTGCTGCTTGTCACAGTCAGGGGCTGCTCTTTCACGTCAAGTCCCAGAATGAGGAGACACTCAGAGAAGAGTAGAACCAGCCTCAGCTAACCTGTAGCCTGAATGTAATCCAAGTGGAAAAGAAATGTTGGCTGTTGTGAGCCACCGAAATTTTGATGTTGCTTGTTCCCTCAGCAACTAAGCAACAACAGCACAAAACATTGTATCTTCCTCATCAGAACAGTATTTATAGGTGCTTGAAGAGTGTAGTACACAGCAGCTGGATTGAAGAATGAATGGATGATTGGACAAGACATACTTTTTTTTACTCTTCTTTTCCTTTGCTTCTCCTCCAAGGGGGCCACAGTTAAAGTCCAAGTTGGAGTCCAATCTATGTTAGCATCTTCCTTGAAGAACTTGGCTGTATTTGAGGGTTTCTGGCCACCTAGTCTGAGAATCTCCATTCTAGAACAATCATTCTCCTACAGATTTGTGGCCATTCTGAGAGACAATGAAATTTTGAGGCAGAGGATGTGGGTTTGGGTCCAGGCTCTCTCATATATGCACATTTCCTGTGAGAATTTGGGCATAGACCCTTAGCCTTTCTAGAGCCCATGCACCCACTTAAAAATGTTTACAATTTTATGGGCAGTGCCTGTGGCTCAGTGGGTAGGGCGCTGGCTTCATATACCAAGGGTGGCAGGTTTGAACCTGGCCCTGGCTAAACTGCAACGAAAAGAAAAAACCAAAACAACAGCTGGGAGTTGTGGCGGGCGCCTGTAGTCCCAGCTACTCGGGAGGCTGAGGCAAGAGAATCGCCTAAGCCCAGGAGTTGGAGGTTGCTGTGACCCGTGCCATCACAGCACTCTACTGAGGGCGATAAAGTGAAACTCTATCTGAAAAAACAAACAAAAAACCCTACAATTTTGAAACTTAGCACTGTTTAGTGCATTACATGAAATGAGCCATGGAATCTTTCTGATGAGTAGTAGTTGTGATTTGTGGAGTAAGTGACCCCTGATGAAAAAGCCTTTGCCACCATCACTTCTCCTGCACCTATCTCCCTTCTCGCTGAGCCCCACGCCACAGGCTGAGCGCTCCCACTCAGTCCTGAGTTTGGAAGATGGCATGGAGAAAAATGCAACGTCCCTGTTGGGACTGGAGCTAGTGGCAGCTCCAGCTGGGAGCTGGAGCTTTTATTTCAGATGAAAATTGATTCAGAATGTGGCATCTCCAGGAAACACTCAACTGTGTATTACCTCCCATGAAAGGCCCCAGCAGGTTGAGAAAGCAGGTGGCTTTCTCTTTTTCTGCCCCCTGACGTGGTTTCCCAGGGCTCCCCATTCCTCGGATTCGGGTATCTCAATACCTGGTGCAGTGGAACTTATAGTGACTGAGTTAATTAGGACAAGAGTGGCACCACACCAGGCTGCTTAAACCACAGGCTCTGCACCTTCCCCAGGGCGGGAGGAAACATCCTGCCACCTCCACACTCGTGGGCAAACCTGTGCCCAGGGAGAGGTGTTGGAGTGAGGGTTCCGTGTTCCTGTGGTGACATCAGCCCTCTGGCTTCAAGAGGTGGATCCTTCAGGGCTCAGATTTGGGGGAAGAATTCTGCCTTGTGGAATTAACTTTGATGAGGTCAGGAAACTGAGGGGTATGTTTGTGTATGTGTGTGTGTGGGGGAGGGACAAGAAGTCTTTAAAATGATGATAGGGAGGCTAAATTAGCCTTTTTTAACACTGCATCTAAAGAGCTTCTAGGTAGAGGCTCTTCCTCTGCCTCTACCACTCACAGGCTCCTTCCCTCTGCCTCTCTAAACCTCTCTCACAGCACACACAGCCCTGTTTTTTCTGCTCACAACCTGACTTGTGAAATGGGGAGAAAATCATTCTGAATGAGCCCTGACCACATGCGGGCACCAAGTTGAGCTCATTACTTGTGTTGATTGAACCAACAGACATTGCTGGTATTCACCACGTGTAACTCACAACACCAGCAGCTTTATATGGCGTGGCCCATCACATTTAATTTCTCAGTGATCGTGAGAGGTATTATTACAGAACTTCCATAGCTGACGACCTCCTCACATTGACCACCTCTTTAGCTGACACAATTTTCATAGACCAGACATGCGCCACTTGTACGTGTCAGCACAGTAGGCCTCGTTTTTTATGTTGACCATCTCCATATGTTGACAAGTTTGTTACAAGTCCCTTGGGTGGTCTACTTACAGAGGCTCTACTTTTCAGAGGATGAAATTGAGAGGAGAAGGTAAGTCATTCACCCCAAAGTGAACATAAGTAAGTAGCGGAGTGTGAATTTAAGTTTAGGATCAAGTTCTTCAGTGTTACCTCCTCTGCGAGATGTCTGAAAGTTAGGGTGTGGCTCAACGGCTGGAATTGGAAGACTTGGGATTGGGGAGGAGCACTTTTTCCAATTAGCTGACCTTCCCAGATAGTCTCTGTTCCATTTTAAGAGCTCCACCTGGCTTGCCTGGCCGGTGAGACATAGGCTAGAATGGGAGGTAGGTGGGCTTCAAAGAAATTTGCTGTTTTTCAGATTTAAGAAGTGATACCTATTCAGTGTAGAAAATGGAGGTAGATACAAAGACATAAACAAATAAAATAAAAGTGACTAGCGAGCTTTAGCTGGAAACAACCACAGTGTTTATGATGGTCACATACCTTGTCTATCCTCTCTGTTATTCTCTCCATGTGTGTGCATAAATTTTTGCAGTGAAGACTCAACTCTACACATTATTTTCCTTATGTATTATTTCTCTAGTTTATTCCAGAAAGCATTTAACATGGTTTACGAGGACACATAAAATATGACATGCTAGCACACACTAACAGTGGGGTTAAGAAAGAGGAATTCACACCACAGTGACATACTCAGATTTGTATCTTTAAAATTTAACACTACATTGAGAATATTTGTCCATGCCATTAGACAGTCTACTGCATCACTTTTATTATAGAATGTAATTTTTAAAGCAATTTTTTGTACGGAAGGAAAGAAGACGACCGTAGGCGAGAAGCGCGTCTCTGGATGGCTCCATTCCGTATCACAGGTGGGTGCCGTTGCTTTGTATTTGACCAGGCGCCTGGCATTGGCTCTTTAGGCTGTTTCCAAAATTTCAGTATTACAGATAAAGCTGCAAAGAACACTTCTGAACAAAAATCTTTGTACACGCACCTGTTTATTCCCTGATCAGTATTTCTGAGACCCTCACCACCTTTGGAAAGAACGCCATCTTCTGGGTGGGGGCTCGCGCTGCTGCCCTGACCACGTTTGCTCGGGTTTGAACCCTTGGGTCACAGCCCCCGCCAAGCCGCTGTCTCCATTTGCTCCTTCAGCTCTCTGCCTGCCAGGAGGGCTGGCTGTGCGGTTGGCGGGAGCGCCTCTGAATTGGGCCCTGGGACGGGAAATAGAATGAGATAATTGCCGAGGTGGACGATGCCGGTGTGGGCAATCGCCAGGCCCTGGTCTAACTGTTTGATCCTACCAAGTTTTTGGAAACGAGGCTGTTTGTGATGCGTCTTTCTCAATTGCTGAAAAGAAAAGTGTGTCCGGGAAGTAAAAAGGCCCCAGGCTCCGAAGATGTGCAGAGCCCAGAGCCACGCGGCCCACACGGTGGCGCTCTCCCTCCCCCGGCAGGCCAAGGCGCGCGAGGTGAGGGGGACCCGGCGGAGACCCCGCGGGGCCCGGTAGGGGCTGGCGGTCCTCCCACACTCTCTCTTTCCTCTCAGTGACTCCCTCCTGTCTTCTTCCCCACGACCCCTCGCACTGCTTTTCCTTGGGTACCTCTTGGAGGACCCATGGCGAGTCCTGGACTATCTGTGACTCTTTTTCGTCCTAGGATGTCTCTTTTCCAACAGAACCTCCCCCCATTCTTAACTGGCAATACTTTTTAAAAAGTGGCTTATACTTTATTCTTATTTGTGTATTTAATAAAGTGTTCAGTACACATTTAAAAATTTTTTTTTTTTTTGTAGAGACAGAGTCTCACTTTACTGCCCTCCGTAGAGTGCGGTGGCCTCACACAGCTCACAGCAACCTCCAACTCCTGGGCTTAAGAGATTCTCTTGCCTCAGCCTCCCGAGTAGCTGGGACTACAGGCGCCCGCCACAACGCCCGGCTATTTTTTTGTTGTTGCAGTTTGGCCGGGGCTGGGTTTGAACCCACCACCCTTGGCATATGGGGCCGGCGCCCTACTCACTGAGCCACAGGCACCACCCACATTTTAAAAATTTTAAAGTAGAAAAATTAGGCTACGTGTGGTGGCTCATTCTGTAATCTTGGCACTTTGGAAGGCTGAGGCAGGAGGATCCTTCCAAGCCAGGAATTTGAGACCAACTTGTGCGAGGTAATGAGAGCCTATTTATTTTTAAAAAAATTAAAAAAAAATCAGGGGGTGCAGTAGTACACACCTGTAGTCCCAGCTATTTGGGAGACTGATGCAAGAGGATCGCTTGAGCCCTGCAGACTGCAGTGACCTATGACTGCACTCTAGCCTGTGTGACAAAGACCCTGTCTCAACAAAAAATTGATCCTTTTGTACTACTTTATTAGTTTTTCTCTAAAAAACAGAAACCCACAAAACCAATATTAAGTCACCCCCTTGCATGAAACTCCTAGCCACCTTTTATTTTAATATATAGTATATTACCCTGTTTCCCCGAAAATAAGACAGTGTCTTATTTTAAGTTGTGCTCCCAAAGATGCACTAGGTCTTATTTTCAGGCGACGTCTTATCTTTCCTGTAAGTAGGTCTAATTTTCGGAGGATGTCTTATTTTCAGGGAAACAGGGTATATATTTGTGGATCAGTGGACCCAAGGAGAAAAATGATTCAAACTGTAATTAATTATCATTAGGTTCTTGGTGTTTATATTCAGGGCTGTAATCATTGCTGCATCTGGGGATGGAAATAAAGCAGCTGAACACTTCTTGAATGACAAGGTACTGAGCTTAGTGTGTGACTGGTGTGTTCTTGTGTGCTCTTTACACCACCAGTGAGAAACCTGAAGTTGGTGAGTGTGAAGAACTTGACCATGGTACCTGGCTCAGGAGTGTAGTTGAAGTTTGATGCCTGTGGGTGAAGCCCGCAGCCGGGCCACACCTGTACTCTTAATTGAGAAGAGAGGAGCCTGAAGGTGCCCAGTCGGGAATGTCTACGTTACCATCCCTGCATGGGGCAATCAGCAGTGCAGGTCGCTGAGACCATCAAGTAGTTCCTTAGGCTGGAGAAGCTGAGATGTCTGCCTGGGGAGATGAGACTTCCCCCGCCCCTCCCTCCTGCTTGTACCAAGTTATCTGGCCACTTCAGATGTTCCATTACCCCATGTCCCTGTTTACCCTTTACCCAACCTCCTGGGGGCTGGAATCTCCCCTCTCTCATTCTTCACCTTGACTGCTCACTAGGGCTGCTGTGCATCCTTGCATGTGCCTGTTGTGTGCTCAATAGAAAGACTCCTGAGAAGCAGGACAGGGGCTGCACTGTTTTCTGGCTGTCACCTGGCCCTTGAAACAGCGTGTGTACTTATAGGCTTCTCATTTTATGCACTAAGTTTGGTGTAAGTCTTGTGATTTTTCCAGCACTGTCTCCCTTACTGACCACTGTCCCCGGTTGGGGATCATTAAATATCCAGCAGATGCCCAGTCTTAGTGACATCCACATCTGTCCTCTGGGTTACTTTAGTCATAACCCAGGAGGCCAGTCAAGTAGACCTGGGCAATGAATCTGCCTTTAGGGTCACTCCTGTTGAGACATTAAGGTCCCAGAGGTTCTTCCCTCCTGAACCAGGTGCTTCATTGACGTTCTAAGGCTGAGGAGCAGGGAGGATCCAGACTCAGGGAGCCAGGCAAGCTGTGTGGGGTCCCCCCTCACCTTACTGAGGCCACGGAGAGCATGTTATGTAGTGATTGAGAGGTGTAAGTGGTGGTGTCCAGGAAAACTGGAGATGTTCAGGCCAGGTTTATTGAAAGGAGAGGGTGACCCATCTAGGCAGGGCAAAGGTGTTGTCTGGGTCCAGGGGCAATTATAGACCCCTTTTATATGGAGCCCTAGGGGTGGGCAAATTCCATAGTTTGCCCAGAAAAGTTAGAGTCCTTTGTTGTAAACTTTGGGGGTAGGGGTAATCAGAGCCTTTGTGTTTTTGCCTTAGGAGGAGAGGAGGAAGAGAAGGGAAAAGGTGTGGCTGCCATAGGCCCCCAACAGTAATGACAGCCCTTTGAGATTTCATCCTCACCCAGCTGTGCCTGATCGCTAGTGTTTCTCTTTCACTAGTGACCTAGAAATGGGGGAGAGCAGAATCAGCTCACATGGCCCCAAAGGGTTGTCTATGGGACAGGAGTTAGGAGGGGAGGCCTAAGCCACTAGAGAGACTGGACCCCTAAATTAAACAGCCCCTTTCCTAGGTAAGCTCAGTAAGGTCTTATTATTTATTACACTACACTGTACAAATAGAGCCATGTCCTCCTCTACCTCTGGTCTAGGCCACAACTTTGAATTGTCAGCGTTAGCTCCTAGAAATGAAAGTCCCTATTCTCAGTTGTAAGTATTTTAGGCAGCCTCAGGAGGGAAGGAAGGTCTTTGTAGGGCACGTGAAATGATGCCATGGAAGAAGCTGTGGCTGTCACTGCACACGTCTCTTAAAAAAATAATAATAACAACCTAGTTACATGAGTAATTCATATCCATTGTAGAAAATTGAGGAAATATAGAAAAGCACAAAGAGGGAAATAAATTGTAACTCTTCTTAGCTTAACACCTTTATTTCTCCAAAACAGAAAGTACAGCAAAAAAAGCATTAAGTTAAAGGCCATTAACAACAAAAAGGCTTCTGACGCTTGTCTTGTCTCCGGAACTCTCAAGGCAGCACAGGCCTCAGTGCTTGGGGCTGCCTTACTTTCCTAATACTCAGGCCTGCCCCTTGAAGTAAGTTACCTTTGACCCACTGATAGCATTTTTCTGAGGTTAAAAAAATTATTCCCGTAGTGGCAAACAGTGTAGGTGGGAAGAGAGAAGCGTAGGGACACAGAGCTAGAAACAGCTTTGTTTCCACCACTAAGTTTAACATCTTTTTAGTTGTATTCCACTAGTTTCCAAAAATAATATTTTCCTGCTTTGCTGTACAAATTGTATTTGAAAAAAAAAATCTCTTTTTATAGGCATTTTCACAAGTAGTTGCATAAACATTCTCTGGAATCTAAATTCAGAAGAAAACCTTACTTTGTGGATTCCTGGAATCCAAGCAGAGAAGTGGGCCTGGGTCCAGAGCAGGGCTGGCCTCAGGGGAGCGGGCAGCCAGTTGGCCCCACGCTGCCCGCACAGTGCTAAGGAAGGGCTTCCTATCTCCTCATTATTCCTCAAGGTTGCTCAGCAGTTGAGAAAAATGGCATGCGTTCTTTAAAAGCACTGTTTCAAAATATGTAAATCCAATTTATTAATCAGGGGAGGATTGTAGCTATTATTTCCACTGCCCGGGAATGGCTGCTCATAATATTTTAGTGTATCTACGGCATCTTTTTCATTTAGAATATTAAAAATTTCCCTTTGTTCTGAAACCAGCTCCTTAAACTTGACAATATGTTGTGATTTTTCTCATGTCATTAAATCCTTACAATGTCATTGCCAGTGGCTCCAGCTATTTTATTATTACTCTAATCCAATTTGTTGGGTATTTAGGTCTCTCTCTCCCTCCCCAGTCAACGTTTGGTGTTGTAATTTACAATGCTGCAGTGAACTGTATTTGGGTGTGTGTCTTGGCACACATCCACCATTATTTCTTTAGCTTAAACTTTTGTAAGTAAAATTTCTGGGTCAAAGGGTATGTATACTCTCAAGGCTATTCATAGGAGTTGCTATAATTTACTTTAGAAACTTTTTATCAGTTTGTAGTCCTACTATTATGGCACGAAAGGGCCTCTTTCCCTAGTTTCTCTTCAAGACTGGCTGGGTATTAGGTCAATGACATTAGGGAAAAAATGGTATCCCATCCGTTCAGTTTAGATTTCAGATTAGAAGACTGCATTTGTTTCTAAAGCGATTTTTTTTTTTTTTGAAACCAAGTCTCACTCTATTGCCCAGGCTAGAGTGCTGTGGCATCTTTGTAGCTCACAGCAGCTCAAATTCCTGGGTTTAATAGTTCCTTTTGCCTCACCCTTCAGAGTAGCTGGGACTATAGGCACCTGCCACAACGTGCTGCTATTTTTTTCTATTTTCAGTAGTAATGGGGTCTTGCTCTTGTTCAAGCCAGTCTTGAACTTTGAGCTCAAGTGACCTACTCACCTCAGCCTCCTAGGCGTGAGCTACCGCCCCAGCCCCTGAAGTAATTTTTGTATCACCTTTATCTGCAGCAGGGTTGGGCGGACACCACCCTCACTGCTAACATTTCCTGAACATTGACTTTGTGCCAAGCACCCTCATCTCTTGCCTCAATTACTCCTCACAGGAATCCTACAAATTGCCTGAAGTTACAGAGGAAGTAAAGTGCCAAGGAGGGACTAAACCCACACTTGTCTGATACCAAAGTCTTGACTCACATTTAAAAAACATTGCTTCAACCTTTCCCCAGTATCTTTGGTGATTTTATTAAATTTTTTTTTAATTTCAAAATATTAAGGAAGTACACGTCTTTGTTACAGGGCTATACTATATAATGCTGACGTCAGGGCTTTTCATGTGCCCGTCTCCAGAACAGTGTTCATTGTACTCACAGGTAAGTTTTTATCCCTCTCTATTCTTAGTCCTCATCACCGTGGGAGACTGCCTCCCCCCATCCTAGAACTTGCCAGGTCGGACCCTGTGTCTGGGTCCTCTGTCTTAAGTTGGGCTCAAATAACATCAGCCTGTGGGGGGAGAGAAGTGAATGATGAGCAAATGGAGTCAGGTGGCAGAAACAAGATGTGATGAATATGCTTCTCTCTTGCTGCCATCTCAAGCACAGCCCTGGGCCATGATTAGCAAAGGAAAACGTGTGTGGTTGGAGAGGTGCTGAGTGGAGTTAGGGTCAGGCTGAGCTTTGCAAAACTTGCTGCAGAATAAGATGGGAGGGACCCAGAGCAAGCCTAGGATGAGGATTCAGAGTACCTAGATATATTTCTAAATAGTTTATGTAGTTGATTCTATTTAAAAAATCTTGGTATTTAGGAACACATTTTTGCTCTTTGCTTTCTGTCTCTAGCAACTTTGCTAAATTTTTGTGTTTAAATAATTTTAATAAGCAAATGAAATTATTTTAGTAAATACATTTTCATAATTTATGTGTAAAGTGTTTTGAGGTTTTTATGTTGGCAATTATATTGACTAAAAATAGTGACAGTTTAATTTCTTCTTTTAGCACTATAGTAATAAATTCCCTCAAGAATAAATAAATTTTTTTCCTTGCCTTAGTGCTCTGGCCAGGACTTCTGGTAGAATGTAGAATAATCAGTGGCTTGTTCCTGTAATCCTAGCACTCTGAGAGGCCGAGGCAGGAGGATTGCTTGAGCTCAGGAGTTCAAGACCAGCCTGAGTAAGAGTGAGGCCCCATTACTAAAAATAGAAAAACTAGCTGGGTGTTGTGGCAGGTGCCTGTGGTCCCAGCTACTCAGGAGGCTGAGGCAAGAAGATCACTTGAGCCCAAGAGTTTGAGGTTGCTGTGAGCTATGACACTACAGCACTCTACCTAGGGCAACAGGGTGAGAGTCTCAAAAAAAAAAAAAAAAAAGGATAATCATGGTAATAATGGGCACATTGTCACCATTTCACTCTTTTTTTTTTTTTTATTGTTGGGGATTCATTGAGGGTACAATAAGCCAGTTACACTGATTGCAATTGTTAGGTAAAGTCCCTCCACCATTTCACTCTTAAGTGTAAGGTTTACTGTGGGCTTTTTGTTTGTTTTTATTTTTATTTATTTATTTTTTTAATTTTTTTTATTGTTAAATCATACCTGTGTACATTAGTGCAATCAAGGGGTACAATGTGCTGGTTTCATATACAATCTGAAATATTCTCATCAAACTGTTCAACGTAGCCTTCATGGCATTTTCTTGTTACTGTCTACAAATGTAGACATTTGTATTCTGCCTTTAGTAAGTTTCGCCTGTACCCATTCTAAGATGCACCGCAGGTGTGGCCCCACCCATTACCCTCCCTCCACTGTAACCTCCCCCCTCCCTTCTCCTTCCTTGGTCCTTTCCTCACAGTCTTGTGTTATAGTTGGGTTATAGCCTTCATGTGAAAGCTATAATTTAGCTTCATAGTAGGGCTGAGTACTTTGGATACTTTTTCTTCCATTCCTGAGATACTTTGCTAAGAAGAATATGTTCCAGCTCCATCCATGTAAACATGAAAGAGGTAAAGTCTCCATCTTTCTTTAAGGCTGCACAATATTCCATGGTATACATGTACCACAATTTGCTAGTCCATTTGTGGGTCGATGGGCACATGGGCTTCTTCATGACTTAGCAATTATGAATTGGGCTGCAATAAACATTCTAGTACAGGGCGGTTCCTGTGGCTCAGTGAGTGGGGCGCCGGCCCCATATGCCAAGGGTGGCAGGTTCAAGCCCAGCCCTGACCAAACTGCAACAACAACAACAACAAAAAAAAATAGCTGGGCATTGTGGCGGGCGCCTGTAGTCCCAGCTGCTTGGGAGGCTGAGGCAAGAGAATCGCGTAAGCCCAAGAGTTGGAGGTTGCTGTGAGCCGTGTGACGCCATGGCACTCTACCCGAGGGCAGTACAGTGAGACTCTGTCTCTACAAAAAAAAAACCAAAACAAACAAACAAACAAAAAAAAACATTCTGGTACAGATGTCTTTGTTATATTGTGATTTTTGGTCTTCTGGGTATAAACCTAGTAAAGGAATTATAGGATCGAATGGCAGGTCTATTTTTAGATCTCTAAGTATTCTCCAAACATCCTTCCAGAAGGAACGTATTAGTGTGCATTCCCACCAGCAGTGTAGAAGTGTGCCCTTTTCTCCACATCCACGCCAACATCTCTGGTTTTGGGATTTTATTATGTGGGCTACTCTTAGTGGGGTTAGGTGATATCTCAAAGTAGTTTTGATTTGCATTTCTCTGATGATTAAGGATGATGAGCTTTTTTTCATGTGTTTGTAGATCGTGCATCTGTCTTCTTTAGAGAGGTTTCTCTTCAAGTCCCTTGCCCACCCTGAGATGGGATCATGTATTCTTTCCTCGCTAATATGTTTGAGTTCTCTGTGGATTCTGGTTATTAGACCTTTATTGGAGGTATAACCTGAAAATATTTTCTCCCATTATGAGGGCTGTCTGCTTGCTTTACTTACTATGTTCTTGGCTGTGCAGAAGCTTTTTAGTTTGATCCCAGTAATGTATTTTTGATACTCCTTCAATTGCCTGGGGAGTCCTCCTCATAAAATATTCACCCAGGCAGATTCCTTCAAGAGTTTTCCCTGCACTTTCTACAAGTATTTTTATAGTCTCATGTCTTAAGTCTAAATTTTTATCCAGTGAGAGTCTATCTTAGTTAATGGTGAAAGGTGTGGGTCCAGTTTCAGCCTTTTACAGATTGCCAGCCAGTTCACTCAGCACCATTTGTTAAATAGGGAATCTTTTCCCCACTGAATGTTTTTAATTGACTTGTCAAAGATCAAATAATGGTTTAAGTAGCTGGATTCATCTCTTGGTTCTCTATTATGTTCCAGACATCTACTTCTCTGTTTTTGTGCCAATACTATGCTGTTTTGATCACTATCGATTTATAGTGTAGTCTCAGGTCTGGTAGTGTGATTCCTCCTGCTGTGTTTTTATTGCTGAGTAATGTTTTGGCTATTCTAGGTTTTTTCTGATTCCATATAAAACGAAGTATTATTTTTTCAAGATCTTTAAAATATCACAATGGAGGAATTGCATTAAAATTATATATTGCTTTGGGTAGTATAGACATTTTAACAATGTTGATTCTTCCCAGCCATGAGCATGGTATGTTTTTCCATTTGTTAACATCTTCAGCTATTTCTTTTCTTGAAGTTTCATAGTTCTCTTCATAGAGATCTTTCATGTCCTTTGTTAGGTGTACTCCGAAATATTTCATCTTCTTTGGCACTACTATGAAAGGAATAGAGTCCTTGACTTTTTTTTCCGCTTGGTTATTGTTGGTATATATAAAGGCTACAGATTTATGGGTGTGGATTTTGTAGCCTAAGACATTGCTGTATTCCTTGATCACTTCTAAAAGTTTTGTAGTAGAATCCCTAGTGTTTTCCAGATATACGATCATATCATCTGTGAACAGTGAAAGTTTTATCTCTTCTGACCCTATGTGGATACCCTTGATTGCCTTTTCTTCCCTAATTGCAATGGCTAAAACTTCCATTACAATGTTAAAGAGCAATGGAGACAATGGGCAACCTTGCCTGGTTCCTGATCTGAGTGGAAATGATTCCAATTTAACTCCATTCAATATGATATTGGCTGTGGGTTTGCTGTAGGTGGGCTCTATCAGTTTAAGAAATGTCGTTTCTATACCAATTTTCTTAAGTGTTCTGATCATGAAGGATGCTGGATATGATCAAAAGCTTTTTCTGCATCAATTGAGAGAATCATATGGTCCTTATTTTTTAGTTTGTTTATGTGCTGAATTACATTTATAGATTTACGTATATTGAACCAGCCTTGAGACCCTGGGATAAATCCCACTTGGTCATGGCGTATAATTTTTTTGATGTGTTTTTGGATTTTGTTTGTTAAGATCTTATTTAGTATTTTAGCATCAATATTCATTAGTGATATTGGTCTATAATTTTCTTTTCTTGTTGGGTCTTTCCCGGGTTTGGGGATCAAGGTGATGTTTGCTTCGTAGAATGTGTTGGGTAATATTCCTTCTTTTTCTATATTTTGGAAGAGGTTTAGTAATATAGGTACTAGTACTTCTTTAAAGGGTTGGTAGAATTCTGGCGTAAAGCCATCTGGTCCTGGGCTTTTCTTTTTGGGAGATTTTGTATAGTTGATGCTATTTCAGAACTTGATATAGGCCTGTTCAACATTTCCACTTCATTCTGGCTAAGTCTTGGTAGGTGGCATACTTCCAGGTATTTGTCAATTTCTTTCAGATTTTCATATTTCCGAGAGTAGAGTTTCTTGTAGTATTTGTTAAGGATTTTTTGAATTTCTGAGGGGTCTATTGTTATTTCATCATTACCATTTCTGATTGATGAAATTAAAGATTTTACTCTTTTTTTCCTGGTTAGGTTGCCCAAAGGTTTGTCTATTTTATTGATCTTTTCAAAAAACCAACTTTTGGATTTATTGATCTGTTGTATAATTCTTTTGTTTTCAATTTCATTTAATTCTGCTCTGATTTTGGTTATTTCTTTTCTTCTGCTGGGTTTGGGGTTGGAGTGTTCTTCCTTCTCCAGTTGCTTGAGATGTCCCATTAAGTTATTAACTTCCTCTCTTTCCGTTTTCTTGAGGAAGGCTTGCAGTGCTATAAATTTCCCTCTTAGAACCGCCTTTGCAGTATCCCAGAGGTTCTGGTAATTCGTGTCTTGATTGTTGTTTTGTTCCATAAATTTGGTGATTTCCTTTTTAATCTCGTTTATAACCCATCTATCCTTCAGCATAAGGTTGTTTAGCTTCCATGTTCTTGTATGGGTATGCAGGTTTCTGTTGTTATTGAGTTCAACTTTTATTCCACGATGGTCTGAGAAGATGCAAGGAATAATTTCTATGTTTTTAAATTTGCTGAGGTTAGATTTGTGGCCTAGGATGTGGTCGATTTTGGAGTCTGTTCCATGGGCTGATGAGAAGAATGTGTATTTAGTTTCGTTGGGATGAAATGTTCTGTAGATGTCTGTTAAGTCCAGATGTTGAATAGTTAAGTTTAAATCTAAAATTTCTTTGCTTACCTTCTTTTTGGAGGAGCTATCCAGAACTGCTAAAGGGGTGTTAAAATCTCCAACTACTGTGCAACTGTAAGAAATCAAGTTGCTCATGTCTGTTAGAGTTTGTCTTATAAATTGAGGTGCATTCTAGTTGGGTGCATAAATATTAATAATTGAAATCTCATCATGTTGAGTATTACCTTTAATAAATATGAAGTGTCCATCCTTATCCTTCCTTATTTCAGTTGGTTCAAAGCCTATTGCGTCTGCGAATAGGATTGCAACGCCTGGTTTTTTCTGTTTTCCATTTGCCTGGAGTATAGATGACTATCCCTTCACCTTGTGTCTATATTTGTCTTTTAATGTAAGATGCAATTCTTGTATGCGGCAGATATCTGGCTTGAGTTTTTGTGTCCAGTCAGCCAACCTGTGCCTCTTTAGAGGACAATTTAAACCATTCACATTAGTTGAGAATATTGATAAGCCTTTCGAGAGTCTGGTGGACATTTTCAATCCTTTTGCAACTGTGGAAGTTGGAATTTGATCAAAATTTTCTGGGTGGGTTTACTTTTGTGGTGGAGGATTGCGCTGGTCTTTATGGAGGATAGGTCTGAGAATATTCCGGAGAGCTGGTTTAGTTATGGCAAATTTCTTCAACATGTGAATATCATTGAAGTATTTAATTTCTCCATCATAAATGAAACTCAGTTTAACAGGATCCTGGGTTGAAAATTATTTTGTTTTAGGAGATTAAAAGTTGATGACCATCCTCGTCTAGCTTGAAAGGTTTCAGCAGAGAGATCTGCAGTTATTCTAATATTCTTCCCCTTGTAGGTGATGGTTTTCGTTCATCTGGCTGCTTTCAGAATTTTCTCCTTCATATTAACTTTAGTGAAATTGATTATGATGTGTCTGGGGGATGTCTTATTTGGGTGGAGTTGTGCTGGAGTTCTGAAACTGTCTGCTATCTGAATTTCAGAATCTCTTGGCATGTCTGGAAAGTTCTCCTTCATAATCTCATGCAGAAGAGACTCTGTGCCTTGTGAAGTCACTTTGTCGCTTTCGGGGATCCGTATAAGACAAATATTGATTTTCTTCAAATTATCCCAGAGCTCTCTGAGAGAGTGATCTGTTTTTGCCCTCCATTTCTCTTCCTCTTTGAGAGTTTGGGAGCATTCGAAAGCTTTGTCTTCAATGTCAGAAATCCTTTCTTCTGCTTGCTCCATTCTGTTACTGAGGGATTCTACTGTGTTTCTCAGATCTTTGAGGGCTGCAACTTCTTGTCTCAATGTGTCAAAATCTTTGGTCATTTGGTCTTTGAATTCGTTGAATTCTTGAGATATCTTTTGGGTTACTGCTTGGAATTCTAATTCGACCTTATTTGCTATCCAGATTCTGAATTCGATTTCTGACATCTCAGCTATTTGTTTGTGCATCGTATCTTGTACTGTGTCTGCCCCATTGATCCTTGGGGGAATGGATCTACTCTGATTATTCATATTGCCAGAGTTTTTCTGTTGATTTCGCCTCATGATTGTTTTTCACTGTTGCCTCTGGCCATCCTCAGAGTTGGCAGGTGTCTCTCCAAGATTAGACCCCAGTTGATCACTCCATTGTTGCTGGATTTTTGTAGGGAGTGACCCTGTGTAGTTCCTCTGAGGCTGCCCCAGCCAGGGAGTTCTGGTTGTGGAAGCAGCTCTGGAGTATGACACACCCGGATCCAGCAACAGGGCAGGAGGTGGTGTGCACGGTTCTGGGAGTGCCTGGTGCCCAGCGACTTTGGCACAGAGAGCCCAAGGATCCAGTCTCTGGCCAGGAGAAGGGCTCTGTGCAGAGGCAGGGAGGGCTCTGGAGGTCACGTGGCTACCAGAGTCCCTGGCCAGATGAGCAGGCTGGTGTGGAGGCAGAGAGGGTACAGGAGGGAGGACGCAGAGTTGCACGGCTCCCACAGTTTCTGGTCAGGGCATGCAGAGGCCTGGCGGGCACGGGCCACGGGTTGGGGGTCACGGCACAGCACTTATCTAGGTCTGGGTGGCACCAAGCCCAGGAGTTTGAGGTTGCCATGAGTTGTGACACCACGGCACTCTACCGAGGGCAACAGCCCAAGGCTCCAGTGTGCCAAAACCGGTCTCACTCTGCCCCTGAGGGTTAAGGCTGTAAGGCAGCTCAATCCCTACCTTTAGGCTGCTCATTCACTAGGTTACTAGCTTCCGCCTGATCCTTGCTCTGCAACCCTGAGGGCGGAGCTTGCCGGGGCAGTTCTCTCACAATGGCTCCCTGAGGCCCACAGCCAAACACTATTAGCTCCGTCTGGCTCAGCGGCTCAGTCTGGGGCCCTAGACAATGCCCAAAGTTCTCTGCACTCTTGCTCAAGCTCTCCCCAAGGCAGTTCAACTGAGTGCCAAGTCTGAAAACACTGAAACAGTTCACAGGTAAGGCCTTTCCGGTTTGCAGTCTCACTGCTGCTTGTACTTAGGGTTGCTGGCTGGATTAGGTTGATCGAACACAAGCAACCACTTACCAGTTTTCCACTGTTTTTGTCCTTCTCTTGGGGTCCAGAAGTCCCTTGTTGACTCCCTGTATCCTCAAAGGGATGATTACAGGCAGATCCTACCCGCCAGAGATGACTGGAGTCTTATCTCCCCAGACTCACCGTGCCCTGTTGCACGAAAACTGTTACTCAGCTGCCATCTTGCTCTACCTTCTAAGAACTCTTAAAACTCAATAATAACGCTTGGCACCTGTGGCTCAAGCAGCTAACGTGCCAGCCACATACACATGAGCTGGCAGGTTCAAATCCAGCCCGGGTATGCCAAACAACAACGACAACTATAACCAAAAATAGCTAGGTGTTGTGGCGAATGCCTATAGTCCCAGGTACTTGGGAGGCAGAGGCAAGAGAATCCCTTAAGCCCAAGACATTGAGGTTGCTGTGAGCTGTGATGCCATGGCACTTCAGCAAGAGCGGCAAAGTGAGACGGCATCATTGCGGCGTGGGTACAAGGCACCCTCGACCGCCTGACAGGACGCTCGGTACTATGCTGTGCTCACCACTCTGGCCACCCTCACAGGCTGCGTGCCCGGTGGGGCGCTCTTTGGCCTGGCTGTGGCCAGGCGGTGGCTGTCTGTGCGCTGTGTCGCTGTCCCGGAGACCCAGCTGCCACCTCCGTCGAAGCCCGACCGCCTGCCTTGTTTGTTTTTAGAGGCAGGTTTTATTTTGTTGCTCCAGGCTGGAGTGCAGTGGTGTAATCATAGCTCACTGTAGCCTTAAACTCCTGGGCTCAAGCAATCCTCCTGCCTTGGCTTCCTGAGTATTTGAGACTACAGGTGTGTGCCACCATGCTCAGCTATTTGAAACGTTTTTTTTTTTTGTAGAGACAGACGTCTCTCTGTATTGCCCAGGCTTGTCTTGAACTCCTGGGCTCAAGCAATCCTCCTGCCCCAGCTTCCCAATTTGCTAGGTTATAGGTGTGAGTCACTGTCCCCAGCCTACTAAATTTTTTTGTCAAAGAGGTTCACTTTTATTCCTAGTTAGTATGTTCTTGTCATCAATGGGTGTTACATTTTATCAAAATACTCTTTTGCCTTATATAGGTGATCATATATGCTTTTTCCTCTGTTAATTTGCTAATGTAAATTGCATTGCTCTCAATATATACATTTTCTTCTTGAATTTTCTCATCTTTTTGAAGATAAGTATTAACCTCATTTTGCAGAGGAGAAAATAGAGACTCAGAGGAGTTAACTAATTTCCCCAAGGGCACAAAGCTGTAAGTGGGAGGTTTAGATTTTGAATCCTGGCCTAGTCATCCCAAACCTCTGGCTCTTTATGCTACACCCCCCAGAATAGACGCCCTTCCAACTGAGGACAAATGGCATCACCTCAGATCCTATTGCAGGCTGGAGGTGGGTTGAAGAAGCCACAGATGTTTCCAAGTTATTTGACTGGAAGTGGCTGCCAGATGCATGGGAGGAGAAAAAGGGATTTGAAAATGTTAAAAAGAAATGGCAAGCAAAAGAAGAAAACAAAGTCCCGTCTGCGCTGCTCTCCAGGGCGACTTTCCAGGCAGCTGAAAAGTGTTAGTGTGTTGAGCGGCTCCAGGTGTCAGATCACTCTGTGGCTGATGTGACTAGCTCTATGTTTGCCACTGTGCATCCTTCAAGCGTGGAGCCAGGCAGAGGCGAGCCAGGCAGAGGCACAGATAGCTCTATCTGTGGACAGTTTTTTGCTGTACTATATTCTGAAACCATAGTAAAGACATTTATTTGAATTAGGTTGGGGACAGGGCTGTATTAGTCAGGGTTTTCCAGAACAACAGAACCAATAGGAGATAAAAAGCATAGATAAGAGGAGATTTACTATGAGCAGCTGACTCACATCATCCGAGAGGACCTCTGCTGGGGACCCAGGAAAGCTGGTGGGGGACTCTGTAGTCAGAGTCTGAAGCCTGAGAACCAAGGGAGATGACGGTGTAGATCCCAGTGTGAGGGCAGGAGTGGGTGAGATGTGATGTTTCAGCTCAAGAAGAGGCAGGAAAAATAGGATACCAATTCCTCCTTCCTCTGCCTTTTGTCCTACTCAGACCCTCAGTAGATTGGGATGCTCCCCCTTGAGGAGGGCCGTCTACCCTCCTGGGTTCACCCGTTCAAATGCTCCTCTCCTCTGGAAACACCTCACGGACCAGCTGCAAAACAGTGTTTAATGAGGGCACCTGTGGCCCCCACAAGGGCTAATCAAGTGGGCACTTGGTGGCACGTGGGTTCTCCCTCCTAGGAGATCATCAAGCAGAGATGAAAAGTTGCCTCACTTCCTGGGGACAGGGTGACATGAAGGGTACTGAATGGCAGCTTGGATTAGCTCGCCTCTCAGGTCCTTCCAATGCCAAGATTTGCTGGTTCCAGTGAGAATCGGTAGCATTTGCTTTCTGTTTTTGGTGAAGAGATGTAGAGATTTGAAATAACATGACTTAAACCTTTCCCCAGAGTGAGTGTGTGTGAGACACTACTGACCATAAACCAACAGTGTGAGGTTGGCCTCTTTCCTTAAAGACCCTTCTGAGTCCCCTAAGTGGCGACCTGCCCATGACACTTTGCTAGTCCCGACCCTGATAGTAATTGACCACACCCATCTGGGGGACAAGCAGCTGTGAGACTCGGCTGAACAACTTGTGTGGGGCGGAGTGCTGACTTGCTGCTCCGTGTGGAGGTGGCTCCTTGCCCCGTCCCAGTCAGCAGGCCAGTGACAAACACCCCTCTGCCTTGCCTTTCAGCCTCTGTTGCCTCACTTTACCATGGGCTAGAGAGATTGGTGGGGGCAGGAGCTGACCGGATAGAATGAGACAACCAAAGTCTACTTTCTCCCCCTCTCCATGGGTACCTGTTCTCTGTAACCTGACGATTTTACAGCCACTGCTTGAGAACCCTACAAACCTCAAATTTTCCAGTAAGCAAAATAAATAAATAGATAAAATCCATCATCAGCTCCTGGCCTCCTGACCCAATCTTGAAATGTGTTGCAAATTCATTGACACTGGGGTTGCTGTGTTAATAGCAAACAGCAGCAGGCTCTAGCTCACACCTGGGCTGGGCTGGCCTCCACATTAATATGCTTTAAGACCTTCCTTCAGCCCCAGACCTTACAATATACTCAGAATAAAAAATCCAGGACTAGGGGAGGCTGAGCGGTGGGCAGAAGAGATCTATCTCCCACTTCTTTTTTTTTTTTATCTCCCACTTCTAATTCTTAGTTTAAACTTGAACTGATAATAGGCACATGCCTATAATCCCAGCACTTTGAGATGGCAAGGTGGAAAGATTACTTGAGTTTAGGAGTTTGAGAGCAGCCTGGGCAACATAGCAAGACCCTTATCTCTATAAAAACTAAAAAAACTTAATGAAAAATAACAAAACAAAAAAATTTAAACTTGAACTGATAATAATGACAATGACACTAATTATATCTTGAGCTCCTTTTCCCCATCAAGGATCTCAAAGAATATACTAGATGCAATTATCTCATTAATCTTCATCTGTGACTGATTGGCACCAGTTTTAATTTAGAGAGGAGATTGGTTACTTAAGACTTAGGGCAAGATGACCATGTTAGAGTCACTTAGGGGGAACTTTTGAAAAATGCCTAAATATTACCCCAGACCAGTTGTACTGAACGTGTTTGGAAGTTTGCAGTAATTTAGTTAAATATAAATTTCAATATTTAAATTAAGTCAGAATCTCTGGGATTGGGAACTGATCATCCATATACCTAAGGTCATTCTATTATGGAACTGAGGTTGCAAGCAAGCTGCATAATATATATTCTTGTAGGTAGGCTAAGTACCAGCCTTCTCTGCAGTTGCCAGTGTATATCATAACAAAATGGTGGTACTATCCTAGTCACCCTAACTCAGGTAGATGTATTACATGCCTTAGCACCTAAGGCCACTGAGGGGAGAGAGCCAGTAAATTAATTTACTATTAAAAATAATCTAGCATGTGATAAACATAAAATATTATTAGTGAGATATTTTGCAGTCCTTTTTGGGGCACTATTTATTGATTGCCTGCTCTATGGCAGGCATTTTACACATATTAGCTCATGTTGGTTTTTATAGCAACCCTGTGAAGTAGACATAATTAATCTAATTTTGCATATAGAAAAAAAAAAACGTAAGGCTTGGGGAGGTAACTTGTCAAAGGCACTGGGAGAAAGAATTGGAATTTGACCCAATACAGATCCCATGGCAGCAAAATTGTAATGTGTACTCTTGTCCGTCCCATGTGAATGTGAACTGCCTTTGATCCTCTTTTCTGTTAAGGTTGGGGAAGAAGGCGTTTGTCAAATCAAGGCCTACGTGACATGACCTAGGATACCCTTGTAGTCACTAACTACTGGGGGTGGGGTGGTCAGGGACATGGGGAATCAAACTGTTGCTGATAGGAAAAAAAGAATATGGCGGCTGCAGTTGGGGCCTCTACCTGCTGAATTTCTGGTAGTTTACAGTTATTTCACAGGATCTGTCTGTTTTGTGCAGAGGCCAGACTAGTGAATTACGTAGAGATATGACTGGAACCACAATCTCTGCATCCTTGAGACCAGTGCTTTCCATTGTATGTATAATGAACTCACATATATAATTAAAAAATGTTTGATAGCCACATTAAAGTGTAAAAAGAAACAGTAAATTAATTATTGCAATGTATTTTACTTAACTCAATCTAGTAAAAATAATCTAGTATGTAATAAACATAAAATATTATTAATGAGATATTTTAAAGTCTTTTTTAGGCACTAAGTAATATTAATGCTTATAGTATATTCCAGTCCAGATGGTAAAGTTTTATCAGAAATACTGATCTATATTTAGGTTTCATAAAACTTACAGCTGAAAAAGTAGAAAAACACACATACTTAGGTTTATTCCAAACATATTTAAAAGTTTTCCAATAACTGAATCACATATAAGTTTAAGAATTTTATTAATTAGAATAAAATAAAATAATTCAGTTCCCCAGTTATACTATCGACATTTCAAAACCTCAGTGACCACATGTAGTTAGGACTATATTGGACAGTGCAGTTTAGACCTTTGAGAGAGGCCCTATTTTTGTCACATCTCTTGGGGATGTTCTCATTTTTTATCTTTTTTTATCTAGGAGGTGGCAGGAGGCTCTCCCCACTATAACTATAACTATAACTCTTATCCTACAGACCAATGTAGGGGTCATGCTAACCACTAAGCATGTTTATTCTGATTGCACTTCCAGGGGTTGAGGAAATGACCCCCAGATGCACCTGCCACACCAGTGGACCCACTGTGAGTTAGACTTTGGCCAGGATTCCATTTATAATGTACTTCTCTTAGGCACCTACTCTGAACATCAATGTCAATTTGGATCCTGTGTTCAATAGTCCCCAGAATATTTGGGTAGCCCCTCTCCTCAATTCAGCTGCTGGGTAAATGGTCAAAGACCCTTTGGGGGAAGAACTGGGGAAATCAGAAGTGTGTGTACCTGCTGTGTAGTATGGATTCCTTTCTCCTAGGGACCTGGCCTCTTCTTCAATTAATGGGCTTTGGGTTATAAAAACAGGGAAGGGCTTATGATATTGGCATAACTGCCCTTAGTCTCCTGATCATCTTGCTAATTGTCAGGCATGATTCTAGATGTTTTGAAAAATGTGATGAACAAGGCACCGTTTTTACCCTCAATGGGGTGACAACTTTGAGAACCTGAACTCAAAGGAGCTGTATCAGGTCATGCTTTGAGATTCATCAGTAAATTTTTGTCTTTTGTTTGGGCTGATCCTCATAATTCTAATTGTGCAGTTTCAGGACATGTAGGTGTGACAGCCTGGGCCAAAGTCAGTAGAGGGGTTGTGGTTAGTTGAGAAATGACACCAAGCATAGTGTCTTCATCAGCTGGATAAAGAAGCATCCATGCAGTTCAGGCCTGCATAGCACTGCCTTTGACAGTGTTAAGTAGTAGTATGCTGAATATACTACAGAGTTTGGGCATAATGGTCTGCCTTGTGCTATCCAACATGGTAGCCTCTAGCTACATGTGTTTATTTCAAATAAAATTAATTAAAGTCATATAAAACCACAAATTTAGTTTTTCAGTTGCATTTGTTATGTTTTAAGTACACAATTTACTAATGGCTACCCTGTTGGACAGAAGAAATTTTAGAATATTTCCACTCCTTCAGAGAGTTCTATGGGTGGCAGTGATTTAGACTACCACTGACACGCAGCACATCAGGGCAGGAAATGCCTTCCTCATTTATTAGATGGGGACACTGGGACCTATAAAGCTACTAGGTCTGGGATCACCTGTGTCTCAGTTCAATGATTCTTTGTTTACAGATTTCTTTCAGTTCCTAGGCTGTGGGATCCTCTTTAATAGCACAAGATACCTCCTGTCATACATATTATCCATCCATCCATCTATCCTCCCATCTAGCATGACTCCATCCATTCTTCCTCTCATCCTCCAACATACTCTACTTTTCTTCTACTGCACTAGCTGCAGGGGCTACGCCAGTCAGTAAGACACAGCCCTGCTGAGATCATTTACAACCTAGTAGGGAACATAGAAATAGCATGATGACACAGTGTGAGTAGTGCTATAGATGGGGTAGGGGCCAAGTGTGTAGAGCCCAGAGGTGGTGAGATGGCCCGCCACAGGGCTGGGACAGGCATTCCATGGGACATGACATTTAAATTTGGTTCTGAAGGAGGAATGATAGTTTATTAGGTAAGAAGGAAGAGAAGGAATTCTAGGAAGAGGAGAAGCCCATGCTGAGGGCGAGGGCAGGAAAGGGCACTGACCTTGGGAACAGGAAGTTGTCCATCGTGGCAGAGCTGGGGGTGGGAGAGCAAAGGTAGAAACGAGGCTGGGTCCACTTGTGTAAGAACTCGTACACCAGTTCTGAGAGCCTTTGCGAGTGAATATGGGGAGAAGAAAATGATCATATCTGTGTTTTAAAGATTTCAGTCCATGGGGGATATAGGGAATGGGTTAGGTATACAGTTGGTGCACCTCCCTGCATTTGTCCAACATGGAGTAAAACTCTTGAACCTAGCATGATCATTTTGACATTGCTCCTTTCTTCTCAAGTTAAGTAATAGTTCATATTCCTCATTATAAATATTTCTACCTGACTTTTGCTGATCTCATTACCCACATGACTTCCCCACCAGCCTCCCCCTAAACCACATTTTCTCCAGCATCAGATCACACAGGGAGTAGAAAAGAGGACTGGGGAGTGACTGGGATGCAACTGCCACCACCATCTGTACTACCTGGGGCTTTTATAGCCCTAATGCCCGAGTCCCCTGTGTCTTCCGTAAACCTCATTGAGAAACGTTGCTCCTGCTGTTTCACCGACACAGATGGATCCTGGGATGCCAGGGAGTCGTCCTCACTTCTGTCTGGGAAAGAGCTGAAGTTACGGACATAGAAGAACAAGCCTTCCTTAAGTTGATTTGCTTCAAGAAAACTTACAAAATAGAGCCGAGACAGTCTTAGAAAAACCTCTTACCCAAAGGAAGAAGACCAGGCTGTGTCCACATCCCCTTCTGCTGAGAAGAGACTGCTTTGTTGGGCTAACAGTTATGTTGGAGTAAGAGCCATGACAATATGCAATTAATAGCGAGTCTCTTTGTAACAGAAAATAGTCAAAACATCTTGAAGCCCATTCACAGAGACAACGTTGAAGGCAGCGTGGGCTGTCCATACACACACAGAACACTGTCATTAAGCCCTCCAGGGATGACAGCAGTTACAGTTCATTCTCCCGGGTGGTGGCTGTGGGGGCACCATATTCTTTACATTTTCTTTGGGAAGAAAAAGTCTTTTAAAACTTAATTTGCAACACAACACAGACAAATAGCTGGAAAGGGATGTGATTTGGTGATTCACGAAGGAAGCTAAATGGTGAGGGTCTGTGCTCAATTACTGACAACTGAGTGATTTGTTTAAAATGAAAAGCCCCACACACCATAATTGGATACTTCCACTGGCCAGAAGAGTATAAGAGTTTCTCAGTAGAATCTTAAGTAAATAAAATTAAGTCATGTCTTTTTACCTGTGGAGAGACGTGTCCAAACATGTCTTTTAAGAACCTTATTTACTTTTATGAATAAAACCAGGCCCAGTCTTTTCATGTCAATCAACCTCAGACGCTGCAGATACCGATGGTGTGAGAGCTGATACTGATGATACTGATGGTGATGCTGATGGTGTGAAGGAAGAGTTTCTTGTCCTCTTTCCTTATGAAGGAGCCCTATCGTGTTTAGGGCAACCATGCACCTGGTTAGGAGTCTCCCCTTTCCTGGCATCGATTCTTTCCTCAAGGGGTGGCTAAGTGATTCAGCCTTGGCCAGTGAGATGCACAGATCTCTAGGTGGGTTTCTAGAACTGACAGATGCTGCTTTCTCCTGATGAATGGGGGAGGACTTAGCTGACAAATACGTTTTATTCTTCATCTTTTCTTCTTTCTCCTGCTTCTTGCCTGGAACTTTGATGAGACTCCCAGGGTGCCTGGCAGCTCGCTGCTGGGTGCTGGGAATGCAGGGATCAGTGAGAGCCTTTCTGGTGTCAGCACGCTTAGAAGCCCGAAGAGGATGCAAATGTGCAGATGCAAAAATTACAATCCAGGATCTCAAGTCCCCTAATAGGGAGAGGAAGGGATGCAAGATATGGACCTGGCCTGAAGCAGGAAAAGACTCACCAACTCCAAATTATATGGAAACCCCGGAATTACAAAGCCGATGACTGCAGCAGGAATGTTTTTAAATCCTGGGGGTGGGGATGCTGTGAGCTGTAACCTGGAACCAGCACTGGGGCTGGGGATAGGACAAGTGTTCAGTGGCTGGATTTGCTTCTCTGCATCTAATTGCAGTACCTGAGTCAGGCCAGGTGGAACACAACTTGGACATGATTCTAGGGAGCATGTG
Source organism: Nycticebus coucang (assembly GCF_027406575.1). Taxonomy (NCBI): domain Eukaryota; kingdom Metazoa; phylum Chordata; class Mammalia; order Primates; family Lorisidae; genus Nycticebus; species Nycticebus coucang. The sequence goes on along the minus strand of NC_069786.1, from coordinate 103,520,104 downwards.
AACCTCGGCCCTCAGGAAATGTCTCTTTTGAGGATGACTGAACTGCCACTATGAAAATGAGTGGATTTGACAGCTCAAATTGGTGGAAGAAACACTTGGACCAGCCTCAGGCATTGCTTGGGCATGGAGCCAGCTGTAACGGGCATGACTAATCACGAAGCTCATTCGGAGGCAGCAAAGGGACAGTTCCATTGGGGTCAAGTGAGAGGCCTGGGGAGCATTCCCAGGCACGTGCCTCACCAAATCAAAGGCAAAGTGATTTTTTAATGGTGACAGGATGGGCTGCATGACCACTTCCGCTGTTGCTGGTTTCTTTCTTCCTCTCTCTCTTCCCTCTCATCTTTCTAATCCCAGGGGTGTTGGTAAAAACATTGAACATCAGTGGTGATTACATTGACCACTCAGAAGAGATACCAGGCGTAACGTGGGATGTGGTCTCGCCTGCGTGCACCTACCGGATTTTAAATCCTCACTGTTCTCTGGCGTCCTTCCAAATGGTTCATGGTAAGTGTGCGATTCCCAGAGCACACAGCTGTGTGTTGTGCTTCCAGAACAACGTGCACACATCTGCCTACCGAATACTTGTGAACCAAGACAGACCGACTGATGCCAGCAAGTGGCCTGGATGCTCTGTTCAAAGGATGCTGTTCTGTGAAACGCTAATCCTGCAAGATGGTCTGCTAGACACCAAAACCTGTTGCGTGGTCAAACAGATTCAAGAAAATGTTTCATCTTTTGTTTTCTTCTTGGCAGCTTGCAATGTATATTTATTGGTTTATTTTTATTGTTTTGTAAAGACCTGGTCTTGCTGTGTTGCCCAGGCTGGTCTTGAGCTCCTGGCCTCGAGTTATCCCCCTTCCTCAGCCTCCCAAAGTGCTGGGATTAGATAGGTGTGAGCTGCCACCCTCCAAACGCTGCACATTTATATTCTAGTATCTTTGAAAAGTCTTGCAAGAATGAAATCTATTTAATTTTGATATGTCAGCATTTCCCAGTTTTTTCTTTTTTAAAAGCATGAGATTCCCCTGCCCGTGGAATGAACTTTGGCATTTATCCTTGGATGTAGAAATAAAATTAGACAAAATAATGAATGTAATCACCTGCAAATCAAGAATATGTCTATTTTTGTGCTGGACCTGGCATGCATGTTTAAGGTACATATGAATTCCTCCTGCCCATTGAGGCAGTAACCAGATCTCAAAGAACTGTGAGCTAAGACCAGTGTTCTGATTATCAATTTCTGAGGAACAAACCAGCCTGAAACTTAGTGGGGTTAAACATATACTCCTAAATAAATTAGAATTAGTACAAACAAAATCTCAGGATTCTGTGGGTCAGGACTTTGGACAGGGTTCGGTAGAACCAGCTCATCTCTGTTCCCTAATGATGGGGATGGCTCACATGGCCAGAGACGGTTGGGACAGTTCAAGTGGGGACATAGAGCTGAGGCTATCAGTTGGGTTTCTCAGCGTTTCTCCACATTGTGTCTTCTGGGGTTGAAATATCCAGGATGCCTTCTTCATGCCCACGTTTGGTGGTGCCTGGAGTGCAATGGCCGCGGCACTGCTTTCTGGGACTGGCTGGTCATTGCTTTCCTCCCAGGAGATATCTCTGCTCATCTAGCTCAGGCTCCCTCACAGGAGGTGGCATTCTCAGAGCCGTCCAGTATCCCTGTTGGTGGCTCCTCCCAGATGGAGTCTTCCAAGAGGCCTTGCAAGTCTTCCATGAGCCAGCCCTGGAAGTTCGTGAACATCACCATTTCTGAATTCTATTGGTCAAGCAAGTCATGGCCAGCTCAGGTTCCAAGAAATGGAAAATGCACTGCACCTTTTTAATGGGAGAAGCAGCCCCAGATTTGTGGACGCCTTTAGTCTACCATACGCGTCTTATTGGTTGGCTCTTTGAGGCATCAGACTCTTAGCTGAAATGTCAATTGGGTCCTACCTGGCCTCATATTTCTCTTAAGCAATGCTTAAGAAAGGTTCTTTTCACTCCGGATGCCATTCAGAGAACATAAAAGATTAATGTTATGACTGAAGCCATCTAGATACATAATACAAAACAAAATTTAAACGCCTGTACACACCACAAATTATAGTTACTATTGCACGCAATTCCGGTATGAATGCCCATCCTCCGGTAGGGGGATGAACTGTTGAAACCTTTCTCTAGATTCCAAAAGGGGTCAGAAACGCCTCTGCCCTGGTCCTCTGTGCTTCTCCTTTTTCTTTCAACATCCAGCTCTCATGTTGATCCTTGTTAGTTTCAATTTGATCAGACACATTTTGGCGTTTTATATAAACTACCAAGAATGCTCAGTTTCTGACTAGGATTGCTCTAAGATTTTTTTAATGCACACACATATGTACACACATACACACTCAGATTTAATTTTGAAAAAATAATACAGAAATTTATAGATAGTACATAACGAATAACTATATTTTCACTCCCCCAGAATTTGCAAATATCAATGTGCTAATCTATTTTCTGCAAGGTTTCTTTTTTTCTAATAAAAGAAATCATTACAGAGAAAATGGAAACATCTTTCTATTGAATTCCCTCCCCCTGCACCCCCAGAGGCAACCACCATCCTGAATTTAGTGGGTGGGATGATATTTTAAGAACAGAGTTTTCATCAACTATTTTACGGCTCTAGCTTTCCCTGTTTCTAATTTACTGCTGCACAGATCAGCTGCTGAAATTTAAGGAGGCTGACCCTTTCAAAACCCTCTGTGGCTTTATTGTATCTCTCTCTCTCTCAGATTATTGTCCAGGCTTTGGTAGGAGAGAACTAATTCTAGGATGAGGCACTGTGAAAGTGTCTCCCCATCTGAGCAGAGGCAACGTTATGCCCTATTCTGTATTGTTCATCATTTCTATTATAAATACTGTCACCTGTGATTTAGCAATCACTCTTTTGAAGCCACCGCACCTGTAATTTTTGGGCTACAGGTATAGAAACCACAGGACATTGTCACAAAATGTGTAAGTACTTATGACTGCACGGCACTTTGGTATCGACGTCATCTTGTTTTCATAGATGCAAAGTGCTGCTATGCGGCAGAACCCTCTGGCTGCGATTCCAGCTGTCAGGCTGAACTCTGCTCTTTTAAAAGACTCATGGACCAGGAGTGGGGGGCTCATGCCTACAATCCCAGCTACTTGAGAGGCTGAGGCAGGAGGATCACTGAAGCCTAAGAGTTTGAGGCTGCAGCGAGCTATGATTGTGCCACTGCACTCCAGCCTGGGTGACAGACTCTTTCTCTAAAAAAGAAAATAAATATTCATAGTACTTCTTATCCTCAACTACAGAGATGATATAACCTACTTTCATGAATGATTAAAAAAATTAATGTAGTTCTGGGCACCGTGAGTCTGGGGAGATAGGACTCCAGGCATCTCTGGCTGGTGGGAACTGCCTATCATCACTCCTATGAAGATACAGGGAGTCAGCGAGAGACTTCTGGACCCCAAGAGGAGGACTAAAACAGTGGAAAACCGGCAAGTGGTCGCGTGTGTTCAATCCGTCTAAACCCGCCCACAACTTCCACAGGCACAAGAACTTAAAGAGCAAGAGGAAGTGAAAGGAAAATTAGGGCAAGGAAACAGATAAAAGAAACCACTCATGAGGAAGAATCAGCAGAAAACTCCAGGCAACATGAAGAACCAGTCTAGAACAACCCCACCAAGGGACCATGAGGTAGCTACTGCAGATGATTCCACCAGTATAGAAATGTTAGGAATGACAGAAAGGGAATTTAGAATACACATGTTGAAAACAATGAAAGAAATGATGGAAACAATGAAGGAAATTGCTAATAAAGTGGAAAATAACCAAAAGGAAATCCAAAAACAGAATCAAATAAGAGATGAACGATATGAAGAATATAAAAAGGATATAGCAGACCTGAAGGAACTGAAACAATTAGGGAACTTAAAGATATAATGGAAAGTATCAGCAACAGGTTAGACCATGCAGAAGAAAGAATTTCAGAGGTAGAAGACAAAGTTCTTGAGATAACTCAGACAGTAAAAGAGGCAGAAAAGAAGAGAGAGAAAGAACGTTCACTGTCAGAATTATGGGACTTTATGAAGCGTTCCAACATACGAGTTATAGGAATTCCAGAAGGGGAAGAAGAATGCCCCAGAGGAATGGAAGCCATACTAGAGAATATTATAAAAGAAAATTTCCCAAATATCACCAAAGAGTCTGACACACTACTTTCAGAGGGATATCGGACCCCGGGTCGCCTCAACTCTAACCGAGCTTCTCCAAGACACATTGTGATGAACCTGTCCAAAGTCAAGACAAAAGAAAAGATTCTGCAAGCTGCCAGGAGTAAGCGCCAGTTGACCTACAGGGGCAAATCCATCAGAGTTACCGCAGACTTCTCTAATGAAACTTTCCAAGCAAGAAGACAATGGTCATCTACCTTTAATCTACTTAAACAGAACAATTTTCAGCCCAGAATTCTGTACCCCGCTAAGCTAAGCTTCAAAATTGACGGAGAAATCAAATCATTTACGGATATACAAACATTGAGAAATTCGCCACAACAAGACCAGCTCTACAGGAAATACTTCAACCTGTTCTGCACACTGACCACCACAATGGATCAGCAGCAAAGTAAGAACTCAGAAATCAAAGGACAGAACCTAATCTCCACACTGATGCAAAAGACAAAACTAAGCAATGGACTCTCACAAAATAAGACGAATAGAATACTACCACACTTATCAATTATCTCAATAAATGTTAATGGCTTGAATTCCCCACTGAAGAGACATAGATTGGCTGACTGGATTAAAAAACACAAGCCATCCATTTGCTGTCTGCAAGAAACACACCTGGCTTCAAAAGACAAATTAAAGCTCCGAGTCAAGGGTTGGAAGACAATTTTTCAGGCAAATGGAATTCAGAAGAAAAGAGGAGTTGCAATCTTATTTTCAGATACATGTGGATTTAAAGCAACTAAAGTCAAAAAAGACAAAGATGGTCACTTTATATTGGTCAAGGGAAAACTACAACAAGAAGACATTTCAATTCTAAATATTTATGCACCCAATTTAAATGCTCCCAGATTCTTGAAGCAGACCTTACTCAGTCTGAGCAATATGGTATCTGATAATACCATCATAACAGGGGACTTTAACACACCTCTTACAGAGCTGGACAGATCCTCTAAACAGAAATTAAACAAAGATGTAAGAGATTTAAATGAGACCCTAGAACAACTATGCTTGATAGACGCATATAGAACACTCCACCCAAAGATAAAGAATATACATTCTTCTCATCACCCCATGGAACATTCTCCAAAATTGATCATATCCTGGGACACAAAACAAATATCAACAGAATCAAAAGAATTGAAATTTTACCTTGTATCTTTTCAGACCATAAGGCACTAAAGGTGGAACTCAACCCTAACAAAAATGCTCAAGCCCACCCAAAGGCATGGAAATTAAACAATCTTCTGTTGAATAACAGATGGGTGCAGGAAGAAATAAAACAGGAAATCATTAACTTCCTTGAGCATAACAACAATGAAGACACAAGCTACCAAAACCTGTGGGATACTGCAAAAGCAGTTTTGAGAGGAAAATTCATCGCTTTAGATGCCTACATTCAAAAAACAGAAAGAGAGCACATCAATAATCTCACAAGAGATATTATGGAATTGGAAAAAGAAGAACAATCTAAGCCTAAACTCAGTAGAAGAAAAGAAATCTCCAAAATCAAATCAGAGATCAATGAAATTGAAAATAAAAGAATCATTCAGAAAATTAATGAAACAAGGAGTTGGTTTTTTGAAAAAATAAATAAAATAGATAAACCATTGGTCAGACTAACAAGAAATAGACAAGTAAAATCTTTAATAATCTCAATCAGAAACGATAAAGGGGAAATAACAACTGATCACACAGACATACAAGAGATCATCTCTGAATACTACCAGAAACTCTATGCCCAGAAATTTGACAATGTGAAGGAAATGGATCAATATTTGGAATCACATCCTCTCCCTAGACTTAGCCAGGATGAAATAGACCTTCTGAACAGACCAATTTCAAGCACTGAGATCAAAGAAACAATAAAAAAGCTTCCAACTAAAAAATGCCCTGGTCCAGATGGCTTCACTCCAGAATTCTATCAAACCTTCAAGGAAGAGCTTATTCCTGTACTGCAGAAATTATTCCAAAAAACTGAGGAAGAAGGAATCTTCCCCAACACATTCTATGAAGCAAACATCACCCTGATACCAAAACCAGGAAAAGACCCAAACAAAAAGGAGAATTTCAGACCAATCTCACTCATGAACATAGACGCAAAAATTCTCAACAAAATCCTAGCCAATAGATTACAGCTTATCATCAAAAAAGTCATTCATCATGATCAAGTAGGCTTCATCCCAGGGATGCAAGGCTGGTTTAACATACGCAAGTCTATAAACATTATCCACCATATTAACAGAGGCAAAAATAAAGATCACATGATCCTCTCAATAGATGCAGAAAAAGCATTTGATAAAATCCAGCATCCTTTTCTAATTAGAACTCTGAAGAGTATAGGCATAGGTGACACATTTCTAAAACTGATTGAAGCTATCTATGACAAGCCCACAGCCAATATTTTACTGAATGGAGTAAAACTGAAAGCTTTTCCTCTTAGAACTGGAACCAGACAAGGTTGTCCGCTGTCACCTTTACTATTCAACGTAGTGCTGGAAGTTCTAGCCAATACAATTAGGCAAGACAAGGAAATAAAGGGAATCCAAATGGGAGCAGAGGAGGTCAAACTCTCCCTCTTTGCTGACGACATGATCTTATACTTAGAGAACCCCAAAGACTCAACCACAAGACTCCTAGAAGTCATCAAATAATACAGTAATGTTTCGGGATATAAAATCAATGTCCACAAGTCAGTAGCCTTTGTATACACCAATAACAGTCAAGATGAGAAGCTAATTAAGGACACAACTCCCTTCACCATACTTTCAAAGAAAATGAAATACCTAGGAATATACCTAACGAAGGAGGTGAAGGACCTCTATAAAGAAAACTATGAAATCCTCAGAAAGGAAATAGCAGAGGATATTAACAAATGGAAGAACATACCATGCTCATGGATGGGAAGAATCAACATTGTTAAAATGTCTATACTTCCCAAAGCTATCTACCTATTCAATGCCATTCCTATCATAATACCTACATCGTACTTTCAAGATTTGGAAAAAATGATTCTGCGTTTTGTATGGAACCGGAAAAAACCCCGTATAGCTAAGGCAGTTCTCAGTAACAAAAATAAAGCTGGGGGCATCAGCATACCAGATTTTAGTCTGTATTACAAAGCCATAGTGCTCAAGACAGCATGGTACTGGCACAAAAACAGAGACATAGACACTTGGAATCGAATTGAACACCAAGAAATGAAACTAACATCTTACAACCACCTAATCTTTGATAAACCAAACAAGAACTTACCTTGGGGGAAAGACTCCCTATTCAATAAATGGTGTTGGGAGAACTGGATGTCTACATGTAAAAGACTGAAACTGGACCCACACCTTTCCCCACTCACAAAAATTGATTCAAGATGGATAAAGGACTTAAATTTAAGGCATGAAACAATAAAAATCCTCAAAGAAAGCATAGGAAAAACACTGGAAGATATTGGCCTGGGGAAAGACTTCATGAAGAAGACTGCCATGGCAATTGCAACAACAACAAAAATAAACAAATGGGACTTCATTAAACTGAAAAGCTTCTGTACAGCTAAGGACACAATAACCAAAGCAAAGAGACAACCTACACAATGGGAAAGGATATTTGCATATTTTCAATCAGACAAAAGCTTGATAACCAGGATCTATAGAGAACTCAAATTAATCCACATGAAAAAAGCCAACAATCCCTTATATCAATGGGCAAGAGACATGAATAGAACTTTCTCTAAAGATGACATACGAATGGCTAACAAACACATGAAAAAAAAAATGTTCATCATCTCTATATATTAGAGAAATGCAAATCAAAACAACCCTGAGATATCATCTAACCCCAGTGAGAATGGCCCACATCACAAAATCTCAAAACTGCAGATGCTGGCGTGGATGTGGAGAGAAGGGAACACTTTTACACTGCTGGTGGGACTGCAAACTAGTACAACCTTTCTGGAAGGAAGTATGGAGAAACCTCAAAGCACTCAACCTAGACCTCCCATTCGATCCTGCAATCCCATTACTGGGCATCTACCCAGAAGGAAAAAAATCCTTTTATCATAAGGACACTTGTACTAGACTATTTATTGCAGCTCAATTTACCATTGCCAAAATGTGGAAACAGCCTAAATGCCCACCAACCCAGGAATGGATTAACAAGCTGTGGTATATGTATACCATGGAATACTATTCAGCTATTAAAAAAAATGGAGACTTTACATCCTTCGTATTGACCTGGATGGAAGTAGAAGACATTATTCTTAGTAAAGCATCACAAGAATGGAGAAGCATGAATCCTATGTACTCAATCTTGATATGAGGACAATTAATGACAATTAAGGTTATGGGGGGGAAGCAGAAAGAGGGACGGAGGGAGGGGGGTGGGGCCTTAGTGTGTGTCACACTTTATCGGGGCAAGACATGATTGCAAGAGGGACTTTACCTAACAATTGCAATCAGTGTAACTGGCTTATTGTACCCTCAATGAATCCCCAACAATAAAAAAAAAAAAAATTAATGTAATCACTTGGCTATGACAATAAATGACTATTTTACAGCATGGAAATGCTTAGACATAGTGCCAAGGTCAGACGACGGAACCCGTGCATCCGTTGTGAGGAAGGCGGCAGCCACAAGGCAGACTGATCCAGGTACAGTCATCAACAGGGTGATTTTCTGAAATAATCAGAAATTTTTGACAAAAGTTTTTTACAGAATGAACTATAGAGGCCTCAAAAAAGTTAACCATAGAGTTGCCATATGACCCAGCAATTCCTCTCCTATGTACATATCCCAAAGGGCTGAAAGCAGGTATTTGATCTAATATTTGTACACCAACGTCATGCTATCCATATGAGCCAAGAGGTGGATACCACCCAACTGTTCATCCGTGGATGAAGGGGTAAAGGAAATGTGGAATGTACTACAATGTAATATACTTTAGCCATGAAAAAGCAAAGTACTGATGCACGCTGCAATGTGGATGAACTTTGACACCACGAGGCTAAGTGAAGGAACCAGGCGTACAGGGCACATAGGATTGCAGGCTTCCACCCACACAGAGTGCACATCTGGAGCTGGTAAACCTACGGACACAGAAAAGGAACCAGGCGTACAGGGCACATAGGATTGCAGGCTTCCACCCACACAGAGTGCACATCTGGAGCCGGTAAACCTACGGACACAGAAAAGGAACCAGGCGTACAGGGCACATAGGATTGCAGGCTTCCACCCACACAGAGTGTGCATCTGGAGCCGGTAAACCTACGGACACAGAAAAGGAACCAGGCGTACAGGGCACATAGGATTGCAGGCTTCCACCCACACAGAGTGTGCATCTGGAGCCGGTAAACCTACGGACACAGAAAAGGAACCAGGCGTACAGGGCACATAGGATTGCAGGCTTCCACCCACACAGAGTGCACATCTGGAGCCGGTAAACCTACGGACACAGAAAAGGAACCAGGCGTACAGGGCACATAGGATTGCAGGCTTCCACCCACACAGAGTGCACATCTGGAGCCGGTAAACCTACGGACACAGAAAAGGAACCAGGCGTACAGGGCACATAGGATTGCAGGCTTCCACCCACACAGAGTGTGCATCTGGAGCTGGCAAACCTACAGACACAGAAAAGGAACCAGGCATACAGGGCACATAGGATTGCAGGTTTCCACCCACACAGAGTGCACATCTGGAGCCGGTAAACCTACGGACACAGAAAAGGAACCAGGCGTACAGGGCACATAGGATTGCAGGCTTCCACCCACACAGAGTGTGCATCTGGAGCCGGTAAACTTACAGACACAGAAAAGGAACCAGGCATACAGGGCACATAGGATTGCAGGTTTCCACCCACACAGATTGCTCATCTGGAGCCGGTAAACCTATGGACACAGAAAGTAGACAGGTGGTTGCCAGGGGCCAGGTTGGAGGGGGAGCAGGAAGTGACCGCTTAAAAGATATGGGGATCTCTTTTTGGAATGATGGAAATATTTTGGAACTAGATGGACTGGTGGTTTCATAACAATGTGAAATAAATGTACACTTGTTCACTGAATTACACACTTCAAGGTGATTTCTTTATGTTATATAAATTTTATTTCAATAAAAAAGTATAATCTTCCTAGATTTACAGCTTAAGTGCATGTTCAGAATTCCGTGAATATTAAAACCATGCAAAATATTCTTACTTTAAATCCAAATTAGGGTCTAGGCTCGGATAAATTATAAACAGGGTTTTTCCCTGCAGGATTATCCGTGTGGAGTACTCTAAAGTTGGGCAGCGTTTTGCCATGTGGGGCGGCCCTTTGATTGCAGAGTGTCTGGAGTCCCCCTCCTCTTAAATGAGCTCACAGATTTCTAGCACCAGCTCTAAGGGAGAGAAGGCTACAGCCGTAGTCTGTGCCCCACTTGCCCAGCCCTCACCGAGCATCTGTGTGCGGCCTCAATGTCTGCTCCAGGAACGGGGAAGAGGAATGCGTCATAAGACCTGTGGGATAATGTCAAAATCATTAATCTCTCTCCTCGTTTTAAAAGAGGAAGGCTGGTACATTATTCCCAGGTTGACGATCTTAGAGCTGTTAGCAGACATAGGCTTTGAGACGTTGTTACATTTTGTTTTTGTTTTCTAAGGAGCTAGCAGCCAAAGCCACAGTGCTTAAATATGCTGTTTCTTTGGCTCTGTCTGTCTTTGGCTTTGGGGAGAGATGCTACTGCTAATGCTCGTTTGGCTGGAACTGGCTGCCTCATCTTTTAGAAACCACTTTCTCTTTGCTCTTTCTGCGCCGCTCCCCTGAAGGCACCTTCCTTGCCAGCCTTACTCTGGAGTCGACTGCAAGGCAACTACTGACAATCTCCCTCTGAGGATGTCCCCCGTTTAACCCTAGACCCTTGGGGAAGAATTCCCAGGTGCCTAGAGAGCTGTCCTTCCAAAGTAGAGGTAGTAGGAGAGAGAACTGCCTTTAATATAGAAGGCGTGACTGATTAGGCCCGGGCCCACTCCTGCGGCTCCTTTAAGAACTGCAAGTCATCTGTCTCTGCCTCTCTGCGAGGCCTTGGGAAACTCCTCTGGGCCAAAGGAGCTGCCTCTTGAGGACAGAGGCTTTGTGTTGTTTTCTTGGGTTCAGGCCAAGTGGACCCTGGTGGGCAGAGAGGGCCCAGGGCAGGAGGGGAGGATAGAGAAGTAGGACCCCAATGCAGCCCCAAGAGCCTGCCAGGGGAGCGTTAAGGTGGAGACTGGAGAAGACCCTGCACAGACATCCAGTGATTTCCTCTGTCTGTCAAGAACAATGCACGTCTCAGCTGTTTTCACTCTGAGCCCAACTTTCTGCCTCTCGCCATCATTATCTTCAGATGTTTACTGGGAGCTCGAGGCCAGCCACGTGGCAGCAGCCTCATTTGTTTTTATGTAGTTCATGTGAATGTGGGCTGTTTTGCACATAAAAAGAACCAAATGAACATTAACCGCTAACCACTCCCAACCTTCCAGTGCACCGTGAGTGCCGCTGGTGCACGTGTGTGTTGCGTGCGCACAGGCGGTGTTGGGCCCTGCCCCACTCATCTTGACCCGTCCGTGTTTGCTTGGCTCTCACTCAAGCTCTGGTGCCCAGGTAGGACTCTGGTGAGAAAACATGTGCCGGAGGCCCTCTCTCTGCTGCGTCGTGTCTGCTGGGTCCCATGTTTTCTCTCTATAGTAAATACTTCTTGTGACGATATGAATGCCACTTTTCTAACTTTTAAAAAAATCATACTTTTTGTGTGCATTCTTCCTAAAAGGAATTGCCAGATTAAAGGGTCTGGACTCTGTGGCTTTATTTACAGGTTCTCAGATTACTCCTGAAAGATTCACTCAATGCTCACTACACTTGAAGAACCGGGGCACCTCTGTCACTGCCATCATCAATCATGCATTTGCTGAGCGTCTTGTGTGTGCATGCTCTGTGTCAGCCGGGGAGGGGGTCGCACAGAAGACAGGGCCCCTGGTCCTCAGCTTGGTGGTGCTCCCAGATCCTGAGGTGGTTTCTCAAGGTAAGGTTCCTGGGTCACCACATTGGAATCACCTGGGGTGGGTGCTTGCAGATTCCTAGGACTCACCCCTGTCTACTACATCAGAATTTCTAACTCCAGAGTCCAGGAATCTGCATTGCCAATAAAATCCCCTGGGGCACTTTTCATTGGAGCGCCACTGGGTTAATGGAATGACTTGAGTTCCCTTCTGCGCAGCAGACGTGCAGGGCTCAGGATGGGGTCTGAGAGCCTGGCTGATGGATCAGCTGGAGCCGCAGGATCCAAAGCTAAGCAGGTCTCCTTGCCAAAATGTCACCTCCTACAGGACGCAGATGAAGCCACTGAGCCCAGGGCAGGCTGTGAATAATAAGCAAAGTGGGTGGATAATTTTTTGCTGCGGCCCGGGCTGCAGAGCAGGAGGAGAGCCTTTTCTAGTGTCAAGATCACTGTTCCAAATTAGTTGAGCGAAGCCAAGCAGCTCTGGGGAGGTGAACACGTGGCTTTGCTCAGGAAGGGAGCATGTGTGAAGTGCAGTGCCCACCCACTCTCCATATGTGATCTGACCAGACTGGTGGGCGGATCCCGAGAGGCACCGACCTGAGTCAGGACGAAGAGAGAGGTGGCAGCAGCTGAGGGAGATTGGGCTGCTCTGCCAAGTCGGAGAAATGTCTGGATTTCCCTGCATGAACAGGGGTGGGGAGGACTTGGCCCAGCTGTGTGGGAGTGGCACAGACACACCACCAACTTGCAGGGCTAACTGCAAGTTGTGGCCCTGGAACAGAGGAGACACAAACCTGCAGGTGTCAGGTTTGTGGCCCTAAGAGATCTCCCAGGCTTGTGTTAGCCAGTGGCTATAGATAGGGCTGGCACCACCTCTGAGGCTTGGTGGCTTCAATAGAGCACATCTTGGGTCTCTTTTCCACAGTTCCTGAATTGACCAGATGCATACACCCAAGATCCTTTTAGGCGGCTTTTGTTAGGTGCTGCCACCGTGTGATGGCCTTGGGCTCACTGGTGGACTCCCTGTTTGGAACAGTCCCTTTGAGTTGGTAGAGCTCACATACCAACCCCCGAAGCAGGTGTTGCGTGGCATTGCTCCTGGGAGATACCCATGCTCCCTTCATATGGCTCGCAGTGAGCGAGTCTGTGATTTTGCTCAGAGGCAGCCAGCCCAGCATTCGTTTTCAATGAGCCCTGAATTCCCACGTGCAGAACACTCGAAGTTCCAGTTTAGAAATGCTCTGTGTGTGGCTCTATTTCTCAATTCAGGAAAATGAACATCAGTTATTTTTTTTTTTTTTTTCTGGCCTGTCTTCCACGCTGCCGGATCATTTAAGAGCAAAGTAATTAACCCAGCATAGGCATAGTCTTTGATGCCAAAATGATTTTGGAGTGAACTCTGAGGCAGAAGTGTTAGGCCAGTGTTTCGGCACTCAATGCCCTGGGACTTTATTTCCGCACACAGTGATCTGCTCCCACCAGTGAACTGAGAACAGGCATCTCGTCTTTTCCAGCTGTGGGGTTGGGGTTTATTAGTGTGGTTAATAGAAAGCTCGTGTCAGTGTATGGGGAAGTATCTGTGGCCTCATTACATGGACCCTAACTGCTGCGAGATGGGTGTGTGCGCTCATGTAACCATGTGCATTTCCTCCACGAGCTCAATTGTAATATTTGGTTTAAAAAGTACAGAACCGAAATGAAGACAGTTGGGAAAGAACATCTATTGATCAGCAGCGAATCTGTATTTGGTGTCTGCTTTAAAAGAATCATCAATCATAAGTAATCAAAAAGAGAAGAGAGGAGAGGTCGAACACCGCCCACCCTCCAATCTCTCAGTGTTGCCTTTCATAGGAACATAATTTCTCATACTGAGAAATCTGTTTTCAGTTTGGCTGAACAAAACTCCTTGAGTCATCAACGTCTCCACTTGACAAAGCATTTTTGCAACTTTTTTTTTTTTCATTTGATCTTATCCACAGGGGTGGAGTGACTAAACCAAGATTGCACAGCTGGAAAATGGCAGACTGAAAGCTGGATCCGGCTCTGCTGATCCCACGTTGAGGTGTCATGACGTGAAGAGGCTATCAAGCTCCAAGGAGGAGAAGTCTGCATTTTATGTCTTGCCCTGCCCTTGGCTTTAGGGAAAGTCTCAGTTTCATTGTACCTCCTGGATTTAGGATGATGACCCAGATCTCAGTCTTGGCAACCAAAACTAATCAAGTGGGCTTTCTTGTTCCATGAATAAAAGGATTGTGTAAATACTCAAGCAACAAAATAATGGAGTCCCGGAACAGTTTTTAGATTCAGCTATTCTCATCTGACTTGTTATTCTTAGGAGCAATTTTATTTCACCTCTCCCAAAGATGGGTCATATCCTCAGTACCTGTTAGCTTCATTCACACACAGAGCAATGAGCCCAAACCAAGAATTGGCAGATTTGCTTTAGCACAGACGTTTTATGCTATATAGGAGTTATTGCTATCCCTGGGACACTTGGGTCATGTCAGAATTATGGATGTTAATATTAATAAGAAGCAAGAGCCTTTATAAAGTAGATACAATGTTTCCTTGTTTCAATGCATTTTGATATTAAATAAGTAATGTGAATTACTTCTAAACTACTGAAATATGCAAGTCAGCATCTGTTCAAGTCAACAACTTGAGCTTTTCCTTATTATTAAAGGTTATAGACATTCTTTTTCTATGCTTCCTCAGGAATGCAATCTTAAAAAATTTTTAATTATTATGAGTACATAGTAGTTGTATGCCTTTATAGGGTACCTGTGATGTTTTGATATAGGCAGACAACGAAAATTAATCAAATCAGGGTAACTGGGGTGTCCATCACCTCAGGCATTTAACATTTCTTTGTGTTAGGAACCGCCAGTTCCTCTTAGTTATTTTAAAGTATACCCTAACTTACTGTTGACTATAGTTACTTCATTGTGCTATCAAGTATTGTTCATTCTCTCTATCAATCTGTATTTTTGCTCCTGTTCACCATCCCTGCTTTAGCCCCCCTACATCCCCCTTCCCAGCCTCTGGTAACCATTGTTCTACTCTCTGTTTCCATGAGATCAATTGTTTTTAATATTTCACCCCTGCATATGAGCAAGAACATGTGAGATTTGTCTTTCTTGGCTTATTTCACTTACCATAATGTTCTCTAGTTCCTCCCATGTTGTTGAATATGGCAGGATTTCACTCTTCTTTGTGGCTATATATTATATTGTGTGTACATACCACAGTTTCTTTATCCAATCATCTCTTGGTGGATACTTAAGTTGATTCCATATCTTGGCCACTGTGAACAGTGCTGCAATAAACATGGGAGGGCAGGTATGTTTTTGATATATAGAATTGCCATCCTTTGGATATATAGTGGAACCTCCGTAAGTTGACCACCCAAGAGACCATAACAACCTAACTGCTCAACATACAGAGGTGGTCAGCATAAGGAACTAGGCCTCCTGTATTGATATGCACATATGGTCCATGTCTGGTCTATGAAAATTAGGTCAACTTAAGAAGGTGGTCAATGAAAGGCAAAAGCTTTGTGCCAAAGCTTTTTAGCTTAATATAATTCTACTTTTTCAATTTTGCTTTGCTTGCTTGTGTGCGTTGGGGCTGTTACTCAAGAAGTCCCTGCCCAAAGCAATGTCCTGAAGCAGGAATGCAATCTTCATTTGCCATAATCACCTACCCTTGGGCTACATTAATGGGTTTCTATTTATATGCTTGTCCAGTCTTTATCATCTTTGGACATAGGTGAACAGTTAATATTGTTCAGAAAATTACTTTTAAGCAAAGTTGCTAGTACTTTGTTTCCTTTGTAAATAATTATGTCAAGTTTTTGTCAGTCATATCCCTAATATTTTCCCAAATTTTCACATGTAGATCTTAATAAAACAGATTAAAGATGTGGGCACCTTTTTTCTTCTTGCCTGCCTAAATTTACCAGAGTGCACCTCAGCAGCAACTAACCACAGAGGACGTAGAGTACTTGACTGTACAGTGTGGGAGCTGAACTTTGTAGCGTTGACTTCCCCACTGTTACCACTGACAGTGAACTCCTCGGCAGGAGGAGCAGTCCCCCCTTCACACAGAATCAGCACCAGCTGTAGTCCAATTAAATTCAACAGTGAACAGGTGTTCACAGTAATGACTTCCACACAAAAGCATGCTTCCATGTGATACTCTTTACATCCGATATACTAACAGCCCCACTGAAAGGGAGGAGTAGAAAAGAAGATGGGATTCAGTAAAGGAAAAACAGCAACCCCCAGACTCCTCCATAATCAGCATCAGAAGCCCCAATTAGCCTCAACATTTCACAGGTGTCCACAGGAGGGTAGTTTATGCAAATCAATTGTCCCTGAAGAACTTCTTCTTTGAAAACTTCTTCAGATCCAGGCAGCTCATTCATATCACCACCCCAGTGCTGTTATTACCACTATTTAGGTGCTTTTAGGAGCCCACCCTGGTAGACACACGTGGAAAGAAATATTAACAAAACTTATGGAAATCCCAGAAACGCTCTAATTTTTAAAGAAAGACATCTGGGTCCTGTTCTCCATTTGAAATAGAAAAATATTGGGAGCACTTGTTGGGGGCAGATGCCTGCAAGGGTTTTTACTCCTACGGTATCCCAACTAAACAGTTACTGAGTGTCTACACGTACCTTGCTGTGGTAGAGGAGTGAAGATGGCGACCTTGCCGCCTCCTGCATCTGCACAGCAACATCCCTTCAGGGCTCGTTAACAGCACAGGACCTGACCAGGGTTACTCGCACTGGCTCTACCAAGGCTGGATAAACTGAGTAGTATTCAGGAGACTGCAGGAAATGAGCTGGCGGCATTCTTTCTCCAGCATTCCTCACCCTGTGGCTTGGGGGCCACTAGCGCCACTGGTGTTGCTGGAGTTGGCACCTTTTTTGACTCTGCATGTAAAAGGATTTGTCAGTTCGAGGCAGAGAACTTCAGAATTCTCCTGGTTCAGGCAGGGAGTAAGGCATACTCCCAAGCCTAACACAGTTCTTGTGGAGTAGAAAGACATTTTTTTCTTCTAGCAGGAACAATTTGATAACTCAGATCAGAAGGAAACCTGTGTTAAAAACAATCCCAGATGTGGAGTAGAAAAGAAGATGGGATTCAGATAGAAATGCAGGTGGGCACATTGATTGGTGTAACACACTGGGAAACGAGTGGTTTTCCAACCCTGAAGCTGGACCTGTGGCCAAATAATCCCATTCCCAGTTATAATCCCAACAGAAATTGTGGCAGCCAAACTCTAAAGTGATCCCTAGTTTTCTCCACCTCCTGAGATTCATGCTCTTGTGTAATCCCTTACCCTTATGAGTGGATGGAACCTATGCCCTGCTTCTAACCAATAGAACACAGCACAATGATAGGATATCACTTCTGTGATTATGTCACATAAAATTGTAACTTCTGTTAGCAACTCCATTGCTTCTCGGCTTGTGTGCTTTGATGTTGGAGGAGCCTACATGTCAGGACAATGAGGACGGCATTTGGCCAAAAGCCAGCTAAGGACTGAAGGCCTTGGTCAACAGACTTCCAGAGACTGAATTATGCCAACGACTATGTGAGCTTAAAGCACATACTTACCCAGTTGAGCCTGCAGATGAGATCCCAGCCATAGATCATGCCTGATTTTAGCTTGTAGGAGACTTGAAGCAGAAGATCCATACTTTTAAGTTTGAAGTTTGTGGCAACTGATTTCATAGCAATGGATAACTAATACATAAATGCTTATAAATGTATACCCCATATATTTAAGAATTTCCAGGGCAACATTCTTCATAATACCAAAATAGGATACAATTCAAAAGTCTGAAAGGAATAAGATGGTTAAATACATTTTTTATATAATGGAACACTGTTAAAGCAACAAGAAAATAACCAACCCTAGCTACATGCAACAGCATGGGTGAGTCTCACAGATAAAGAGCTGAATGAAAAAAGCCAGGCACAAAAGAGTACATCCTATATGATTCACTTTACATAACGTTCTAAAACAGACAAAACTAATCTATTATCCCATTTGAAGTTAGGGCGGTGGTTACTTTTGTGGTTGAACAGAAAGAGGGAAGGGACACAGAGAAGCTATTGAGATGATGGGAAGAGCTCTGTTTCTTAATCTGAGAGCTGGTTACAAGGCTATTTTGCCCACTTTTATGTACATGTAAGTTGAAAAGGGTAAAAAAAATAGCCTGCCAAACCCTTTTCAGTGTAGGATAAGAATAGACATGTGATTAGAGAGTTGCTATATCTTTATAAGCACAGTTTCATCATACATCAGGAGAGGGACTTGGGTGGCACTGATTTCAGATGAATCATCTAACAGAGGATAAAACTAAGGCTAAGAGAGGTAAAGTGAGTTGCAGAAGGCAAGCTTCCCATCACTGCAAAGCAGATCTTTTCTTTTTTTATAACTTGACTGGCTGTGAGGGCATCTGGCTGTGGCTTGTCCACTATGCTTCTTCATGCTTGAGTCCCTTTACTATCCCATGAAATTGCCTGTTGATGTTACAAGCTCAATTTAAGAAAGTTACTTTCCCAGATATCCCAGCACCCAGATTAGTGTTGTGCTTTCAACTAGCCAGTACCCAACTAGAAAGAGCTTCATGATGCCCTGTTTTTTTTCAACAATCTATCCTGTTCTATTTCACTTGAACCCTCTTTGGTGGTGGTTTCTGGGCCTGTTTCTTACACTGTGGCCAGTGGCCTTTCCCTGATCTATGCACAGTTTAGTTCACACCCTGTGCGGCTGAAACTCGATGCTCTTCCCTGGCATTGAATTTGGCAACCCTTCTTGGCTTTGATTGTGACCCATCCCTTGGCATATACTTGCTTCCAGCAGCTCTGGGTTACAACCTTAAATGGGAAGCCTGTAGGCATCTTGCTGGGTTTGCCTTGGCCCTAGGAAAAGAGGAAAGAAAATTTTTTTTCAGTAAAGGATCTATCAACACCTATTTTTTTTTTTTTCAACTGAGACATTCAAATAAGCTCTTTCATTCTAGTATAACATCAGTGGGTATAGGCAGAGATAAGAGGGAGTTTCCTGCTCTTTCCCCTCCTCCTCTTCTTAACATTACAAGCTTGATTATAAAATCATCACAGTGGATGAGGCCGGCCATGTGCTAATGCACCTTGGAGACAAAGCATCCCCTGTGCCAGAAAGCAGGGTACAGATCTGGCAGTAACCCCACTGATGGCATGGATGTGTCTAAAGAAAGCGTTAATCAGAGAGGGAGTTGGTGAAGATAGAATTAAGACAGAGGATGGATTAGAGGGAGCCCTGGAAAGCTGAGATGAATATACCAGTGGTGATGGTGTCTGGTATCTGGTGCCATTAAGCTTTCAAGTCCTCTAACTATACAACCTTGCTCTAATTCCTGACTTATCAAGGAGCCTTCCTTCCTTCCTTCCTTCCTTCCTTCCTTCCTTCCTTCCTTCCTTCCTTCCTTTCTCTCTCTCTCTTTCTTTCTTTTGGGACAGGTCTGGCTCTGTTGCCTAGGCTAGAGTGCTGTGATGTCAGAGCTCATAGCAACCTCAAACTCCTGGGCTCAAGTAATTCTCCTTCCTCAGCCTCCGAGTATATGGGACTACAGTAGTGCACCACCATGCTTGGCTAATTTTTCAAAAAAAATTTTTTTTTTGTAAAGTGTCTTGTTCTTGCTCATGTTGGTCCTGAACTCCTGACCTCAAGCAATCCTCCCTCTTCAGCCTCCAAAAGTTCTGGGATTACAAGTGTGAGTAAACTCACCAAGGAGATTTTGATAGTAATTTGAACTCCTCAGCAGATTTTCTTCAGGGAGAAAAAATGTTGAGTAGAATAATTTGAATGTTTGATCTCCTTGACAGCTGCACATCTTGTCAATAGAGGGATTGACATTTCGGTGAGACGTTTCGGTGTTTTGTGAGTTTAGTTCACTTAAGTCAGCCCTCCTAAAGTCAGGCAAATCCTGGAACACTAACAAGATTGAATTTTTGGAACTGTAAGTCTTCTGGCCAGACCTTGGACTGTGAAAAATTCATTAAGATAATGCCACTTTGGAAGGCATTGTCTTGGTGGACAGCCAGCCAGCCATTTCCTGGCAATATTCAGCATGGCTTTGGGCCCACTTTCAAGATCCTGACGGTATCTAATGGGCTTGAGAGGAAGAGAAAATGGGAGCAGAGAGAAGAGGAGGTAAGAGGGTAAAATGAGTATCATTGCAAGTGGACTACCTTCATGTTTCTTAAATGGGAGTAGATACCCTCCTGGGACACGCTTGGGAGGAGTAGAGAGGCGGAATAAAATTCATGTCTTTCTGAAAGATTAACTTATCCCATAGATTTGAGGAGAAGAAGTTAAAATGTTAACTGATTAGGCAAAGATTTACTATTTATCCAGAGTACTGTAGGGTAGTCAGGGACTGTATTTATCAACTACCCTCACATTTAAGTGAAGCCCTGTGATGAATTCTTGCTTGTAGAATGTGGGGAGAATGGCTGTCAGTTCCGGGCATCAGCAATTGGGAAGCAGTGACTTCCCCTGTCTGCCAGCTGAATGGAAAGGACTTAGAGTCCCTAAGAAGGAGTCAAAAGACCAAGGGGTAGGCTGTCCACTGACCTCCACACACACGGGCTCCATGTTAGTAAAAGACATATTTTTTAAGTATTAAACCATTCAGTGTAACCTGGTTCTTTGTACCCTCAATGAATCTCAAACAATAAAAAATAAATAAATATATTATTGAACCACCGAGGTTTTGAGCTTGAACTTTTATAGTAGATAGGAGTACTCTACTAGAACTGACAAGAAATTTAAATATTTCTACATGAAAGCAAATAATCATATGATAGATTTTGAATTTTACACAGACTCCAATTAAAACTTAGGCTTCAAAGACATATGGTATATACTGAACTCAATAAAACCTTGCTGGTGATTTCCTAGACACAAAGTCTGCTTTTCTCTAAGTGAAATAAATACCTGTTGGATTGAATTGAATGGAAAGAAACAGGGTGTTAGCAGCATTTGAGGAGCAATGGCATTATCCCTGGGTGCCTGTGGAGCGATCCACTCATTCTCCTCTGTTGTTGGGGAACTTGATAGGAAAGTTGGACAAGAGCCAGAAAAATCCATGTGATGGGGAAGTAAGAGCTATGGATGCCCACTAGACTGTAGTGTCTGTAATAAGCACTCACTCAAGGCAAGATGGAAGTAGGTGAAGTTAGACTTCTGATAACTTTTCTCCAAACCCCTACCATCAGCCTCTCAGGGGCTTCTAGCATATTCCTACTGTACATTAGCTGCTAATTTGCTGGGCTTCTTTTCAGATAAAACTCTCGTGGTCTGGACTGTTCCAGAGTGTCCATCCCAGCTTACATTCTTTTGGGGTCTGCTCTTTTTGGGGGCTATTATGTTCAAAGAATTCAGGTTAAGAGGCAGGGATGGTAAATACATGGCATCCCTAGTGGGGAGCCCCTTCCTACTTCCATGGAAGACATCAGTCATTCCCCTCAGCACTGCTGTCTGCTGAGCAGGTGTGGCCTCAGAGCCTCTCAGGACAGAACTCCGGGCTCCTGTGTGTCTATTATGGCTGGCTGTTGAGTTGAATTCCATTTACAATCCTGCTTGAATGATAGATCATAGCAGTTTCATTGGTTATCCCCCCAGACAACATTTGCTTTTCGACAAGGCTTTTATTACCCCATTAACCCAAAAGAGGAATCTGGAAATTTCCAGCACTCTGGCAGTTCCAGCAGGAGACGGATTTGGGGCAAGCGACCATTTTTTCCGTTGCTCCTCAAATTATGCTGCTAACCCGCTGCCTCTTTCAATTCAATTCAATCCAACAGATATTTATTTCACTTACAGTAAAGCAGGCTTTGTCTAGGAAGTCACATTTAACTCCATCACCAGCAAGTTTTTATCGCGTGCCTGTGGTGTACATGGCAATGAACTAGGTGCTCAGGTGTTTCTTCTGTGATTATGTTGACTTATAAGCATCATATAGAGAAGCCCTGTTCTCTCTGCCTCTTCCCCTGTTCTCTCTCTCTCCCTCTCTCTCTTCTTTCTCCCTCTCCCTTCCCCCTGGGGGAGCTGACTTCCTAAAGGAACCCTCTTGTCTTGTTGTACAGGCCACCTGGGCTGCTTTGGCTACAGTCAGACGCAGCTCACTGTCCTCCCCGGAGCCCTTCACCCCTGTGCTGGCTTCTTAAAGCCAGGGTTTGCCTTCACTCCCCTCCCCCCCAGCTTCCTTAGCTGTGGCATCCCAGCAGAGGCACGGTAGTCTCTGTCAGTGGCCAATCAGATTTTCTTGTCACTGTCTTCCTCAGTGCTGCTGAGGAAAAAAAAAAAAGGCAAGGTTTAAAAAAAAAAATCCTTCATTTATTTATTTATTTTTTTGGTGGGGGGTCTTCAATGGCAGGATTTATCTCCCACCTATCCATTCTAGTTGTGTTCTAGACTGATAAGGGCAGGTCCACCTCTTACCCCCAGTGACATGTGTCTAACTAGGCGCTTGTAGCTGCCACAGCAGAGCTAGAGGAGGAGCTGCCAGGACTCAGGGCTGGAGATGTGTCTCCGGGCATTCGTGTGCAAGGGCCAGTTCTGAATGCTCCCTACTTATGCCTTGGAAGTGGAGCTAGGAAGGCATGGTGTGGGGGCAGAGGGCCAACCTCAGCTTCTCTGGTCAGGGGCTACCTCTTTGGCGCTGGGATTTCATATGTCTGAGCTATGTGGGAAAGGGGGCTGGGTGCCTCCCCATGCTAGCTGTGGGCACAGCGGGAAGGGTTGCAAACATATGATTAGTTAATGAAAACTTGGATTTTGCAGGAAACAGCCAGATCTATGGAAGGGTGGCAGCTGCTGCATTGAACAGATGCCCCAGGAAAGCCCTAAATTTGTGGAATCTGCAAATTTTCCTCACCCCTGCCTAGGAGGCCAGCACAGAGCAGTCATTACAGGCCTTTCCTGGAAGCATCAGGAAGCCAGGGATGGTGATTTGTTTAGATTTGTCTGGATGGTTGTGGGCTGCCAAATCACACAGACAGCTGCAGTTGGTTGCTGTCTTCATGCTGTGCAATCCATGCCATGCATTTTATCAGCTGCATCTCTGCTCCACTCGGGATGTCTTGGGAAATCATCATAACTTAATGGAGAGTTGGGGCCCCAAATCTGCTTCCTTTCTGCTACATTGCTGCATTTGTTCAACTGTATCATTAGCTGGGAGATAATAACCGACCGCAGCTTCATCCTTTTCTCGACTTTGGCCTTTGTTTATTGGATCCATGTGAAAGCACAATGGGCTATGCCTGTCAATCTCTCCACTCCTTCCAGAAGCAGCGGTGAGGGGAGTGAGGAAGAGAAATCCAATTATGTATGAACTGGGAATTTGTCGTGATGGAAAGTCTGCAGGCAGCCTGGCTTTACTGGTGCACAGCCCCTTTGGATAAAAACAAAACACTTTTTTCCCTCAAAATCAATTTTTCCCGTCTCGTTTTAGAGATAGGGTGCCCTCTGTTGCCCAGGCTGGAGTCAGTGGGACAATCACAGCTCACTGAAACCTAGAACACCCGGGCATAGGCCATCCTGCTGCCTCAGCCTCCCGAGTAGCTGGGCCTACATGCGTGAGAACAGTGTGGACTACACTACTCTTGGCTAATTAAAAAAGTCTTTTTACAGAGAAGGGGGGTCTTGCTATGTTTCCAGACTTGTCTCAAACTCCTGGCCTCAAGCTATTCTGGTGCCTCAGTCTCTCAAAGTGCTGGGATTACAGACATGAACCACTGCCTGTACCCCTGAATTGGTTCTTTTGATGAGTTTCCAGGCAGGCTGGAGGTAAAATCTGGGAGCCCGCCTTTGTTGCTATCTTTCTGGCTTTTGTCCAGTGTCAACCTGCAATGATACTATTTGTAGAAAGATGCAAAATTAGCATAGAGTTGTGTTTGGAAGTTAGGTTGTAGGAATGAGTTTCATGGAGTTTCTCTTGTTTGACTATCTCCAGTTTGTCTTAAATTGGATCATAGACTCTTACCATGGAGGAGAAATTTGGAAATAATCTCTTTCAATCCTTTCATTTTATAAATGAGGAAACTGAAGTGCAGAGAGATGACGTATATTCTTAAAGACCCCCATCAGGGGCAGCGATGTCCAGCTGTAGCAGGTATCCAGCTGTACCAGTTATGTTTTCAAGTGGTAAACAACAGAAACCAACAGGAAAACTTTAAGAGTTTATTGGAAATATTAGAAAGATATTGGAAATTTCCAGAAATGGCAGAGAACCTAGAGAACAAAATATGGAAATGGATGAGAAACAGGGCCTCTCTGGAAGGGTAAGACAGGCTGCATAACGAGAGTCTGCTGGGAGGAGAAGTTTGGCCAGGGTAGAAGTGGACTTCAACTTTTTCAGTGTTCATGTAATGCCGTGACTTTTCAGTTTCCTGGGAGTGAGCAGCTTCATGGCTTAGCGTAGCTGTGTTGGAGAAGAGATGCTGTCTGTGTTCCATTCACGTCCCCTCAGAGATCACCTGCAGGCTGGTCCCTTACCCACAGCCGGCTTCCTGTGTCTCGCCACCTGAGGGCACTCACTGCATGGGACCAGAGGTGCTGGGGACTCAGTTCTCTTTTTTGATCAGTCTCACTTTTGCTTAGGCTGGTCTCCAACTCCTGAGCTCAAGCAATCCACCCACCTTGGCCTCACAGAGTGAGCCACATTCCCTGGCCTGGGACTCAATTTCTACAGCACCCTTCCAAGAGTGAGGGACAGCTCTCTACCTACCCCCACAAGAGACGAGTCTGAGGAGGGTCCCCAAAGGGATGGAGCTTTGGCAGCATACACCAGCCTCTGCTATTATTTCCTCTCTCACTTTCTCTTTTTCACAGTGCTTCCAGGGCTCACCTCCCAAATAAAATACTTTTACTCAAATGTTTTATGGTCTACTTTTGAAAAATTTAGATTCTGACATGTTTCTTGACCAGGGGAGAGATAGGGTACTTTATTAAGAGTTCCATGAGACCATACCCAATGGGGGAAGAAATGATTCTCGTAAAGGAAATTTTGGTGCCTGTAAGAAGGTGCCTTTGGGGAGAACTCAAAGCAAATGCTCAGAACGCTAGCTGACCAACCTCTTGATTTTGTGCATTGGCTCATGGGGTGCTTTTTAACATCTGTGTTCATGACAGAGCTTACTTATTCTTTCACCATAACGCCTCGTAAATCTATTGTTTTTGCAGTCCTCACCTGGGGCCTCCCATTAGCCCTTGCTGATTTCTTCTTTTTAGACATAGATCATTATCTAGAAATTCCGATACTTGGTTTGTCTGACTGAGGAAATTTTCAAGCTTCCTCTGCAATTAGATGTGGCTGGGTGACTAAGTTAGAAAGCACTGAAGGTGGGCGGCGCCTGTGGCTCAGTCAGTAGAGTGCCGGCCCCATATACCCAGGGTGGCAGGTTCAAACCCGGCCCCGGCCAAACTGCAACCAAAAAATAGCCGGGCGTTGTGGCGGGCGCCTGTAGTCCCAGCTACTTGGGAGGCTGAGGCAAGAGAATCGCTTAAGCCCAGGAGTTGGAGGTTGCTGTGAGCTGTGTGAGGCCACGGCACTCTACCTAGGGCCATAAAGTGAGACTTTGTCTCTGCAAAAAAAAAAAAAAAAAAGAAAGCACGGAAAGTAAGTAAAAGTGACAACATCTAGGGCAAGTCAAAAGAAAATTCTCTGTCTTACCTTAGAGTCATATAAGTATTATAATCCTTCATCGGTCCATCAGAATGATCATTTATTCCAACTACTGTCTATTTATTTTTTATGTAATAGACAACTGTGAATTCAACCACTCAACACGAAAGCTAGACTTAACAGTTGCTAAGTTATGTCTACTATGTGGTCTTTCCCCAATCTAACCTGTCTCCTACCCCAAATAACCAGCATTGCAAATCCTAAACAGTAGTCACCCTTTATTGGAAGGGGGTATCTTCCAAGACCTCCCGTGGCTGCCTGAAACTTCAGATAGTACCAAACCCTTACATACTATGTTTTTTCCTATACATACTATAATTTATAAATTAGGCATGATGAGAGATTAACAACAATAGCTAGTGATAAAATAGAACAATTATAACGATATGCTAGTACCATTACTCTTGTGCTTTTAGGGTTATTATTGAGTAAAATAAGGGTTACTTGAACACAAGCACTGCAGTATTGACAGTTGATCTGATAGCCCAGATGGGGATGAGTGAGTAACCTGCAGAGAGCATACACCATGTGGATATGCTGGACAAAGGGATGATTCTTCTCCTGGGAGGGAGCAGGCCGATGAAAGATTTCATTATGCTATTATTTCGCGAATTTTCCGTTTAACGTTTTCAGACTATAGTTGACCATGGTAACTTAAGCTGCAGATGAGGTAGGACGATTGTATTCACCATTCCTTTACTATCCTTTTTTAGATAGTTTTTATCTTGTTGTTAACCATAAGTGTTCGATTCTAGAAACAGAATCATAGGAATGGTGTAGAATAATAGAAAATTTTTAGAAGAGGAATAATAGAAAGTTAGATATAGAAAATGTATTTTGTGGCCCTTGCTAACTTAGAATTACATAGGGAAGGGAATTCTGGGAAATGTAGTTCTAGCTCAGGTAGGTTGACAGAGCATTAATCCATCCATACTTATCCAGTTGTAGCCCTACAATGTAAGTTTTAAAAAGAGTTGTTTAATGGGGCAGTGCCTGTGGCTCAGTGAGTAGGGCACCGGCCCCATATACTGAGGGTGGTGGGTTCAAACCTAGCCCCAGCCAAACTGCAACAAAAAATAGCCAGGCATTGTGGTGGATGCCTGTAGTTGCAGCTACTTGGGAGGCTGAGGCAAGAGAATCACCTAAGCCCAAGAGGCTGAGGTTGCTGTGAGCTGTGACGCCACCCCAGTCTACCAAGGGCAATAAGGTGAGACTCTGTCTCTTTAAAAAAAAAAAAAAGAGTTGTTTAATTTTATAAAAACATGTCATGCTATATGTATGTACCCCTTCAGGACTTACTGTTTTATTTTTAACTTAACATATTTTTAGGATTTATTTATAATGTCATAAATAAATATAATGTCATAAAACTTGCTTGTTTGCAGCAAGTGAGAATAATGGCCTCCAGGCCTCAAGTTTCTGCGAAAGACACTATTTCATTCTTTTCATGGCTGAATGGTATTCCATTAAACTACTCATCATATATGTCCACTATATATACAGGGTGTACATAAAGTTCATGTGCAATTTACCATGTTAAACTATCTTAAATTGTACATGAACTTTACATCCACCCTATGTATATGGCTGCTGGATCCAATGTTAGATCTCCTTTAGTTCTTTGATAAATCTCCATAGAGGTTGTATTAATTTACATTCCTACCAACAGTGTATAAGTATTCCCTTTTCATTGCATATTTGGCAGTATCTACTGTTGTTTCACTTTTTTTATTTTTTTAGAGATAGAGTCTCAGTTTTATTGCCCTCAGGCAAGTGCTATGGCATCACAGCTTACAGCAACCTCCAACTCCTGGGTTTAGGTGATTCTCTTGCCTCAGCCTCCCGAGTAGCTGGGACTACATGCACCTGCCACAATGCCCGGCTATTTTTTGTTGCAGTTTGGCTGGGGCCAGGTTCAAACCCACCACCCTCGGTATATGGGAGTGCCCTACCCACTGAGCCACAGGAGCCGCCTTGTTTCACTTTTTTTTATTTATTTATTTATTTATTTATTTATTTATTTATTTATTTATTTTTTTTAGCTCTATCACTCATCTCTTTTAAAAAGTTTATATGAATATCCAGTCAAAACCAACAGGGTATCGCCCTTGAAATGTTATCTGTACGGATTTCCAAGTAGACCACAGGACTGTATACTGTCTTGGAATGTCCTCAGAAGGCTCTGTCATTGATCAGGTAACAGAGTAAAAACCCCAGAGTCCTTTCTTTCAAACAGATAAGGGAAAGACACAGGGACAAAGAAGCTATTCAAACTTCGTCTTCTTTCCTTGTGGCTTGTGGTCTCCTCCTCCTCTTCCACCTCGGAAGCCTCCTCGGCCTCCGAAGCCTCCCCAGCCTCTGCCACCAAATCCGCCTCTGCCTCCTCTGCCTCCACCTTGGCCTCCTCTGCCTCCACCGCGACCCCCAAAGCCACCTTCGCCCTTAGGCTTGGCCCAGTCCAAGGTAACTTTGTTTCCATCAATTTCACCATCTTCCATGGCCTCCTTTGCAGCTTTGGCATCTTCCTCACTGTTAAAGTCTACAAACCCAAACCCTTTGGAGGACCCAGTTTCCCTGTCAGTGACTATCCGTGCACGAACAGAGCCGTCAAACGACTCCTTCAATGTCTCTTCAGTGGTATCCTCAGACAGACCTTTGACAAACAGAGTTTTGGACGGCTGGCTTCTGGCATTAGGTGATCCTCTGGGTGCTTGTAACTCCAGCCTGATTGCTCTGCCCTCAATTTCCCTTTTATTACAGGAATTTAAAGCTTCTTTAGCATCTTCAAATGAAGCAAATTCTATAAATGCATACCCTTTAGATTTGCCATTTTGGTTCTGGGGCACTTTGATAAAAGTTGCCTTCTCAAACACTTCCTGAAGCGTTTCTTCTGTTGCACTGTAGGACAAGTTGCTTAAAACCAGAGTTTTTGATTCACCGCTCCAAGTGCTATTCTTTCCACCCCTATAGTCTTGACTTTGACCTTTCTCTCCAGTGTAGTACAGGGAAATGGATCGCCCGTCAATCTCTGTTCCCTGCTTTTCTTCAAATGTTTTCTCTGCATCAGCTTCTGTCTTAAATTCAATATAAGCAATCCCTTTACTCTTCCCATCTTTGCTGACTATTCTGATCTCCATAGCATCTTCAAACACTTCTTTTAATTCATCCTGAGTGACTTTGTAAGGAAGGTTTTTGGCCAAAAGTGTTCTGGCATCCCGATCTTTCTTACTGTCTTTCCCTTTTGGTTTCTCTAGTTTAATTTCATTGCCAAAGACTTTCAAACCAGTGAGCTCCAAGGCTTTTTCCAGGTCTTCAGCAGATTCAAAATCCACATAGCCAAACTTTCTAGTCATACCAATTCTGACATCCACAACAGCAAGATCGTTTTTAGCAAAAACATCACTGATACCAGTTTTTAATTCTGGAGCAGATTTGTTAGAATTCAGGTTTCCAATAAACAGATTGAAAGATGTAGTCGGTTCTGTTCCTTCCACTTTCTGTTTCTTGGCTTCAGGAGCTGCTTTCTGTTTCATCATTTCCTTCTTTCGTTTTCCAGGTGCTTCTTTGACAGGCTCTTCCTCCTCTTCCTCCTCTTCCTCATCATCTTCATCTTCATCCTCATCATCATCTTCATCCTCTTCCTCATCATCTTCATCTTCCTCCTCAGCCACACTCTTAGCTTTCACAGGAACAACTTTTGCAGGAGCTTTCTTTCCTTTGGCTGGTGTGGTCTCCATGGCTTCTTCTTCAGAGTCATCTTCCTCCTCCTCATCATCATCCTCATCGTCTTCATCTTCATCATCTTCATCCTCATCCTCTGAGGCAGGAGCAGCGGCCGCTGCTTTCATCACTGCTGGCTCAAATTCATCCTCTTCCTCTTCCTCATCTTCATCTTCCTCCTCGTCATCCTCCTCACTGTCATCGTCCTCATCATCATCATCACTGTCTTTCTTCTTGGCATTCTTGCTGTTCTTTGCCCCCTTGGCTGGAGTGGCTGCTCCCTTCTTACCAGGGGTTGCTACCAATGCTTTGCCGGGTGTGCCTCCCTTTTTGCCGGGTGTTGCTACTGCTTTGGCTGGAGTAACCATCTTCTTGGTCTGTGGGGCTGCTGCCTTTTTGCCTGGGGTGACAGCTGCTTTCTTGGCAGGTGTGGCAACTGCAACCTTTTTAGTTGGAGAAACCACCACTTTCTTTGCTGGGGTTGCAGTAGCCTTCTTGCCTTTCTTCTGAGGGATGATAACATTTTAAGTATTCCTCTTGGGAGTCATGAACTCCTCGTCCATCCTTCAAAGCAACTTTGGAACTCATTTCCTGGAATGACCATCACAGCCCTTATCTTGTGGCAGCACTGCACAAATAACTTGGTGAGGTTGAGTGTGGTGGCTCACGCCTATAATCCCAGCAATCTGGGAGGCAGAGTCAGATGCATCACCTGAGCTCATGAGTTTGAGACCAGCCTGAGGTAGAGACTCTGTCTCTAAAAATATCCAAGCAATTAGCCGGGCGCTGTGGCGGGCGCCTGTAGTCCCAGCTACTCGGGAGGCTGAGGCAGGAGAATCGCGTAAGCCCAAGAGTTAGAGGTTGCTGTGAGCCGTGTGACGCCACGGCACTCTACCCGAGGGCGGTACAGTGAGACTCTGTCTCTACCAAAAAAAAAAAAAAAAAAAAAATCCAAGCATTGTGGTGGGCACCTGTAGCTACTGGCTCAGGAGGCTGAGGCAAGAAAACCAAGAGTTTGAGGTTGCTGCCAGCTATGATGCCACAGCACTCTACAGAGGATGACAAAGCTTTTTTATTTATTTTTATTAACCATAGCTGTGTACATTAGTATGATCGTGGGGCACCATACACTTGGTTCATAGATCATTTGACACATTTTCATCACATTAGTTAACATAGCTTTTGTAGCATTTTCTTAGTTATTTTGCCAAGACCTTCACATTCCACATTTACTAGGATTCACATATACCCTTGTAAGATGCACCGCAGGTATAATCCCATTAATCCCCCTCCTTCCCCCTCCTTCCCCCTCCCTCCCCCTCCCTCCCCCCTCCCTCCCCTCCCTTTCCCCCTTCTCCCTATTCTTAGGTTATAACTGGGATATAGCTTTCATGTGAAGGTCCTACATTAGTTTCATAATAAGGGTGAGTACATTGGGTACTTTTTCTTCCATTCTTGAGACACTTTACTAAGAAGAATATGTTCCAGCTCCATCCATGTAAACATGAAAGAGGTAAAGTCTCCATCTTTCTTTAAGGCTGCATAATATTCCATGGTGTACATATACCACAATTTATTGATCCATTCGTGGATCGATGGGCACTTGGGCTTTTTCCATGACTTAGCAATTATGAATAGGGCTGCAATAAATATTCTGATACAAATATCTTTGTTATGGTGTGATTTTTGGTCATCTGGGTATATGCCCAGTAGGGGGATTACAGGATTGAATGGCAGATCTATTTTTAGATCTCTAAGTGTTCTCCATATCTCTTTCCAAAAGGAACGTATTAATTTGCATTCCCACCAGCAGTGCAAAAGTGTTCCCTTTTCTCCACATCCACGCCAACATCTCTGGTCTTGGGATTTTGTGATATAGGCTAGTCTAACTGGAGTTAGATGATATCTCAAAGTAGTTTTGATTTGCGTTTCTCTGATGATTAAAGATGATGAGCATTTTTTCATATGTCTGAAGGCCATGCTCCTGTCTTCTTCAGAGAAGTTTCTCTTCAAGTCCCTTGCCCAGCCTGCAATGGGATCCCTTGTGGATTCTGGTTATTAAACCTTTGTCGGAGACATAACCTGCAAATATCTTCTCCCATTCTGAGGGATGTTTGCTAGCTTTACTTACTGTGTTCTTGGCTGTGCAGAAGCTTTTTAGTTTGATCAAGTCCCAATAGTGTATTTTTGAAGCAGCTTCAATTGCCCGGGGGGTCCTTCTCATAAAAAACTCGCCCAACCCAATTTCTTCAAGGGTTTTCCCTACACTCTGTTCTAGTATTTTTATAGTTTCATGTCTTAGGTTTAAATCTTTAATCCAGTGAGAGTCTATCTTGGTTAATGGTGAGAGGTGTGGGTCCAGTTTCAGTCTTCTACAGGTTGTCAGCCAGTTCACCCAGCACCATTTGTTAAATAGGGAATCTTTTTCCCACTGAATGTTTTTAATTGGCTTGTCAAAGATTAAATAACGGTAAGTAGCTGGATTCATCTCTTGGTTCTCTATTCTGTTCCAGACATCTACTTCTCTGTTTTTGTGCCAGTACCATGCTGTTTTGATCACTATCGATTTGTAGTATAGTCTGAGGTCTGGTAGCGTGATTCCTCCTGCTTTGTTTTTATTTTTGAGTAATGTCTTGGCTATTCGAGGTTTTTTCTGATTCCATATAAAATGAAGAATTATTTTTTCAAGATCTTTAAAGTATGACAGTGGAGCTTTAATGGGGATTGCGTTGAAATTATATATTGCTTTGGGTAGTATGGACATTTTAACAATATTGATTCTTCCCAACCATGAGCATGGTATATTTTTCCATTTGTTAACATTCTCAGCTCTCTTTTCTTAGAGTTTCATAGTTCTCTTTATATAGATCTTTCACGTCCTTTGTTAGTTAAACTCCCAAGCATTTCATCTTCTTTGGCACTACTGTGAATGGAATAGAGTCCTTAATTGTTTTTTCAACTTGACTATTGTTGGTATATATAAAGGCTACCGATTTATGAATGTTGATTTTGTAACCTGAGACACTGCTGTATTCCTTAATCACTTCTAAGAGTTTTGTAGTAGAGTCCCTAGTATTTTCCAGATATACAATCATATCATCTGCGAAGAGTGAAAGTTTGATCTCTTCTGACCCTATGTGGATACCCTTGATCACCTTTTCTTCCCTAATTGCGGTGGCTAAAACTTCCATTACAATGTTAAAGAGCAATGGAGACAATGGGCAGCCTTGTCTGGTTCCAGATCTAAGTGGAAATGATTCCAATTTAACTCCATTCAATATGATATTGGCTGTGGGTTTGCTGTAGATGGCCTCTATCAGTTTAAGAAATGTCCCTTCTATACCAATTTTCTTAAGTGTTCTAATCATGAATGGATGTTGGATGTTATCAAAAGCTTTTTCTGCATCGATTGAGAGAATCATATGGTCTTTGTTTTTTAATTTGTTTATGTGCTGTATTACATTTATAGATTTACGTATATTGAACCAGCCTTGAGATCCTGGGATAAAACCGACTTGATCATGATGTATGATTTGTTTGATATGTTGCTGGATTCTGTTTGTTAGAATCTTGTTGAATATTTTTGCATCTATATTCACTAGTGATATGGGTCTATAATTTTCTTTTCTCATTGGGTCTTTTCCTGGTTTGGGGATCAGGGTGATGTTTGCTTCATAGAATGTGTTGGGTAGTCTTCCTTCTTTTTCTACCTTTTGGAACAGGTTGAGTAGTACTAATTCCTCTTTAAAGGTTTGGTAGAATTCTGACGTGAAACCATCTGGTCTCGGGCTTTTCTTTTTGGGGAGATTTTGTATGGTTGATGATATTTCTGAACTTGATATGGGCCTGTTCAACATTTCCACTTGTTTTTGATTAAGTCTTGGAAGGTGACGTGTTTCCAAGTAACGGTTGATTTCCTTCAGATTTTCGTATTTCTGAGAGTATAGTTTCTTGTAATATTCATTAAGGATTTTTTGGATTTCTGAGGAGTCTGTTGTTATTTTGTCTTTGTTATTTCTGATTGATGAGATTAGAGATTTTACTCTTTTTTTCCTGATTAGGTTGGCCAAAGGTTTATCTATTTTGTTGACCTTTTCAAAAAACCAGCTTTTTGATTTATTGATCTGTTGTATTATTCTTTTGTTTTCAATTTCATTTAGTTCTGCTCTGATTTTGGTTATTTCTTTTCTTTTGCTGGATTTGGGGTTGGATTGTTCTTCCATTTCCAGTCTCTTGAGATGTCCCATTAAGTTGCTTACTTCCTCTTTTTCCGTTCTCCTGAGGAAGGCTTGCAGTGCTATAAATTTCCCTCTTAGAACTGCCTTTGCTGTGTCCCACAGGTTCTGATAGTTCGTGTCTTCATTGTCGTTTTGTTCCAGAAATTTGGCAGTTTCCTTCTTGATCTCATCTCTGACCCAGCTATCATTCAGCATAAGGTTATTTAACTTCCATGTTTTTGTATGTGTATGCAGATTCCTGTTGTTACTCATCTCAAGTTTTATTCCATGATGGTCCAAGAAGATGCATGGAATAATTTCTATTCCTTTAAATTTGCTGAAGTTAGACTTGTGACCTAAGATGTGATCGATTCTGGAGTAAGTCCCGTGGCTGATGAGAAGTATATGTATTCAGTTTTGTTGGGATGAAATGTTCTGTAGATGTCAGCTAAATCTAAATGCTGGATGGTTAGATTTAAATCTAGAATGTCTTTACTCAGCTTTTTGTTGGAGGATTGATCCAGCACTGCCAAAGGAGTGTTAAAATCTCCGACTATTATAGAGTTGGAGGAAATCAAGTTGCTCATGTCTGTTAGAGTTTCTCTTATAAATTGAGGTGCATTCTGGTTGGGTGCATAGATATTAATAATTGAAATCTCGTCATATTGAGTCTTACCCTTAACAAATATGAAGTGACCATTTTTGTCCTTCCTTACTTTTGTTGGTTTAAAGCCTATTGTGTCCGCAAATAAAATTGCAACTCCTGCTTTTTTCTGGTTACCATTTGCCTGAAATATGGATGACCATCCTTTCACCCTGAGTCTGTATTTGTCTTTTAAGTTAAGATGTGACTCTTGTATGCAACAAATGTCTGGCCTGAGTTTTTGTATCCAGTCAGCTAACCTATGTCTCTTTAGAGGGCAGTTTAAGCCATTCACATTAATGGAGAGCATTGATAAGTTTGGTGAAATTTGAGGTATTGAGTTTTTTGGAAGTCCAGTGGGCATTTTTAATCCTTTTGCCATTGTGGAAGTTAGAGTTTGATCAGAAGTTTCTGAGTGAGTTTACTTTTGTAGTAGAGGATTGGGTTGGTTATTATGGAGGATAGGTCTGAGAATATCCTGAAGAGCTGGTTTAGTTATGGCAAATTTCTTTAGCATATGTATGTCATTAAAGTATTTAATTTCTCCGTCGTAAATGAAACTCAGTTTAGCTGGGTACAAGATCCTGGGTTGAAAGTTATTTTGCTTGAGGAGATTAAACGTTGATTACCACCCTCTTCTGGCTTGAAAAGTTTCAGCAGAGAGATCTGCAGTCATTCTAATGTTCTTCCCTTTGAAGGTAATAGATTTCTTTCTCCTGGCAGCTTTGAGAATTTTCTCCTTCATATTAACTTTAGTGAAGTTAATTATGATATGCCTGGGGGATGTCTTATTGGGGTTGAGTCATGCTGGGGTTCTGAAGCTATCTGCTATCTGAATTTCAGGTTCTCTAGGCATGTCTGGAAAATTCTCTTTCATAATTTCATGCAGAAGGGCCTCTGCGCCCAGTGAGGCCACTTCATCTGTTTCAGGAATTCCTATGAGATGGATATTTGCCTTCTTCGAGTTATCCCAGAGCTCTCTGAGTGAGTGATCCCTTTTTGCTCTCCATTTCTTTTCCTCTTTGAGAGTTTGGGAGCGTTCAAAGGCTTTATCTTCGATGTCGGAGATCCTTTCTTCTGCTTGGTTCATTCTGTTGCTAAGGGATTCCACTGTATTTTTCATATCTTTGAGGGCTGCAAATTCTTGTTTCAGTGTGTCTAAGTCTTTCGTGGTTTTTGTCTTTAAATTCGTTAAATTCTTGAGACAGCTTTTGAATTTCTCCACGAATTCCTAATTCCACTTTGTTAATCTTGTTTGCCATCCAAATTCTGAATTCAATTTCTGACATCTCAGCCAGTTGTTTGTGAATGGGATCTTCAATTACATCTGCCGTATCTTTCCTTTGGGGGGGGGGTTGATCTATTCTGGTTATTCATGTTACCAGAGTTTTTCCGCTGATTCCGCCCCATGATTGTTTTACTCCCTTTGATTTTCCTCTGGTGTTTTGTCGAGGACCCGTACAGTGCTGTGGCCTGAGAAACTGGGGCCCTGTTTGGTGTAGAGGGGCTAAGTGGTTCTGACTTGTTTTCAGCTGGTTTCTATGTGACCCTAGTGAAACAGTTACTCTGGGTTGAAGTCTCAGCTGTGGAGAAATACCAGCAATTAAGTCACCCCACCCACCACAGACAACAAATGGAAAAGGAAAATCAAACCTTCGTACAACCACACACCCCGGGCACCACCTGGATAGTCCCCAGGTGAGTGACTTAGTTCAAAAGGTCCAAGTCAATTGTCTCAGTCAGCAGCTGCCTCGGGTGGGAGAGTTCAAGAGGTCCCTGGGAACTGGGTCACAGGGGTCTGGTGACTGCTCTAAAATGGCTTGCTCCAGTGCTGCGTGGAATCAGGAAGAGCCACCAGTAAATAGATCAGTCTGGGAAGAATGATGCCTCCTTCCCCACCTTGCAGCTCTGTCACACCCAGTCTCTGCTAGCCCCACAGGGCTGTGACCCAGTCAGTTGTCTGCAGTAAGCAGATACTCCAGGGGTTTGCACCTGCCTAAGTCACAGGGTAGTTTGTGTCTGCTCGACTAGGCCACTATTCTCTGTCTTTATCCAGTAGGGAGTGGTGTGGCCTGTCCAACCTTGGGCACTTGATGGAGGCTGGAGGTGTTCACTCAGTTCCAGCCCCACCCTTAGTTTATGTTACTGGGTGAAGGGAACAACCCTGTGGGAGTTTATTTCTGACCTTGCCAGATTCCTCTGCAGAGGAGAGGCTGATTTGAGTTCCCAGAACCTGTGTCTCAGGCCCTGTCTTTAGTCCTGCGGGTTTGTATTCGCAGCACGATCAGTTGTTGGCTGTAGCCTCTTGGCCTCCTTTGTCTATAGGCTGGTGATCCCCTAAGGGCCAGGTGCGTCTTAGGCTCAGTAGAGCGGTTCTCTGGATCAGCCCCACCCTAGGAGTTTCCCAGCTCTGTGGGTGTGTTTTCTAGTCCCCGTGTTCCACCCAGGTCGGTACCGTCTCAGGAAAACCCTTTATTCACGGGGCCTGTGTTTCAGTCCCAGGTCTGTTTCATGGTGGTTGCCATCTGAGAAGATGCTCAGCCTCATCTGGTTGCCCAGGAAGACAGGAGGGGAGGCTATGGGATACTGGGGGTGGGCCTTGTTATTGCTGAAGATGGCTGTTGCTCTGCACCTCGGGGCACCACTGCTCTAGTGTAATTCCCTCTCAGCCGATGGTCATCTTCTCGCTCCTTTGCTACAGAGTCAGCACTGGTCAGCTGCAGTCCAGGTCCTGTCTATACCTCTTGAGAGTTCAGCCAAGAATCTGGACTCCTGAGGGGGCAGGTCTCCAGATCACGGAGTGAGAGTGGAGGGGGGTGTTAGGAGCTCAGGGTTACAGGTCGTAACACCAAGCTCATTGAGACCAAATGAACAAATAAACAGATACAAAGGTTACCAGGCACATGGGCCTATAGATACAGAGATAGACGGAAACACATAAACATACAAGTAATAGCCACGACAACAGCAATATAAGAACAACTGCAATAAAAATAGTGATAATCGTAAAATAATTGAAAGAAAGGAAAAAAAAAGAGAAAAAAGTGGTATTAGAAGGAATGTTAAGTGAGAAGAAGAAATTAAAATTAGAAGACATAGAAATAAAAAATATATCTATATAAAATGTAATAATAAAAAATTATCGAAATCTCCTCTAAGAAAATGGTGAGGAAAAATCAGACAAAAAGAAAACAACAGCAAAAAAAAACAAAAACAAAAAAACCCCCACAAAAACCAAACCAAACCAAACCAAACAAAACAAAACAAAAAAAAAGGCACCAACTGCAAAAATATTCTTGTGGTAGAAATATACCTATAAATGTCTATATGTCTGCTGTAGGGATCAATTTTCATAGGAATATATTCATACTGCAATATACTTTCTGGACACCAGGTGGCGCTGTGAGTGGTTTTGAGACTTATACCTGGTTTACAGTTTATACCGTTACCATGGTAACCACCTTCCATGGCCGATTGCCATTTTGGAGTTTCTGTAAAAGTTTGTCGCCTAAGAATTGTGCAACCTCGGCTGTTCTCCGGACAGCACTTGCGACTGACCCTCCCACTCAGTGCAGGTGTCCACGGTTCCTAAGTCCCTCCACTCTGTTCTCAGGTTCCCCCTCAAACTGGTGACTGCAATCGGCGATAAGGGGAGTGGTGCTGAGTTCATGCGGTATCTCCTGTAGCTGGTTCCCGGGGCTTCAGCAGCCAAAGCCAGTCTGGGGCTTCAGTTGCTCCGCGGCCCCAGAAGCCAAAGCCGGGTTCTAGGCTTCAAGCCTTCAAGCCGTTCCCGTGGTTGGAGCGCTCGGGGGGATTTATTCTGAGTTTTACGGTTCAGAGTTTTGGATGGGCATCCGCCAGTTCGCTGCTCAGCCTGAACTGCCAGCCCCCTCTAACACCTGGGGGAAAAGGTGCCCTTTTGGGTAGTTCAAAATGTCTGTTTGTTTCCCGGGCAGGATCCCTTCCCTTCAATTGTCCAACAGTTTGCCCAGCTCCCTGTGGTTTTGAGTGGCTCTCCTTTCGGATGCCTCCCTCAGTTCAGGATTAATTACTTGTCAATTGGATTTTGTCAGCATTTACAAGCTGCTGACCTCCATGGGGGAGGGGCCTGCTGGCCGGCACGGCCGAGCAGGGATGAATCTCTACAACAGAGTCTGTGATTTTTAAATTACCCCTCATATATAGCAAACCGCCAGTTTGCTGGGCGTCTCCAGCTGTCTGTCCACTCCAATAATCCACACACAGGGAAGGTCCAGACAGCCTTTCCTCTCACCTGGTGGCTTGGGAGAGGTGGGCTACACGTCCGTCCTGTCCGCCATCATGCTCCGCCTCGTTTCACTTTTTAATAATGGCCATTCTGATAAAGGTAAGGTGGTATCTCATTATGTTCTTAGTTTGCATTTTCCTGGTGATTAGTGATGTTAAGCATTTTTTCATATATTAATTGGTCATGTTTCTCTTTTTTTGAAAAATATCTGTTTATTTCTTTTACCCACTTTTTAATGGGGTTATTTATTTATTTTTTTTTTCTTGCTGATTTGTGTTCTTTATAGATTCTGGATATTAGTCCTTTGCCAGATGTAGAGAGCTTGTGAATATTTTCTCCCATTTTGTAAGTTGTCTGTTTGCTGGGTTGATTGTTTCTTTTGCCATACAGTAGTTTTTTAGTTTAATTAAGGCTCATTTATTTTTGTTTTTGTTGTATTTTGAAAAGAAACATTCTAATATTTTATTTTTTAAAAAAATTATAAAGAAAAGAGATTTATTTGATTCATGACTCTGGAGGCTGGGAAGTCCAAGACTGAGGGGATGTATCTGGACATTCTTGCTATATATGTATTTGCTTTTGGGGTCTTAGTCACAAATTCTTTACCTATGCCAACGTTGAGGATAGATTTTCCCTACGTTTTCTTCTAATATGTTTGTGGTTTCAGGTCTTAACATTTAAGTCTTTAATCCATGTGGAGTTAATTTTTGGGTATGGTGAGAGATAGAGATTCAATTTCTTCTGTAGAAGGATGTCCAATTTTCCCAGAACCATTTATTGAATAGGGTGTCCTTTCCCCAAAGTATGTTTTTGTCTTTTGGTTATATGTTTTCCCATTTAGAATGACATTCTAAAGTTGTTATTTTATAGATACTATTTAATCTGATAGGGAAGTTACCTCTATTTCTACTTCAAAAGGATTTTTTTTCCTTATGAGAATTTTTCATTATGGTAAAATATATATATAACATAAATTTGCAATTAATCATCATCACAATGTTGTACAACCATCACCA
Source organism: Nycticebus coucang (assembly GCF_027406575.1). Classification (NCBI taxonomy): domain Eukaryota; kingdom Metazoa; phylum Chordata; class Mammalia; order Primates; family Lorisidae; genus Nycticebus; species Nycticebus coucang. Next base: position 103,480,258 of record NC_069786.1, on the reverse strand, counting down.
CTCTGTATTTCAAGAATGTATTCATAATTCCAAAAATAACCTCTGTAACCACAAAGCAATACCACCTCATATCTCTTTCCCCCATTCCTTGGTAATTTCTATTCTACTTTCTGTGTTTACAAAGTTGCTCATTCTAGATATTTCATGTAAGTGGAAATCCATTTATAGTATAGTATATATATAGTTCCACAGATAGTATTTGTGTACTGTGTTTGGCAGTACACAAATAATTATTAATTAATTTTTTTTTTATTAAATCATAGCTGTGTACATTGATATGATCATGGGGCATCATACACTCGCTTCATAGACCATTTGACACATTTTCATCATGTGTTTGGCTTCTTTAACGTAACATAATGTTTTTCAGGTTCATCCATGTTGTAGCATGCAGGAGAATTTCATTCCTTTTTATTGCTGAATCATAATCTATTGTTTATGTGTACCATATTTTATTTACCCATTGGTCTTCTGATGGAAACTTATGTTGTTTCCACCTTTTGATTATTTAAAAAAAAATTCTGCAATGAGTTTCTTTTTAAATTATGAATTTATGTTGAATTTTATAAATTGTTTGCTTTTATTAAAGTAATTAATGCATAGTGTATATATCTTCTTTTAATCTGGTAATGTGTGGGTGACATTTTAAGTCATACAGAGTCTCAATCATTTTAATTCCCACACACTCTTTCTCAGGAGCTACTGGAGGATGTGTTCCACCAAACTGAGCTTGTAAACTAAGAAAAAGGAAGTCATGGGAGGCAAAGGAGAGAGGAGAAGAATATCTCCAAGACACGATATACATCTAGAACTGGGGAGTGGAGGGCAACCTGCAATTGGTCAGAAAGACCCAGGAGAGATTATTCAATAGGAAAAATTGACAGTCTCTCTGTTGGATCCAAACACATTGAGAGGAGAGGAGCCTGGGGTGAGATTACTGGCAATAATATTGATAGCAAGAAAACAAAATAAGATTATTATTAACTCCAGATAAAACAAGAAAAATGTGTGCAGGCAAGGAAAAATAATCATAGGATAGTCTATGGCTTATCTGTAAATGGCATTTACTTAGACATAGATATAAACACAGAATTAATCTATCCAAAAACGTGATGCCATGTCTTAGAGAACTGGGGGGCAGTAGCAGGAGTCTATGTGTGTGGTATGGCTGAAGGCAAAAGGGAGCTAAACTTTCACTTCTGTGGTGGAGAGTCCATGGATAGTGCCTAAAACAGACCAATCAGGAATTAGAAATACATACGTATTATTTCCGGATATAGACATAAATACCGCAATTACTAATGGAAAGGATTGAAATTAGTTGCCTCTTGGAAAGGGAAATGTGGGCAGGGCATCTATTTGTGGCAAAAAATGAGTCTTCTAGAACTACTTCACCCTAAATTATATGCTCATATGACGCTGACAAAAGCTAAATTAAGAAGATAAGTGAAATATTTTTCTTTGTATCATTCCTACATCTAATTCATTGCCAAGTACTTCCAGGTTGTACCTCAGGCCCATCTTCGTCTTCTATCTCCTTTGCTCATTTTTATCTTTTAACTTTTGGTTATATCAAAGGAAAACTTGATGAAACTATTCAAATAAATTGTTTAAAATGAAGAGAAACCAAGGCTTAGAATTACATTTCACAGGGAAAATGACTCACAGACAGGTGCCTTCTTAATTCCTGCTACTGAACCTATACCCCCAGCTGCTCTTTCTCCCTTTCTTGCAGTGAAAGCTCTCCTCCTTCTTGGGACTCTCCCTCCATCTCTTGTCATCCTCTTAGGCCTTTGCAGGTATTTTCCTTTCTCAGTCACCTCCTTTCCCTCTCTACTGATCCCCCTGTATGAACATTTCAGTACACATTAGTTGCTCCTATTTTTTTTAAAAAACTTTTCCTTGATCTTTCAAGCTTCTTAAAACTACTATCTTACCCCTTTACTTCCACATCCATTCATTTATCCACATCCATTCATTTATTTATTCTGTATTTGTTGAGTGACTACTATGTGTTGGGTCACTGTTTACGACCTAGGGGGTCCAGTCCCTGCTTGCTTAGTGCTTATGGCCTAGTTGGGGAGATTAACTTTAAACCAATATCCACACAAATCATTTCACTTGAGTTAAGTGATACAGAGGAAAGTGCAGTGTGCAGCAAGAGAGCTTCATGATGGCGTTTAACCCCAGGGAGAATCGGGGAGAGGATGGGGAACTTTCCCCAAGGGACATGCCATTGATGGATACTTTTTCTTCCATTCTTGAGATACTTTGCTAAGAAGAATATGTTCCAGCTCCATCCATGTAAACATGAAAGAGGTAAAGTCTCCATCTTTTTAAAGGCTGCATAATATTCCATGGTGTACATATACCACAATTTATTAATCCATTTGTGAGTCGATGGGCACTTGTGCTTCTTCCATGACTTACCAATTATGAATTGGGTTGCAATAATAATAATAATATCTTTGTTATAATGTGATTTTTGGTCTTCTGGGTATATACCTAGTAGAGGAATTGTAGGGTCGAATGGCAGGTGTATTTTTAGATCTCTAAGTGTTCTCCAAACATCTTTCCAAAAGGAATGTATTAGTTTGCATTCCCAACAGCAGTGTAGAAGTGTGCCCTTTTCTCCACAACCACGCCAACGTCTAGTTTTGGGGTTTCGTGATGTGGGCTAATCTTACTAGAGTTAGATGATATCTCAAAATAGTTTTGATTTGCATTTCTCTGATGATTAAGGATAATGAACATTTTTTTCATGTGTCTGTAGGCTGTGCACCTGTCTTCTTCAGAGAAGTTTCTCTTCAAGTCCCTTGCCTACCCTGAGATGAGATCACTTGTTCTTTTCTTGCTACTACATTTGAGTTCTCTGTGGATTCTGGTTATTAAACCTTTGTCGGAGACATCACCTGCAAATATCTTCTCTCATTCTGAGGGCTGTCTGCTTGCTTTACTTATTGTGTTTTTGGCTGTGCAGAAGCTTTTTAGTTTGATCAGGTCCTAGTAGTGTATTTTTGATGCTGCTTCAATTGCCCGGGGGGTCTTCCTCATAAAATATTCACCCAGGCCGATTTCTTCAAGAGTTTTCCCTGCACTTTCTTCAAGTATTTTTATAGTTTCATGTCTTAAGTTTAAATCTTTAATCCAGTGAGAGTCTATCTCAGTTAATGGTGAAAGGTGTGGGTCCAGTTTCAGTTTTCTACAGGTTGCCAGCCAGTTCACCCAGCACCATTTGTTAAATAGGGAATCTTTTCCCCACTGAATGTTTTTAATTGGCTTGTCAAAGATCAAGTAATGGTTAAGTAGCTGGATTCATCTCTTGGTTCTCTATTCTGTTCCATACATCTACTTCTCTGTTTCTGTGCCAGTACCATGCTGTTTTGATCACTATTGATTTATAGTATAGTCTGAGGTCTGCTAGCGTGATTCCTCTGCTTTGTTTTTATTTCTGAATAATGTCTTGGCTATTCTAGGTTTTTCTGATTCCATATAAACGAAGTATTATTTTTTCAAGATCTTTAAAGTATGACAGTGGAGCTTTAATAGGGATTGCATTAAAATTGTATATTGCTTTGGGTAGTATGGACATTTTAACAATGTTGATTCTTCCCAGCCAAGAACATGGTATGTTTTTCCATTTGTTAACATTTTCAGCTATCTTTTCTTAGAGTTTCATAGTTCTCTTTATAGAGATTTTTCACGTCCTTTGTTAGATAAACTCCCAAATATTTCATCTTCTTTGGCAATACTGTGAATGGAATAGAGTCCCTGACTATTTTTTCAGCTTGACTATTGTTGGTATATATAAAGGCTACCCTGGGCGGCGCCTGTGGCTCAGTTGGTAGGGTGCCGGCCCCATATGCCGAGGGTGGCGGGTTCAAACCCAGCCCCGGCCAAATTGCAACAAAAAAATAGCCGGGCGTTGTGGCGGGCCCCTGTAGTCCCAGCTGCTCGGGAGGCTGAGGCAAGAGAATCACTTAAGCCCAGGAGTTGGAGGTTGCTGTGAGCTGTGTGAGGCCACGGCACTCTGTCTCTACAAAAAAAAAAAATAAAAAATAAAAAATAAAGGTTACCCATTTATGAATGTTGATTTTGTAACCTGAGATGCTGCTGTATTCCTTGATCACTTCTAAAAGTTTTGTAGTAGATCCCTGGTGTTTTCCAGATATACAATCATATCATCTGTGAAGAGTGAAAGTTTGATCTCTTCTGACCCTGTATGGATACCCTTGATCGCCTTTTCTTCCCTAATTGTGGTGGCTAAAACTTCCATTACAATGTTAAAGAGCAATGGAGACAATGGGCAGCCTTGTCTGGTTCCTGATCTGAGTGGAAATGATTTCAATTTAACTCCGTTTGATACGATCTTGGCTGTGGGTTTGCTGTAGATGGCCTCTATCAGTTTAAGAAATGTCCCTTCTATACCAATTTTCTTAAGTGTTCTGACCATGAAGGGATGCTGGATATTATCAAAAGCTTTCTCTGCATTGAGAGAATCAGATGGTCCTTGTTTTTTAATTTGTTTATGTGCTGAATTATATTTATAGATTTACATATATTGAACCAGCCTTTCCTCTATTCTTAAACATGTATTATTTCACCACATCTGCTCCATTGGTTAATTCCTACTCATCCTTTTCATCTCTGCCTGGATGTCACTCCCACCAGGCAGCCTCCTCCCACTCCTTCCCCTTTGTTTCCCTCACCAGAGCTATTACTAAGCCCCATAGTCTTCGACTTGTTTATTCCCAACTAGGCTATAAACTCAATCAGAACAAAGACCACATGTGTCTCATGCCCTACTGCATCCTCAGTACCAAAGTGCTCCATCTGGCACTTAGGAAGGCTCAGCAAATATTCTCAGTGGACTACCTGAACATGTTACCCAATGTCCTTTCGGACTTGAGGCTCATGGGCAGAAGTGAGCTGGGGTGACAAACATTAAAAGCCCCATTTGTGGTGTATCATTGTTTTTAAAACCCACTTGTAGCCTGTGATTGTTGGAACAAATGAACCTAGCTTGTGTATTCCAGATGTACTCAGGCCAAGACATGTGCAATGGGGAGCCACATCAGAAGAGAAGGAGGATGGCACCAAAGGCAGGGAAGCTTGGATAGCAGTACAGAGAGTGGGAGACTGTCCATAGCCAGGCTGGGTCTGCTGTTGGTTAAAAATGATGCTAACTTAACTGGGTTAGGTCTCATCTGAGACCACAATAATAGAGTCAGGGAGGTTAGCAGGAAATTCCCAGATCCCCTTGGATAGATGTTCTCAAAGTGTGGTCCAGGTTCCCTGGTGGTCCACAGGCTGGTCTCCCACAGGAAGAATGTTAATGGTAAGCTTTTGTTGCTGGTGTGAATTATAATTCTCCTTATTTGGTGTCTCAGTTAAAGTAGGGCCATTCTTCTCCATTTCCTTCTGGATGGTGAGTAGGGGCTTTGAAAAGTTGTCATTTGTCTCCTGGAAGAGCATTGTGAGTAGCGAGGTTTGAGCACCATTTCAGTAAGGGTGACTTGGCCAGCAGAAGAACAGAAGCTGGGAGTTGTCCTGTGGGTCCGTCCGCTGCCCTGCAGCCATTCTTCATGGGGCTGGCTGCTGCCTTCCACTTCCAGCTACCTGGAGTGCAAATTGTAGGAGGAGAACTGGAATTACCCAGAACGCCTGTTTTTTTCCTGAGAATGCCGCAACACAGCCACCATTAGATCAGCGGGAAGTCACTCTTGATGATAGTGGTGATGATGAAGGTAAAGGAGAGTGTGCCCCTCTGAGCAACTTCAGATTAGATTCTCTAATAGCAGAAGTGTTCTTTCCAGAGGTAGCTGGATCACTGTTTGCCCCTCTTTCTGTTCTGGAAAATCCATTCATTCATTTATTCAGCCATCAATATTTTTTGAGCCACAGTGTGTGCTTAGACATGTGCTAGACCCTGAGACCACAACAGTGAAGAAAATGAAGTTGGTTTTGGACTTCAGGGAATTTACGGTCTAGTAGGGAAGGTGATGTTAAACAGATACTCAAATAAACACTTAATTGCAAATTGTGATGTGCTCTAAAGCAAAATAATAGGGTGCTCAGAGAAAAAGCGGGCAAGTAATGTAGATGGTAAGGTCAGGGAGGGTTTCTCTGAGGGAGGCAGAGCGGAGAGGGAGAAGCATTTTAGTATGAAGAAATGTGCACAAGCTCTACAACTCAAAAAAGCTTCCAAAAAGCAGAGAGAGAGAGAGAGAGAGAGAGAGAAATCAGTGCAGCTGGTATGAACTGAGAGAGAGAGAGAGAGAGAGAGAGAGAGAGAGAGAGAGAGAGAGAGAGAGAAATCAGTGCAGCTGGTATGAACTGAGCCGGGGTGATGATGAGAAAGATAACGGTGGTGTGAAGGAAGGATGAAGGAAGGGCAGAGGCCAGGCGATACCGGCTCTGGAAGGTCACACTAAGAACTTTATGTTCTGTCCTATGTGCTATGGGCAGCTGATGAAAGTTTTAAATGAGAGAATAACATATTTTAAAAAGATTAGTTGAGCATCCTTGTGAAAATAAACGGGGCAAGTGTAGAAACAAAGAGTGGAAAAGAAGGAAGTATTGATTCGTGCTGCAATGGGAATGGACCTTAGGAACCCCAGGCTACGAGAAAAAAGCCAGACGCAGAAGGACACGTAGTATGTGATTCCCCTTTGAGGAAAGGTGGACTAGCTAAATCCAGAGATGGAAAGCAGGCCAGTGGTCGCCCGGGGCTGGGGGAGAATGGGAGCGACTGCCTTCAGACAATGAGGGCTCCTTTTGGGTGATGAAAATGTTCTGGAGGTAGATAGTGGAGGGGTGTACAAGGGCAGCATGTGTATTAAATACCAACTGAACTGTGCATTTTACAATGGTCAGCATTTGAATTTTATGTTATCTGTATTTGACTGGAAATAAGGTGTTTTTTTTTTTTAAAGATTGAAAGTTGGTAGACCAGTTAGGAATCTACTGCTGTTGCCTCTGGGAGAGTAGAGGATGCTGAGGACAGGGAAGGTGGAGGGTCCAGCATCCGTGGAGAGGTGGGTAGAGTAGGGATATATTTTGGGGACAGCACTAGGAGTACTTGGTGACAGGCTGCTGGGGGGTGGTGGCAGAGAGAGAGGCTTAATGGATGACTTCTTCATCTTTAGGGTGAGCAACTGACTGGGCTCCGTGGGGGGAAAGCTGGGGAAGGGCAGGTGTGGGCAGTGGGGAGGCGGGTGGACCCAGAGCTCCCTTGTGGACAGGTTAATTTGAAATGTTCAAGGGCAATGTCCCATTGGCCGTGAGACTGCAAGCCCAGTGCTCAGGGATGGGCTCAAGCATGGTCTGTGCTGGCACTGTGGGCCCGAGATGTTGTCTCAGGGGGCTAGATTCCCCTGGGAAGATGGTAGAGGCAAGAGGGGAGCTCCAGGACTGAGCCTGAGGAGGCTGGCAGAGAGGGTGTGCTAACAAGGAGGTCGAGGCCCGACAGGAGAGGAGAGCGGCAAGAAAGCTCAGAGAAAAGGGGCAGAGGAGTGTTTATCTGGAACATTCTGTGGATTTCTGAGCAGAGAGGAAAAAGACCAGTAATGTTTGAAGACTGTCTGCTACTTAGTCTGCTAGATATGGGCTAAATGCTTTACATGGGTGCTTAGTTAACCTTCACAAAAACTCCAGCCTCCCCATTTTACAAGTCAGGAAACTGAGGCATAGAGAAGTTGAGCTTGGCCCAGGTCATACAGTGAGCAGGGGGGCCAGGTCTCATCCCCGGCTCTTGGGCTCCAGAGGCCTGATGCCCAATCACTGCCCAGCGACCTAGACTCCTGGCCCACCTGGGCAAAGTGGACGTGCTTTAAACTCTCAGTTGGACACTGGAGCTTGGGTTGAGAGATCTCACCTTGCTGACGAATAAACATGAGACAGCCTTGTTTTTCCAGTAACTCTGACCAGCTGCGCTATGTCCGCCCTGGGAGCCCCTTCCTTCCTGCTGGGGCAGCAAGTTCCCTTAGCAACTTCCCAGTTGGACTCCATAATTTTTCACTCACTTCTGCTTATTAGTAGTTTCATTCTGGTGATAGGAATTTACTCTCGTTCATTTTAAAATTTCCACTTCAGCCTGAGATTCCATTCACAGCTGTTCGCCTCCTTGCAGCTGTGGTGTGTCCACGAGCCTGCTGGCTGGGGGAGGAGGTAGGGTGCGGTCTGCCCTCTGTGCACCCTCCCTTCCCCGTACTTTGCCCTCTTCCGTGAGAGTGGGCTGGGTGGTTGCTAGTGGGAGCTTTGTTTTCTCTTTTCCTTCTTTCTTTTATTTTTTGATACAGAATCTTACTCTGTCTCCCTGAGTAGACAGCCCTGGCATCATAGCTCACAGCAACCTCAAGCTCTTGGGCTCAAGTGAGAGCCTCTTGCCTCAACCTTTCAAGTAGGTGAGACTACAGGTGCCTGCCACAATGCTTAGACAGACTTTTTCTGCTTTTAGTAGAGTTGGGGTCTTGCTCTTGTTCAGGCTGGTCTTGAATTCATGAGCTCAAGCAATCCACCTGCTTCGGCTTCCTGGAGTGCTGGGATTACAGGCGTGAGTGGCTGCACCTGGCCGCCTGTCTCTTTTCAGAAGGTCATTACATCGGTGGAGCTTGTTGTTGACCTTGATTTTGGTATTGGTACATGGACACCCCAGTAAGCCCCCCAGGGTCAGCTGATGGGTGCTTGGCCACGTCTAAGCTTTGTGAGTTTGGACCACACCTCTCAGACATCCCCAGTTGGACACTGCATGCCACGTTCTCCTGATGTCTCCTCACACCTCCTTGGTGTGAGGTAAGCCTGCAGCCCTAGTCTGTACACCCCGTGACCTCCTTGCTGGATCAACAGATGCATGTTGATTGATCTTTAGCTTTTCTGGAAACTTCTCTCATTCTGGCCATCTGTCTTTGGTTCATGCTCTTTGGGTAGGTAGGGAAGTCCAAAAGGTCAAGAAACCAACCAACCAAAATGTCAGCCTCCCTTTCTTGCAGACATCTTCAAACTTGGTAGGTGAGTCTCTGGGACCTAATTCCTCAGCCTTGAGGGGGAAACCCTCTCTCTTCTCACAGACAGCCTCTCTGAGTTCTCAGGCCTCCCCGGTCATCCCTTCATGCTGAAGACCTGAGAGCCCGTCTTGGGCGCTGCCCCCAGGCAGGGGAGCTTTCTTGAAATCCAGCCTGGAAAATGGAGAATCTTCTCTTTCAACTGGGATTGGTCTGTGTCTGGTGTCGCTTCTATAACCTGCAAAGGTTGGGAGAAGATCCCTGTTGGTGCCTCCCACCAGCCTGTCACAAGTGACTACTTCTTTTCAGAAAGCTGGCTGCCAAGGAGTGTGCGTGATCACTTTGATTTTGAGATCCAAAATACCTATCAAGGAGTAGGAAGAGGCTGGGCTATGTCGCTTGAGACTGGCATGGAGAGGGGAAGGGGACCTAACTCTGGACTTCTTTTTATCTGTTTACATTATTTTCCTCTGTGATAGGGAGAGTGAATGTTGTGGCCAACACTCTGGATGTTAGGGGCTGCTGTCAGCGAGGAGCAGGGCCTGGGGGGGGGGTTTCTTTCATCACCCTGAGGAAGGGAAACTATACAACCATTTATGCAAAGTGCCTGCCCAGCATACGCTTATTTGATTCTGATGGTGAGGGAGGCAGAATATTTTACAAATACTAATGATTAGAGGGTCTCAGCCAGTGGTTTTCAACCTTCCTAATGCCACAACCCTTTAATACAGTTTCTGTGGGTTACAACCCACAGGTTGAGAACCGCTGGAAGCGATTTACCAAGGGTGGCCCAGGAAGGAAACAGCACTGAGTTCTGACTCCACCTCTGACACTGTGGCCTTCCCAGAAGGTGAAGAGTTAGGAGAGAGAGGTTAGGCAGAAGCAGCGTGTATGTGTGCGTGTCCATGTGGGGTGTGTGTGCGTCCACATGCTGTGTGTGTCCACATGCTGTGTGTGTGTGTCCACATGCTCTGTGTGTCCACATGCTGTGTGTGCATCCACATGCTGTTTGTATGCGTTTACATGCTGTGTGTGTGTCCACATGCTGTGTGCGTGTGTCCACATGCTCTGTGTATCCACATGCTGTGTGTGCATCCACATGCTGTGTGTGTCCACATGCTGTGTGTGTGCGTTTACATGCTGTGTGTGTGTCCACATGCTGTGTGTGTCCACATGCTGTGTGTGTGCGTTTACATGCTGTGTGTGTGTCCACACGCTGTGTGTTTGTCCACATGCTGTATGTGTCCACATGCTGTGTGTGTCCACATACTGTGTGTGCATCCACATGCTGTGTGTGTCCACATGCTGTGTGTGCATCCACATGCTGTGTGTCCACATGCTGTGTGTGTGTCCACACGCTGTGTGTGCGTCCACATGCTGTGTGTGCGTCCACATGCTGTGTGTGTGTCCACATGCCGTGTGTGCGTCCACATGCTGTGTGTGTCCACATGCTCTGTGTGTCCACATGCTGTGTGTGCATCCACATGCTGTGTGTATGCGTTTACATGCTGTGTGTGTGCGTTTACATGCTGTGTGTATGTCCACACGCTGTGTGTGTCCACATGCTGTGTGTGTGTGTCCACATGTTCTGTGTGTCCACATGCTGTGTGTGCATCCACATGCTGTGTGTATGCGTTTACATGCTGTGTGTGTGTCCACATGCTGTGTGTGCGTCCACACGCTGTGTGTGTCCACATGCTGTGTGCGTGTGTCCACATGCTCTGTGTGTCCACATGCTGTGTGTGCATCCACATGCTGTGTGTCCACATGCTGTGTGTATATTTTTACACCCTGTGTGTGTGTGTGTCCACATGCTGTGTGTGTCCACATGCTGTGTGTGCATCCACATGCTGTGTGTCCACATGCTGTGTGTGTGTCCACACGCTGTGTGTGCGTCCACACGCTGTGTGTGTGTCCACATGCTGTGTGTGTGCGTCCACATGCTGTGTGTGTGTCCACATGCCGTGTGTGCGTCCACATGCTGTGTGTGTCCACATGCTCTGTGTGTCCACATGCTGTGTGTGCATCCACATGCTGTGTGTATGCGTTTACATGCTGTGTGTGTGCGTTTACATGCTGTGTGTGTGTCCACACGCTGTGTGTGCGTCCACACGCTGTGTGTGTCCACATTCTGTGTGCATGTGTCCACATGTTCTGTGTGTCCACATGCTGTGTGTGCATCCACATGCTGTGTGTATGCGTTTACATGCTGTGTGTGTGTCCACACGCTGTGTGTGTCCACATGCTGTGTGCGTGTGTCCACATGCTCTGTGTGTCCACATGCTGTGTGTGTGTCCACACGCTGTGTGTGCGTCCACACGCTGTGTGTGTCCACATGCTGTGTGCGTGTGTCCACATGTTCTGTGTGTCCACATGCTGTGTGTGCATCCACATGCTGTGTGTATGCGTTTACATGCTGTGTGTGTGTCCACACGCTGTGTGTGCGTCCACACGCTGTGTGTGTCCACATGCTGTGTGCGTGTGTCCCCACATGCTCTGTGTGTCCACATGCTGTGTGTGCATCCACATGCTGTGTGTATGCATTTACATGCTGTGTGTGTGTCCACACGCTGTGTGTGCGTCCACACGCTGTGTGTGTCCACATGCTGTGTGCGTGTGTCCACATGCTCTGTGTGTCCACATGCTGTGTGTGCATCCACATGCTGTGTGTATATTTTTACACCCTGTGTGTGTGTGTGTCCACACGCTGTGTGTGTGTGTCCACATGCTGTGTGTGTCCACACGCTAAGTGTGTGCGTGCACACGCTGTGTGTGTGTATGTTTATGTTGTTCCATATTGTGCCTCTGGTCAGTGCAGTAACTCATGATAGAGTCCCCAGGGCTTCTGGTGGATGGAATAACTGAACAGGTATACTAGCAAGGTGGTTAAGAGCACTGACCAGAATATGAATTTAAATTTTGGTTCCATCCCTTACTAGCTGTGTGATGCTGAGTAAGTCACTTAACGTCTCTGAGCTTCCTCGGTGTTGAAATGGTACTATCCTCTGAAAGTATTCACTAGTATATGTAAATGATAAATCAATGCTGGCCATTATTAGTAGTAGTGGTAATAGGAGTGTAGCATTCTGGGCAAGCTAACATTCTCAGTAATCAAACTGGTAGTATTTTTAAAATTTTCTTTTTCATCTACTTTGCAGAGTTGCTAACAAAGCTATAATGAAAAAAAAAATTTAAGACAGAGACTTTTCTCTATTTGCAAAAGAGAAATTTATACATATAAAATGCCAAGCTGTGGAAAAGCCTCAAATAGTTAATCAGTACGAGGCTCTCTAAGGACCTATGTGCATGTTTTTAATACAATGCCAATTCTAGAAACTTTCCTGGAAATCTCTAGCAGGAGAACAAAGAGTACAGATGCCAAGATCATAAAACCCAGGCTGAAATTCAGCCACCCTGAACGTGGTTATGTTACTGACCTCGTGCTGCAACTTTTTCCACAGTGAAGCAGGTAAAGATAGGAGCCTGCTCTGTGCTGCAGATTCCACTCCAGGAGACAACGTAAACTAACACCCCCAAAATTCTTGTATATACAGCCCCCCTTAATTTGGGGAAAAGTTAGTATCCTCTATCAATGCAGTCCTGCCGTTACAAGTCAGGGTTATATATACTGTGTTGAAATGGAAAACTTGCGGTAGGGACTATGGTACTAAGCTAGCTCATCATAAGGGCTAGAGATTTTTAAAATTATAGAGTTTTTCAACTGTTTGTTATCATTTTAGAAATTTTTTAAGAGGCACCATCTGTGTGGTTGAATGATCAATCAAAGTCCATTATTCGACTTTGGGCATACCCCCCCTTTTTTTTTTCACATGGGTTTATTACCAGGGATCATAATAGATCTTTTTCTTCCTGAGCTCGGAAGGTTTAACAACAACCTGCTTCTGAGTTAGGCTTTCTACCCTTGTCATGCATCCCAACACCCATACCCACTTTTGCTATTGGCACCTCAAAACCCCTAAGAGGGAATGTAATACATGCCTATTCAGGTAGGGTTCTCCACCACCCACCTAGAGATAAGCATGGCCTCCAGGTCAAATCAATCAGAGTCTGTTTCCTAGATCACAGGGACTGACTCTACAGAGGGGAGGTGTCCCAAGCCAGGCCACCAACAAACAGTCTGGGGGCTTGATCTCTAAGTATTAAGACAAGCACACTTTCCACTGGAGCGGGTAAGGTGATAGACTGTAACCCTGTAAGCCTGGAGTTGCTGGTTCCTTGAGGAGTCAGTCTACCTGAGAACAAGGTAAACTCAGAGGAAAGTGGACCTGGCAGAGAAAGAGGCTCCTGATGACACCATGGGAGCATTCAGATCCTGCTGTGCTGGAGGAGAAGGCATACCACTTCTAGAAACCCACTAAATTTTCACTGCCACCCTTCCTGCAAGTATGGAGCTTCTCAGCTATTAAATGCATCATTTTAATTTTCTTTTTCTTTTTGGAATAATGAACGTTTATTACATGAACTAAGACAGGAAAGAGGAAGGCTCCTTGCCTGTAGCACAGTGGGTACAGTGCCAGCCATGTGCATGAAGGCTGGCGGGTTCAAACCCGGGGCCAGCTAAAAAATGACAATGGCAGCCAAAAAAAAAAAAAAGAAAGGAGAGAGGAAGAATTATTTGCCTTTCCGGGCCTTGATTTTCCTCAGATAGAACTCCAGCTCTTTGCCTTCTAGCACATAGCCATCTGCTCGGCCACACTGGCCTGGTCTTGATGCAATGCATGCAAGAAGCTGGCCCTGCTGGAATGCTCCTCCAGAACACTGCTTATTTTGGCATTCTTTTTCCTTTCATCATATTTCTTCTGAATTTTTTTTGAACGTTTTTTGTTTAAAGTCTCTTCTTCTCCTGGAGTCAGCTTGGCTCCTTTCTTGTGGCCCAGGGGCAGTGCATAGTGGGACTCATACCGCTGTCAGTATGGTGTGCTGTCAATAAGCACAACGCAGTTCTTCACCAACGTCTTGGTACGAACCAGCTCATTATTGGATGCATTGTAGACAACATCAACAATCCTTGTTTTCCTAGTACAACACTCTGAGCCCCAAGAGAAGTTTCCCACATCCAGCTTCAGGGCGCGGTATTTCTTGTTACCTCCCCGGACACGGACTGTATGTATTCGGCGGGGGCCAATCTTAGTGTTAGCTGTGGGGTGTCCCAACTCATCCTTCCACTTCTTTTGGTAGGGCTTTCTCTTGCCCCCTGTCTTGCGGCGCTTGTGCCAGTTGTCCTGAGAATTGCCCACCGCTCGGCGCTGGCTAGAAAGAGCCACTTTAATTTTCTTAACAGCATTAGTGAAATATTTACATAATACAGTTCATCCGTTGAAAGCATACAATTCAATGGTTTTTAGTATATTCATGGAATTTTGTAACAGTTGCCACTATATAATTTTAGAACATTTTCATCACCCCAAAAGAAAGTTCTGCTCATTAGAGTCACTCCCTATTCCTCCCTAGTTCATCACTAGTCCTAGATCCTACAAACTTCTTTTTTTGAGAACAAGTCTCATTCTGTTGCCCAGACTTGAGTGCTGTGGCATCAGCTTAGCTCACAGCAACCTGAAATTCTTGGGTTCAAGAGATCTTCTTGCCTCAGCCTCCTGAGTAGCTGGGACTCTAGGTACCTGCCACAGCACCCAGCTAATTTTTCTATTTTTAGTAGAGATTGTCTCACTCTTGCTCAGGCTGATTTGCACTCCTGAGCTCAAACAATCCTCCTGCCTCAGCCTCCCAGAGTGCCAAGATTACAGGTGAGAGCCACTGTGTCTGACCTAGTAATCTACTTTCTATCCCTATGGATTTGCCTGTTTGGGCCATTCTGTATAAATGAAATCGTATCATATGACTGGTATTGTTTGACTTAGTATTTTTTCTAGGTTTAGCCATGTAATCCATGTTGTGTATCAGAACTTCATTCCTTTTTATTAGCTTAGTATTATATTCTGTTGAATGGATATACCACATTTTATTTATTCATTTATCAGTTGATAGGATTTGGGGTTATGTCTACTTTTTGGCTCTTATGGATTTGGCTATTATGAACATTTGTATACAAATTTTTGTGTAAATATAGGTTTTTATTCCTTTAGGAAATCCCATAGGAGAGGGATTGCTGGGCTGCATGGTAACTCTTATGTTTGATATCTTGGAGAATTAATTGCCAAATTGTTTCCCAAAGTGGCTGCATCATTGTACATTCCTGCCTACAACTTACTGAGCATTCCAATTCCTTAACAGCCTTGCCAGAACCCCCTATTATTTGTGTTTTTTATTGTAGCCATCCCAGTAAGTGTGAAGTGGTATTTCATCGTGGCTTTGATTTGCATTTCTCTCTTGACTGTTGACTTTCAGCATCTTTTATGATTTTTAATCATTTGTATAACTTCTTTGATCTGCAGTCAAATGTTCTGCCCCAGAGCTACACACCCACACTGTATAACTGCTTTGGAGAACTTCCTGTTCAGATCCTTTGCCAACTTTTTTTTTTTTATTGTTGGGAATTCATTGAGGGTACAATAAGCCAGGTTACACCGATTGCATTTGTTAGGTAAAGTCCCTCTTGAAATCATGTCTTGCCCCCAGAAGGTGTGGCACACACCAAGGCCCTAACCCTCTCCCTCCTTCCCTCTCTCTGCTTTTCCTCCCCGCCACCATGACCTTCATTGTCATCAATTGTCCTCATATCAAAATTGAGTACATAGGATTCATGCTTCTCCATTCTTGTGATGCTTTACTAAGAATAATGTCTTCCACTTCCATCCAGGTTAATACGAAGGATGTAAAGTCTCCATTTTTTTTAACAGCTAAATAGTATTCCATGGTATACATATACCACAGCTTGTTAATCCATTCCTGGGTTGGTGGGCATTTAGGCTGTTTCCACATTTTGGCGATTGTAAATTGAGCTGCAATAAACAGTCTGTACAAGTGTCCTTATGATAAAAGGATTTTTTTCCTTCTGGGTAGATGCCCAGTAATGGGATTGCAGGATCAAATGCGAGGTCTAGCTTGAGTGCTTTGAGGTTTCTCCATACTTCCTTCCAGAAAGGTTGTACTAGTTTGCAGTCCCACCAGCAGTGTAAGTGTTCCCTTCTCTCCACATTCACGCCAGCACCTGCAGTTTTGAGATTTTGTAATGTGGGCCATTCTCACTGGGGTTAGATGGTATCTCAGGGTAGTTTTGATTTGCATTTCTCTAATATATAGAGATGATGAACATATTTTCATGTGTTTGTTAGCCATTCGTCTGTCATCTTTAGAGAAGGTTCTATTTATGTCTCTTGCCCATTGATATATGGGATTGTTGGCTTTTTTCATGTGGATTAATTTGAGTTCTCTATAGATCCTAGTTATCAAGCTTTTGTCTGATTGAAAATATGCAAATATCCTTTCCCATTGTGTAGGTTGTCTCTTTGCTTTGGTTATTGTCTCCTTAGCTGTACAGAAGCTTTTCAGTTTAATGAAGTCCCATTTGTTTATTTTTGTTGTTGTTGCAATTGCCATGGCAGTCTTCTTCATGAAGTCTTCCCGCAGGCCAATATCTTCCAGTGTTTTTCCTATGCTTTCTTTGAGGATTTTTATTGTTTCATGCCTTAAATTTAAGTCCTTTATCCATCTTGAATCAATTTTTGTGAGTGGGGAAAGGTGTGGGTCCAATTTCAATCTTTTACATGTAGACATCCAGTTCTCCCAACACCATTTATTGAATAAGGAGTCTTTCCCCCAAGGTAAGTTCTTGTTTGGTTTATCGAAGATTAGGTGGTTGTAAGATGTTAGTTTCATTTCTTGGTTTTCAATTCGATTCCAAGTGTCTATGTCTCTGTTTTTGTGCCAGTACCATGCTGTCTTGACCACTATGGCTTTGTAGTACAGACTAAAATCTGGTATGTTGATGCCCCAGCTTTATTTTTATTACTAAGAACTGCCTTAGCTATATGGATTTTTTTCTGGTTCCATACAAAATGCAGAATCATTTTTTCCAAATCTTGAAAGGACGATGTTGGTATTTTGATAGGAATGGCATTGAATAGGTAGATTGCTTTGGGAAGTATAGACATTTTAACAATGTTGATTCTTCCCATCCATGAGCATGGTGTGCTCTTCCATTTGTTAAAATCCTCTGCTATTTCCTTTCTGAGGATTTCATAATTCTCTTTATAGAGGTCCTTCACCTCCTTCATTAGGTATATTCCTAGGTATTTCATTTTCTTTGAAACTATGGTGAAGGGAGTTGTGTCCTTAATTAGCTTCTCATCTTGAATGTTATTGGCGTATACAAAGGCTACTGACTTGTGCACGTTGATTTTATATCCTGAAACATTACTGTATTTTTTGATGACTCTGGGAGTCTTTGGGATTCTCTAAGTATAAGATCATGTCGTCAGCAAAGAGGGAGAGTTTGACCTCCTCTGCTCCCATTTGGATTCCCTTTATTTCCGTGTCTTGCCTATTTGTATTTGCTAGAACTTCCAGCACTATGTTGAATAGTAAAGGTGACAGAGGACAACCTTGTCTGGTTCCAGTTTTAAGAGGAAAAGCTTTCAGTTTTACTCAATTCAGTAAAATATTGGCTGTGGGTTTGTCACAGATAGTTTCAATCAGTTTTAGAAATGTGCCACCTATGCCTATACTCTTCAGTGTTCTAATTAGAAAAGGATGCTGGATTTTATCAAATGCTTTTTCTGCATCTATTGAGAGGATCATATGATCTTTATTTTTGCCTATGTTACTATGGTGGATAACATTTACGGACTTGCGTATGTTAAACCAGCCTTGCATCCCTGGGATGAAACCTACTTGATCATGATGTGTGACTTTTTTGATGATAAGCTATAATCTATTGGCTAGGATTTTGTTGAGAATTCTTGCATCTATATTCATGAGTGAGATTGTTCTGAAATTCTCCTTTTTGGTTGGGTCTTTTCCTGGTTTTGGAATCAGGGTGATGTTTGCTTCATAGAATGTGTTGGGGGAAGATTCCTTCTTCCTCAAAATTTTGGAATAATTTCTGCAGTACAGGAATACGCTCTTCCTTGAAGGTTTGATAGAATTCTGGTGTGAAGTCATCTGGACCAGGGCATTTTTTGTTGGAAGATTTTTTATTGTTTCTTTGATCTCAGTGCTTGAAATTGGTCTGTTCAGGAGCTCTAATTCTTCCTGGCTAAGTCTAGGGAGAGGGTGTGATTCCAAATATTGATCCATTTCCTTCACATTGTCAAATTTCTGGGCATAGAGTTTCTGGTAGTATTCAGAGATGATCTCTTGTATCTCTGTGGGATCAGTTGTTATTTCCCCTTTATCATTTCTGATTGAGGTTACTAGAGATTTTACTTTTCTATTTCTCGTTAGTCTGGCCAATGGTTTATCTATTTTATCAGTTTTTTCAAAAACCAACTCCTTGTTTCATTAATTTTCTGAATGATTCTTTTGTTTTCAATTTCATTGATCTCTGATTTGATTTTGGAGATTTCTTTCTTCTACTGAGTTTAGGCTTAGATTGTTCTTCTTTTTCCAACTCCATAAGGTGGCTTGTGAGTTCATTGATGCCCTCTCTTTCTGTTTTTCGAATGTAGGCATCTAAAGTGATAAATTTTCCTCTCAAAACTGCTTTTGCAGTATCCCACAGGTTATGGTAGCTTGTGTCTTCATTTTTGTTATGCTCAAGGAAGTCAATAATTTCCTGTTTTATTTCTTCCTGCACCCATCTGTTATTCAACAGAAGATTGTTTAATTTCCATGTCTTTGTGTGGGGTCGAACGTTTTTGTTAGAGTTGAGTTCCACCCTTAGTTCCTTATGGTCTGAGAAGATACAAAGTAAAATTTTAATTCTTTTGATTCTGTTGATATTTGTTTTGTGTCCTGGGATATGATCAATTTTGGAGAATGTTCCATGGGGTGATGAGAAGAATGTGTATTCTTTATCTTTGGGATGGAGTGTTCTATATGCGTCTATAAAGCACATTTGTTCTAGGGTCATTTAAATCTTTTATATCCTTGTTTAATTTCTGTTTAGAGGATCTGTCCAGCTATGTAAGAGGAGTGTTAAAGTTCTCTGTTATTATGGTATTATCGGATATCATATTGCTCAGACTGAATAAGGTCTGTTTCAAGAATCTGGCAGCATTTAAATTGGGTGCATAAATATTTAGAATTGAAACGTCTTCTTGTTGTATTTTTCCCTTGACCAATATAAAGTGACCATCTTTGTCTTTTTTGACTTTAGTTGCTTTAAATCCACATGTATCTGAAAATAAGATTGCAACTCCTCTTTTCTTCTGAATTCCATTTGCCTGAAAGATTGTCTTCCAACCTTTGACTCGGAGCTTTAATTTGTCTTTTGAAGCCAGGTGTGTTTCTTGCAGAGAACTAATGGATGGCTTGTGTTTTTTAATCCAGGCAGCCAATCTATGTCTCTTCAGTGGGGAATTCAAGCCATTAACATTTATGGAGATAATTGATAAGTGTGATAGTGTTCTATTCATCTTATTTTGTGAGAGTCCATTGCTTAGTTTTATCTTTTGCATCAGTGTGGAGGTTAGGTTCTTTCCTTTAATTTCTGAGTTTTTACTTTGCTGCTGATCCATTGTGGTGGTCAGTGTATAGAACAGGTTGAAGTATTTCCTGTAGAGCTGGTCTTGTTGTGGTGAATTTCCTCAATGTTTGTATATCCGTAAATGATTTTATTCTCTGTCAATTTTAAAACTTAGCTTAGCAGGGTACAAAATTCTGGGCTGGAAATTGTTCTGTTTAAGTAGATGAAAGGTAGATGACCATTGTCTTCTTGCTTGGAAAGTTTCATTAGAGAAGTCTGCAGTCACTCTGATGGATTTGCCCCTGTAGGTCAACTGGTGCTTACTCCTGGCAGCTTGCAGAATCTTTTCTTTTGTCTTGACTTTGGACAGGTTCATCACAATGTGTCTTGGAGAAGCTTGGTTAGAGTTGAGGTGACCTGGGGTCTGATATCCCTCTGAAAGCAGTGTGTCAGAATCTTTGGTGACATTTGGGAAATTTTCATTTATAATATTCTCTAGTATGGCTTCCACTCCTCTGGGGCATTCTTCTTCCTCTTCTGGAATTTCTATAACTCGTATGTTGGAACGCTTCATAAGGTCCCATAATTCTGACAGTGAACGTTCTGCTTTCTCTCTCTTCTTTTTTGCCTCTTTTACTATCTGAGTTATCTCAAGAACTTTGTCTTCTACCTCTGAAATTCTTTCTTCTGCATGGTCTAATCTGTTTCTGATACTTTCCATTGCATCTTTAAGTTCCCTAATTGACTGCTTTAGTTCCTTTAGCTCTGCTATATCCTTTCTATATTCTTTATATCGTTCATCTCTTATGTGATTCTGTTTTTGGATTTCCTTTTGGTTGTTTTCCACTTTATTAGCAGTTTCCTTCATTGTTTCCATCATTTCCTTGATTGTTTTCATCATCTGTATTCTAAATTCCCTTTCTTTCATTCCTAACTTTTCTTTATAGGTGGACTCCTCTGCAGTAGCTATCTCATGGTCCTTTGGAGGGGTTGTTCTGGACTGATTCTTCATATTGCCTGGGGTTTTCTGCTGATTCTTCCTCGTGAGTGATTTCTTGTATCTGTTTCCTTGCCCTAATTTTCCTTTCACTTCCTCTTGTTCTTTAAGTTCCCATGCCTGTGGATTCAGGTTTTGATGAGTCCTTCTGATATTAGACTAGAAGGATGAGAAGGTTGAAAAGCAAGAAAGGATGAAAGAAAGAAGGAGAGAATAAAATGAAAATAGAGAAAGGAGAGGGGGTGGGTAAAAGGAATATTGACAAAAAGAAGAGAGGCACAGAATGAGGGAGACATAGCAATAAGGTGTACAGTAAGGTACTTTGATATAACCTTAAAAAACCCCAACCTCTGGGGGTGCCTTGTTGGGTGGTTCCCTTGTAGTCAGCAACTTTTTGGTAACCTGATCAGACACAGTACCCCACCTCCACCAAGTAGAGAGGAAAGACAAAAATGCTATAAGTCAAACCGAAACAAGCAAACAGAAAACTTTACAGGATAAAATTGGGTGAAAAACCAATTGGGATAGAAACACTAGCAAAAATGGAGTTCTAGTTATTGAAAAAGGCAGCAATGCGAAATTGTATTTATACTAGAAAACTGGAGAAAGAAAAGAAAGAAAAAATCTGTATGGAAAAGGTTGAAATTAAAAACCAAAACAACAAAGGGAGGCGGAGCAAGATGGCAGCCGAGTAACAGCTTTCTTGCATCTGGGCACTGTGAGTCTGGGGAGATAGGACTCCAGGCATCTCTGGCTGGTGGGAACTGCCTATCATCACTCCTATGAGGATACAGGGAGTCAGCGAGAGAGTTCTGGACCCCAAGAGGAAGACTAAAACAGTGGAAAACCGGCAAGTGGTCACATGTGTTCAATCCGTCTAAACCCGCCCACAACTGTAAGTTCAGTAGCAGCGAGACTGCAAACCAGAAAGGCCTTACCTGTGAACTGTTTTGGTGTCTTTGGACTTGGCACTCAGTTGGGGAGAGCCTGAGCGGGAGTGCGGAGAACTTTTGCCGTTGTCTAGGGCCCCAGTCTGAGCCGCTGAGCAAGACGGAGCTAATAGCGTTTGGCGGTGGGTCACACGGAACCATTGTCAGTGATCTGCCCCGGCAAGCTCCGCCCTCAGGGTCGCAGAGCTAGAAATGGGTGGGAGCTGGTAACCCAGCAACCAAGTAGCCTAAGGGTGGGGTCTGAGCCGCCTTGCAGCCCTAACCCTCAGGGGCAGAGTGAGACCGGTTTTGGCACACTGGGTAAGTGGATAGCCACTTCAGCAGCGATTCCAGCGAGAAAGCTGGGAAAGCTTCTGCTCAGCAAGTTTACAAGTTCAAAGTGCCTTTTAAGTGGGCTGAAGAGAGATTTAGGGTGTCTACCTGCTGGGGTTTGAGAAATCAGCAGCCTCCAGTCGTATCAGAACTGTGATTAACATCTCATACCCCAGAAGACCACGTGTTGCCCAGACAATATTCAATAACATATACAAACTGCTTTGTTTTTGGTTGTGTATTTTTTTCTTTTTTTTTTGTTTGGTTGTTTTTTTTTTTTTTGTTTATTTTGACGTTGTTGATGTTCTTTTGTTTTTTAATTTCAATCTTTTCCATACAGATCCCTTTTTCTTTCTCAATTTTTCTAGTTTAAATATAATTTCCCATTGCTGCCTTTTTTAATAACTAGAACTTCATTTTTGCTAGTGTTTCTACCGCTATCATTTGTTTTTTCACCCAATTTTATCCCCGTAAAGTTTTCTGTTGGCTTGTTTTGGTTTGATTTATAGCATTTTTGTCTTTCCTCTCTACTTGGTGGAGGTGGGGTACTGTGTCTGATCAGGTTAGCAAAGAGCCGCTGACCTCAAGGGAACCACCCAACTGGGCACCCCCAGAAGGTGGGGTTTTTTAAGGTTGTGTCAAAGTACCCTACTGTACACCTATATTGCCCTGTCTCCCTCTGTGCCTCTTTTCTGTGCCTCCCTTCTTTTTGTCAGTATTCTTTATACCCACCCCCTCTCCTTTCTCTATCTTTCTTTTTTTTTCTTATCACTCGGTCCTCCTTTCTTTCATCCCTTTTTTGCTCTTCAACCTTCTCACCCTTCTGGTCCTGTAACCCTTAGTCCACAGGCACAAGAACTTAAAGAGCAAGAGGAAGTGAAAGGAAAATTAGGGCAAGGAAACAGATAAAAGAAATCACTCATGAGGAAGAATCAGCAGAAAACTCGAGGCAACATGATGAACCAGTCTAGAACAACCCCACCAAGGGACCATGAGGTAGCTACTGCAGATGATTCCACCTGTAAAGAAATGTTAGGAATGACAGAAAGGGAATTTAGGATACACATGTTGAAAACAATGAAAGAAATGATGGAAACAATGAAGGAAATTGCTAATAAAGTGGAAAATGACCAAAAGGAAATCCAAAAACAGAATCAAATAAGAGATGAACGATATGAAGTATATAAAAAGGATATAGCAGACCTGAAGGAACTGAAACAGTCAATTAGGGAACTTAAAGATGCAATGGAAAGTATCAGCAACAGGTTAGACCATGCAGAAGAAAGAATTTCAGAGGTAGAAGACAAAGTTCTTGAGATAACTCAGACAGTCAAAGAGGCAGAAAAGAAGAGAGAGAAAGCAGAACGTTCACTGTCAGAATTATGGGACTTTACGAAGCGTTCCAACATACGAGTTATAGGAATTCCAGAAGGGGAAGAAGAATGCCCCAGAGGAACGGAAGCCATAGTAGAGAATATTATAAAAGAAAATTTCCCAAACATCACCAAAGGTTCTGACACACTGCTTTCAGAGGGATATCGGACCCCAGGTTGCCTCAACTCTAACCGAGCTTCTCCAAGACACATTGTGATGAACCTGTCCAAAGTCAAGACAAAAGAAAAGATTCTGCAAGCTGCCAGGAGTAAGCGCCAGTTGACCTACAGGGGAAAATCCATCAGAGTGACCGCAGACTTCTCTAATGAAACTTTCCAAGCAATAAGACAATGGTCATCTACCTTTAATCTACTTAAACAGAACAATTTTCAGCCCAGAATTCTGTACCCTGCTAAGCTAAGCTTCAAAATTGACGGAGAAATCAAATCATTTACGGATATACAAACATTGAGGAAATTCGCCACAACAAGACCAGCTCTACAGGAAATACTTCAACCTGTTCTGCACACTGACCACCAAAATGGATCAGCAGCAAAGTAAGAACTCAGAAATCAAAGGACAGAACCTAACCTCCACACTGATGCAAAAGATAAAACTAAGCAATGGACTCTCACAAAATAAGACGAATAGAATGCTACCACACTTATCAATTATCTCAATAAATGTTAATGGCTTGAATTCCCCACTGAAGCGACATAGATTGGCTGACTGGATTAAAAAACACAAGCCATCCATTTGCTGTCTGCAAGAAACACACCTGGCTTCAAAGGACAAATTAAAGCTCTGAGTCAAGGGTTGGAAGACAATCTTTCAGGCAAATGGAATTCAGAAGAAAAGAGGAGTTGCAATCTTATTTTCAGATACATGTGGATTTAAAGCAACTAAAGTCAAAAAAGACAAAGATGGTCACTTTATATTGGTCAAGGGAAAACTACAACAAGAAGACGTTTCAATTCTAAATATTTATGCACCCAATTTAAATGCTCCCAGATTCTTGAAGCAGACCTTACTCAGTCTGAGCAATATGATATCTGATACTACCATCATAACAGGGGACTTTAATACACCTCTTACAGAGCTGGACAGATCCTCTAAACAGAAATTAAACAAAGATATAAGAGATTTAAATGAGACCCTAGAACAACTATGCTTGATAGACACATATAGAACACTCCACCCCAAAGATAAAGAATATACATTCTTCTCATCACCCCATGGAACATTCTCCAAAATTGATCATATCCTGGGACACAAAACAAATATCAACAGAATCAAAAGAATTGAAATTTTACCTTGTATCTTTTCAGACCATAAGGCACTAAGGGTGGAACTCAACTCTAACAAAAATGCTCAACTCCATCCAAAGGCATGGAAATTAAACAATCTTCTGTTGAATAACATATGGGTGCAGGAAGAAATCAAACAGGAAATCATTAACTTCCTTGAGCATAACAACAATGAAGACACAAGCTACCAAAACCTGTGGGATACTGCAAAAGCAGTTTTGAGAGGAAAATTCATCGCTTTAGATGCCTACATTCGAAAAACAGAAAGAGAGCACATCAACAATCTCACAAGAGATCTTATGGAATTGGAAAAAGAAGAACAATCTAAGTCTAAACTCAGTAGAAGAAAAGAAATATCCAAAATCAAATCAGAGATCAATGAAATTGAAAACAAAAGAATCATTCAGAGAATTAATGAAACAAGGAGTTGGTTTTTTGAAAAAATAAAGAAAATAGATAACCGATTGGCCAGACTAACGAGAAATAGAAAAGTAAAATCTCTAGTAACCTCCATCAGAAATGATAAAGGGGAAATAACAACTGATCCCACAGAGATACAAGAGATCATCTCTGAATACTACCAGAAACTCTATGCCCAGAAATTTGACAATGTGAAGGAAATGGATCAATATTTGGAATCACACCCTCTCCCTAGACTTAGCCAGGAAGAAATAGACCTCCTGAACAGACCAATTTCAAGCATCGAGATCAAAGAAACAATAAAAAAGCTTCCAACTAAAAAATGCCCTGGTCCAGATGGCTTCACTCCAGAATTCTATCAAACCTTCAAGGAAGAGCTTATTCCTGTACGGCAGAAATTATTCCAAAAAACTGAGGAAGAAGGAATCTTCCCCAACACATTCTATGAAGCAAACATCACCGTGATACCAAAACCAGGAAAAGACCCAAACAAAAAGGAGAATTTCAGACCAATCTCATTCATGAATATAGATGGAAAAATTCTCAACAAAATCCTAGCCAATAGCTTACAGCTTATCATCAAAAAAGTCATTCATGATAATCAAGTAGGCTTCATCCCAGGGAGGCAAGGCTGGTTTAACATACTCAAGTCCATAAACGTTATCCACCATATTAACAGAGGCAAAAATAAAGATCACATGATCTTCTCAATACATGCAGAAAAAGCATTTGATAAAATCCAGCATCCTTTTCTAATTAGAACACTGAAGAGTATAGGCATAGGTGGCACATTTCTAAAACTGATTGAAGCTATGTATGACAAACCCACAGCCAGTATTTTACTGAATTGAGTAAAACTGAAAGCTTTTCCTCTTAGAACTGGAACCAGACAAGGTTGTCCTCTGTCACCTTTACTATTCAACATAGTGGTGGAAGTTCTAGCCCATACAATTAGGCAAGACAAGGAAATAAAGGGAATCCAAATGGGAGCAGAGGAGGTCAAACTCTCCCTCTTTGCTGATGACATGATCTTATACTTAGAGAACCCCAAAGACTCAACCACAAGACTCCTAGAAGTCATCAAAAAATACAGTAATGTTTCAGGATATAAAATCAATGTCCACAAGTCAGTAGCCTTTGTATACACCAATAACAGTCAAGATGAGAAGCTAATTAAGGACACAACTCCCTTCACCATAGTTTCAAAGAAAATGAAATACCTAGGAATATACCTAACGAAGGAGGTGAAGGACCTCTATAAAGAAAACTATGAACTCCTCAGAAAGGAAATAGCAGAGGATATTAACAAATGAAGTACATACCATGCTCATGGATGGGAAGAATCAACATTGTTAAATGTCTATACTTCGCAAAGCAATCTACCTATTCAATGCCATTCCTATGAAAGTACCTTCATCATACTTTCAAGATTTGGAAAAAATGATTCTGCGTTTTGTATGGAACTGGAAAAACCCCCGTATAGCTAAGGCAGTTCTTAGTAACAAAAATAAAGCTGGGGGCATCAGCATACCAGATTTTAGTCTGTACTACAAAGCCATAGTGGTCAAGACAGCATGGTACTGGCACAAAAACAGAGACATAGACACTTGGAATCGAATTGAAAACCAAGAAATGAAACTAACATCTTACAACCACCTAATCTTCGATAAACCAAACAAGAACTTACCTTGGGGGAAAGACTCCCTATTCAATAAATGGTGTTGGGAGAACTGGCTGTCTACATGTAAAAGAATGAAATTGGACCCACACCTTTCCCCACTCACAAAAATTGATTCAAGATGGATAAAGGACTTAAATTTAAGGCATGAAACAATAAAAATCCTCAAAGAAAGCATAGGGAAAACACTGGAAGATATTGGCCTGCGGGAAGACTTCATGAAGAAGACTGCCATGGCAATTGCAACAACAACAAAAATAAACAAATGGGACTTCATTAAACTGAAAAGCTTCTGTACAGCTAAGGAGACAATAACCAAAGCAAAGAGACAACCTACACAATGGGAAAGGATATTTGCATATTTTCAATCAGACAAAAGCTTGATAACTAGGATCTATAGAGAACTCAAATTAATCCACACGAAAATAGCCAACAATCCCATATATCAATGGGCAAGAGACATAAATAGAACCTTCTCTAAAGATGACAGACGAATGGCTAACAAACACATGAAAAAATGTTCATCATCTCTATATATTAGAGAAATGCAAATCAAAACAACCCTGAGATATCATCTAACCCCAGTGAGAACGGCCCACATCACAAAATCTTAAAACTGCAGATGCTGGCATGGATGTGGAGAGAAGGGAACACTTTTACACTGCTGGTGGGACTGCAAACTAGTACAACCTTTCTGGAAGGAAGTATGGAGAAACCTCAAAGCACTCAAGCTAAACCTCCCATTCGATCCTGCAATCCCATTACTGGGCATCTACCTAGAAGGAAAAAAATCCTTTTATCATAAGAACACTTGTACTAGAGTGTTTATTGCAGCTCAATTTATAATCGCCAAAATGTGGAAACAGCCTAAGTGCCCACCAACCCAGGAATGGATTAACAAGCTGTGCTATATGTATACCATGGAATACTATTCAGCCATTAAAAAAAATGGAGACTTTACATCCTTTGTATTAACCTGGGTGGATGCTTAGTAAAGCATCACAAGAATGGAGAAGCATGAATCCTATGTACTCAATCTTGATATGAGGACAATTAATGACAATTAAGGTTATGGGGGGGGAAGCAGAAAGAGGGATGGAGGGAGGGGTGTGGGGCCTTAGTGTGTGTCACACTTTATGGGGGCAAGACATGATTGCAAGAGGGACTTTACCTAACAATTGCAATCAGTGTAACTGGCTTATTGTACCCTCAATGAATCCCCAACAATAAAAAAAAAAAAAGTCAAAAAACAAAACAAAACAACAACAACATCAAAATGACCAACAAACAAACAAACAAAACAAAAACAACAAAAATCCAACCCAAAACAAAGCAATATATATACCTTGTTGAATATTGTCTGGGCAACAGGTGGTCTTCTGGGGTATGAGATGTTAATTGCAATGCTGATATGACTGGAGGCCTCTGCTGATTTCTCAAACCCCACAGGGTAGACACCCTAAGTCTCTCTTCAGCCCTCTTAAAAGGCACTTTAAACTTCTAAACTTGCTAAGCAGAAGCTTTTCCAGGAAAGTGCTTGTCGCTGGAATCACTGGTGAAGTGGCTATCCACTTACCCAGTGTGCCAAAACCAGTCTCACTCTGTCCCTGAGGGTTAGGGCTGTAAGGCGGCTCAGACCCCACCTTTAGGCTGCTCAGTCACTAGATTACTAGGTCCCGCCCGATCCTTGCTCTGCAACCCCTAGGGTAGACCTTGTTGGGCCATTCTCTCACAATGGCTCCCTGCAGCCCATAGCCAAACACTATTAGTTCCATCAGTCCAGGTCAGCAGCTCAGTCTGGGGTCCCAGACAATGCCCAAAGTTCTCCCCAAGGCTGTTCAACTGAGTGCCAAGTCCAAAAACACCAAAATAGTTCACAGGTAAGGCCTTTCCGGTTTGCAGTCTCACTGCTACTGCACTTACTGCTGTCAGTGGGATTAGACTGATCGAACACACACTATTACTTGCCAGTTTTCCACTGTTTTTGTCCTCCTCTTGGGGTCCAGAAGTCTCTCGCTGACTCCCTGTATCCTCAAAGGGATGATTATAGGCAGATCCCACTAGCCAGAGATGCCTGGAGTCTTATCTCCCCAGACTCACGGGGCCCAGATGCAAGGAAGCTATTACTCAGCCGCAATCTTGCTCTCCACCTCCCTTTGCCCACTTTCTAATTGGTTTTTTATTGAGTTATAAGTTTTTAGTCCTTTGCTATTTTTTAGGTACACGTCTTTTTATCAGGTGTAGGATTTGAAAATATTTCTCCCATTCTCTAGCTTTTTTATTACTTTCTTGAGGGTATCATTTATAACACAGAGGTTTTTAATTTGAAGTCTAATTTATATATTTTTTCTTTTGTTGCTATGCTATGTAAAGAACTACTGATGTGCTATTTAAAAAAATTGTTGCCCCATTACCCATGTATTAGATAAAGAGTTTTTTTTTTTTTTTAGTTTTAGCTCTTACATTTATATTTATGATCCATTTCAAGTTAATTCTTATGTATGATATTGGAAAGGGGTCCAGAGTCCAAGATCATCTTCTTCTTCTTTTTTTTTGAGACAGAGTCTCAGTGTGTTGCCCTTGGTGGAGTGCTGTAGCATCATAGCTCACAGCAACCTCTAACTCTTGAGCACAAGCAATTCTCTTGCCTCAGCCTCCAAGTAACTGGGACTACAGGCTCCCACCACAACATCCAGCTATTTTTAGAGAGGAGATCTCACTCTGGCTCAGGCTGGTCTTGAACCTGTGAGTGTAGGCGATCCACCAGCTTCGGCTTCCCAGAACCAAGATCTTTCTTTGGCATGTGGATGTCCAGTTGTCTCTAGAACCATTTGTTGAAATGATTATTCTATTCTCATACTCATACCCTTGTTGAAAATTGATTGACCATAGTGTAGATTTATTTCTTAACTCTTAATTGATATATATGTCTATCTTTGCGCCAGTACTATATTCTTGATAACTATAGATTTATGATAAGTTTGAAATATGGGGAGTGTGAGTTCTCCAAATTTGTTCTTTTTCCAGGCTGTTTTGCCTATTATAGATCTTGTGCATTACCATATAAATTTTAGAATCAGTTTGTAAATCCCAAGACCCCAAAAAGGGAGTTGAGATTTTGTTGGGGATTATATTATGTTTGGGAGTATAGCCATCTTAACAATATTAAGTTTTTCAATCCATAAACATGGGCTGTCTCCCCATTTATTAGGATCTTTAATTTCTTTCAACAAAATTTTATAGTTTTTAGTATATAAGCCTTGTGCTTTTTTATTACTAAGTATTTTGTTTTCTGATGAGATTCTAAATTAAATTGTTTTCTCAATTTCAATTTTTGGATTATTCATTGCTAATGCATAAAACTACAATTGATTTTATATACTATAACATTACTGAACTATTTTATTAATCCTAATTTTTCTTGTGAATTCTTTAATCTTTTTTTAGATACAAGATCACATTTTGGGATATGAGATAATTTGAGATTTGAGATAGTTTTGCTTCTTTCTTTGCAATCTGCCTTTTGTTTCTTATTCTTGCCTAATTGCCCTGGCTACTCTAGCATTATGTTGAGTAGTAATGGTAAGAGTGGAAAACCTTGTCTTGTTCCTTATCTTAAAGGGCAAACAGCCCATCTTTTATCATTATACATGATGTTAGTTGTGCTTTTTCATAGATGTTCTTTATACATTACCAGTTTTCTGACAGTTTTGTCATTAAACGGTCTTGGATTAACGCTATCAATTATGCTCCTATGTGATAACAGCAGATGATATGTAAAAGAATTGCAAAGCACAGATGCTATTTAACAGGTAGAATTTATGGAAACCCAAAGACAACAGAGGAACAAAAACAAAGACACTAAGAAGTTTAATCATTAACACTATGGTTATAGGAAATAGTAAACACAGTGTAAAGTTTTAGAACAAACATAAAACCTCACACTAAAGGCCTATTTATTTCAGTTCCTTTTATGAAGTATGTCATATCTGGCTTTCAATAAGAAAAATTACAAAACATTATAAAAGACAAAAATGGTGCTAGCTTCAGCAGCACATATACTAAAATTGGAATGATACAGAGAAGATTAGCACGGCCCCTGTGCAAGGATGATATACAGATTTGTGAAGTGTACCATATTTTTGACATACTACACCTTTCACCTGAGGATTCTATCTTTTGTTTAACACAATCAAATGGTAGTCCTGAGAGACAGAATAAAAAATAAAATAAAAATAAAGGACAAAAATGCAGTCTTAAGAGACAAAGCAAGCATCAGAACCAGACTTGGATATGGCAGAGATTTTGGAATCATCAGACTGTGAATTAAAATAACTGATTCATACATACCAAGGGCTTTCATGAAAAAGGTAGACAACATGAAAGAACAGATGGGTAATATAAACAAAGAGATAGAAACTCTAAGAATTAATTTTAAAATGCTAGAAATAAAAAAAGTTCATCAATGGACTGAGCATAAATGAGGAAAGAATCAGTGGTCTAGAAAGATATGCCAATAGAACTTCCTAAATGGAAAAGCAAAAATAAAAATCAATGAAAAAAATCAGAACAGAATATCTCAGAACTGTGGCGCAATTGTAAAAGCTGTAATATACAGCTTATTTTTATTTTTTATTTTTGTAGGGTTAGTAGTGATGACCCTCTTTAAATCCTGATTTTAGTAATTTGAATCTTCTTTTTTCTTGGTAAGTCTACCTTAAGTTTTGTCAGTTTTATTGCTCTTTCAAAGAATCAGCTTTTTGTTTTGTTGATTTTTTTCCTATTCTCTATTTCATTTATTTTTGTTCTATTGCTTATTATTTTCTTACATCTGCTTTGAGTTTCATTTTCTCTTCCTTTTCAGTTTCTTAATGTGAAGGTCGAGGTTATTTATTTGAGATTTGCCTTCTTTTTTAACATAGGCATTTATAGCTATAAATTTAGTTCTGAGCAATGCTATAGATGTATCTCATACATTATCAGATTGTTGTGTTTTCATTCATCTAAAAGTATTTTCTTTTTTTTTAAACTTTTTTAAAATTTTTATTTATTTATTTATTTATTTATTTATTTTGCAGTTTTGACCAGGGTCGGGCTTGAACCCGCCACCCTCGGTATATGGGACCAGCACCCTACTCCCTGAGCCACAGGTGCCACCCTATCCTATTTTCTTATTTCTCTCGTGATTTATTCTTTAAGCCATTGATTAGTTAGGAGTATGCTTTTAATTTCCACATATTCGTATATTTTTGAAATTTACTTATGTTGTTAGTTTCTATTTAATGCCATTGTAGTTGGAAAACAATTTTTATGATTTTAATCCCTTCAAAAATTTGAAGTTTGATTTACAGCCTACCATCTATGTACCATATTTGCCAGAGAGGAATACATATTCTTTTGTTGTTAGGTGATATAGTCTTTAGATGTCTTCTGCATGTTTGTCAATTTTTCTCTAGTTACTCTATTCATTATTGAAGTTGGGGTAGTGAAGTCTCCAACTATATTAAAATTGTCTTTCTCCCTTCAATTCTGTTGACTTTGCTTCATTTATTTTGGGTCTCTGTTTTTAATTGCCTATAGGTTTGTAATTACCATATTTTCCTGATGAATCAATAATTTTAGCATTATAAAATGTTTCTTTTACTATCTAGTGGCACCATTTATTTATTTTTTCTTTTTATTAAGTCCATTTATTTTAATCTATTTTGTCTGGTTATTACTACAGCCACTCCACCGCTTTTATGGTTGCTGTTTGCACAGTATACTATTTCTATCTTCCAACTTACTTGTATGTTTGAACCAAATATGTGTTTCCTGTGGGGAGCACATAGGTGAGTCTTGCTTTCTTATTCTGTCTGACAATCTCTGCCCTTTGATTGGATTGTATAATCTGTTCATATTTAGCATTTCTGTTTGTACAGTTTGATTTATTGCTGTCATTTTGCTTCTTTTAAAAAAATATGTCTCATATGTTTTTCTCCTCTGTTGCCCCTTTTCTTCTTTCTTTTACATTAAGTGAATATTTTCTAGTAGAACTTAATAATTTTTCAAACCATATTTTTTGAATTACTTTCTTTGTGGTTGCTCTAGTCTAGAACTTAAGTTCACCTTATCTTATATTTATTATTTTATAATTTTTACTTTAAAAGGCATTTACCTGTGGAGAGGGTCTGTCACACTTTCCATTGCCAGGCCATAGTTAATCTTCACCATATCACTTTTCAGTCTCTTTCATGCAGCAACATTCAATCTTTTGAACATTCAGGAACAGTTTGAACTAAACCCTGTATAGAGAAAATATAGAGAAAAGTTAAGTCATTTACTATCCCACACAGCAGAGCTGCTCTTTATCTCATGCCAAGGACTTCAAACAAAAAATTTAGAACCATAGCCAAAATGACACGGTGATGGATTGATGTAGAGGATGACTCTCCAATGTTACCTGTTGTTATATTCAAAGTCACACAAATTCATTCTGTTTTAATATTCGAAATTCATTTTAAAGAGCTTGCAGGGCATACTCCTAGCTCTGTGAGTGTTGAGAGGGCCTTTGTCTAATTGCATCAAAGAGTTCAGATTTATGATAACATTCACATGTAGGACCAATTAGTGAATAATTAAGGGAAAAAATCAGGCAGCACCTTTTTGGAACACAATAGAAGTTCAGAAAAGGGAGAGATTGTATAGGTTGGAGGAACTGGTTGAGGCTCCTGAGAGACTCAAGGTAGATCTTGAAGGATGAGCAGGATTAGATCAGCAGTGAGGGAGGGGGAAGTGTTTGCATTCAGAGGACCCCAGATTTCTTTCTTCTTGTCTGGAGAAAATTAATTTATAATTAATATCCATTGTTGACTCAATTGAAGAAAAAGGAATAACTTTCTGATCCCATCTGATAGCTCTTCCTTGACAGGAAGGAGGTAACTTATTTGATGTATAATCTGCAGACCAGGAACATCAGCATTACTTTTTTGTTACAAGAGCAATTCTTGTTACACATGCAAGTTCTCAGATCTTCCTCCAGACTTATTAACTCAAAATTTGGGGGGCTGGGCCTGAAAATGTCTACTTTATCAAGTTTACTAGGTAGTTCATATGCATGGTAAAGATTGACAACCCTGTTCTCAAGTGTTTTACCTGGGCACCTCTTGTATCTAGGGCATCCTTAAAATGTAGCCATAACCTGTAAATGGACCAGATCTGGGCAGGTACTGATATCCAATTAGCAGACTGAGTAAGTGGAAAACTGCATGACTACACCAAGGCCAGCAGAGTAGTTAAAAAAAAAAATAAATACAAGGATGCCTGGCTCTCAGCTCCCACAGCTGCCTCACATTTTTCAACCTCAGGCACTGGGCAACAGAAGCAGTGGGTGGTGCTGATTCCCTGGCATGGGGCAGTCTGGGTATCAGGAGAAGCAGCAGCCTGTTTAAAGTGTTCTCATGAAAATAACTCACCATCAGCAAGGTTGTTACTCAGTTCTCATTCCCTTGACAGGAAAGCAGAACCATAACCAAGACTTCCAGTCATCCTGTCAACCCCACTTCATAATTCTCCCTATTCTTTTCATTAATATCAAATTTAGGGAAAATTTTCCTGATTCATTGACTCTCCAAGTCCACAAATTATGGGAGTCTTTCTTTGCTCTCACTCTGGAGAGCATGATGAGAACCACTTGCATACTCTCAAACTAATATTGGGTTCCCAATAGCCTCTTTTAGCACAATAATGATAATAGGGGTTTGAGGGGAGGGTCTCCAGGGGAGGTCAGAGTTCCTTGGAGGAAGACCTGTCCAGATGGCTGGGCTGGGCATTCCAAGGCCCAGCAGTTTGGTTTCCAGCAGTGGTTGGATTCGGCTGCCCAGAACACAAATTAGGGAATGTTTTGTTGACAGCTTGTAAAAGGATACTCTGAAAGAATAATTGACGGTTACTGCCAACCCTAGACAATGAATAGGCATGTATATAACCCAGGGAAAAAGCATGTGCAAATACATATGTGTAAATGTATATATATATTGCTGTGTGTTACCAAAATAAATATGTTTCTCACTGTCTTCGCCATGGACAAAATGATCAAAACCGGCTGCTCCGGTTCCTTTTTCTTCAAAAAAAGGAATCGAGGGTGGAGCTGGCAGTTAAGGGGGTTCTGCCGGCACACTTCAGTGTCAGGCTGACTTATCACTTCTCTGGAAGCAGTTAACATGCCTGGCTCAAGCCACCCATCATGGGCATGTGATGGGCCTCTGAGAAGTTCTATAGATGACAGGTATTTACTTCACCCCCAAATCTGACAGGCAAAGGGTCACATCACAGGGGAAGCCGGTTTGCTTCTGAGCCAGTTCTTTTGCATTTCTCATTAATCCAGGCTAGCCCCTTTTCCAAGTCTCCACCATAATCTATTCAAAACAGTTCAAACATTTGACTTTGTTTTGGTTGAGTTTACTCTAATGTGGTTTCTGCATAGCTCTCTCTTTTATGGTAATCAAATGTTCTGCCAACATTTCTCCTGCTATGTGCACCAGCTAAGGAAACCAGATGCTTTGGGTTGATCTTTTCAATGTAACTGAGTGTTGTGTTTGTTTAGTATTTCAGAAGTTTGGCTAAAGAGCACTGTTTAATAAATCTGACCCCTGATGCACCCCATTTCCCAACTTACTAATAGTTTTGGCTACTGCTCCCATCTTGATTTGAAATTGCTCCCTCTCATTGTGTGATAATCGGGGGAAAGACAAGCACATTTAATTCATCTTGTTTGATTTGCTTAATTTTCCTGTCGACCGTTTATTCCATTCTTAAAGAGGGTGGGTAGAAGAGTTCAACAGCTGAGCCGGAACCAACCCTGCTATTGTCTTCAACGAATCACAGACCTGGGTGGAACTGTTCTTTGATGTGTGTGGGGTTTATTTTTCCCTTCACACCATCAGTGAGGAAAGGAAGCAGGCCAACTTTCGTGGGAGTGTTGGCTTATAATGCAGACTGAAAGTGTTTCAGAAAAGTAACTTGGCATTGAATCAAACTAATAAGTGGAACCATTGTCTGCATGGATTGAAAAAAGACTTTCTAGGTCCTCAAGAGTTTGTGAGAAAGAGAAGAGGAGAGGGTTAAGGTGAGCTCTGTCAGAAGGAGCTTCATGGAATATGGGGCTTGAAGTTAACACACTAGGAAGGAACCCTTCCCCATGGGGAGATACAGAAGGAATGAACCTGGGAACTTTAGCCCTCTCTAACCCCAGTGCTCCCCTCTCAGTTAGTGATTATGATTCTCTGTTTAGATTTGTACAGAATACAGGAGGGGAAAGTGGAAACTAGTATTCAGTGACCTATTTCAGTAGTCAAATAAAACCAGAGGGTCAAAGGGGTCCCCCAAGTTGTGGGGGGCTTATTTCAACTATTGTGTCAAGACTGGGCATAGGATACTGGAAAGAATAGAGATGGGAGCAGCATTCGAGATTATATATGGCAGTTAATAATGACTGAGCCATAGAAAACAGAGAGGAGATGGGCTAGATTTATGCTCCAAAAAAAATGAGGTGAGAGGTTCTTCCTCCAAGGACCTTTAACACTGGCTCTAAGACCTGGAACTTGAGGCTCTTAGTAGACACAGGAAAGCATAAAAGGAAACCAAAGTTCCAAAGAAATAATAGAGGGCAACTATTGATGGGTTAAATTTAGTTTAAGGCTATGAGTCTAAAATCCAAAGAAGCAACACCAGGCATTGGCTTTTTAAGAACAATAGCTACAACCACACACATACAAATTCAAAAGAGAGACAAATATGAAATCTCCAGGGAAGAATGTTCAGACCAGAGTCTTGGCATTTATTCCAGATGTTCAAAAGATTGCACTTTCCCACTACAAGTGTGTACCTTTGTGAAGTTTACCAACAAGGGGTGGTCCATTTGAAATGGGGCCCATACCAGTACAATAAAGAGTAAATACTCACTAAATTCCAACTATGTGCCAGAGCAGTGTGAGGAAGCTTGGAGAAGAAAAGAGTGGTGGAGACAAAGTCCTTATCCTCTAGAATTGGGGTAAAGAAGAGTTAAAAGGTACATGGGCAGTTTTGGCAGAGCAGCAAGCGAGAGTTGAGCAAATTCATGAAAAATGGTCCCATATTGTTAGTCCAAGTAGGACAGTATATCTCAACTACAAGCTTTAGTTCTGGAAATCATTGACCAAGTTTGGATCTTGTTGTAATTTTCAAACATACTTTTGAAAAGCTAGGCACATTTCATTTCATTTATGGGCTCTAATGAATTTAGCAAAAGGAAAACTGTCTTGGCTTAAGATGATTAATTTTGATAGTAGCCATATCAACAAGACCCAGATTAATGAGTTTCTCAACAATTATGCATGTTTATTATAGAGTAGTCAGACATGGTTACA
The DNA here is from genome assembly GCF_027406575.1 of Nycticebus coucang. NCBI lineage: Eukaryota > Metazoa > Chordata > Mammalia > Primates > Lorisidae > Nycticebus > Nycticebus coucang. The sequence goes on along the minus strand of NC_069786.1, from coordinate 103,443,287 downwards.
CAGCATGATTGAATGAATTGAAAATATTAATATGTCATTTTCAGAGTTGTTCAGGGGTTGGCTCAATTAGAAGATGGAGATAAACTAGATTTCAACTATTGTGTCATTTAATTTTGTTGTTCCTTTTCCATTTTTTTAGCATTCTGCTATTGATTCTCCTCTTCTGTTAATTTTTAAGACACATAGTCCAGCCTATACATATGTGCAAATATTTGTGAAGGGGCATGACTAGGAGCAGAGGTTTTCACAAGAGGTGGAGAAGGTCAAAGTGATGTCTTGATGCTGATGACTTTGGGGAGCAATGGACCCCTGGAAATGCAAATATTTGTAGGGAAATGATTTCAAAGCTTAGCTGGGATGTGATATGGTAAGCCAATGCTGATATTTTGAAGTCGCCTGAATTATGGTTTTAAAATTCTGATCATAGGAAGTGGAGGGTCTTGTGATGCTGAAAGCCCTGCCAAGTAAGTTCGGAGAAGGAGATTAACTTTTTCTTTCTTTGGCTGTAGATGTGTGTATGATGGCAGGACATTTATGCGGAGGTGGTGTGCTAGAAAATTGGAAAAATGATTCTAATTATTACCTTTCCTGAATCTACTTTTCTTTTTGAACCTGCATTTCTTAAAATATGATTGTATATTTCCTTCCATCAACAGGAGAGATTTTTTTTTCCCCCACCCTTCAAATCTAGGCTGGTCATGTGCCTTGCTTTGATCCATTAGAATTACCTAGTAGAATTCACTGCTCCAGTTCTGAGTCTTGAACACTGTGTTTGCTCTCTGTAGCCCTACCATCATGTGAGCAAGCCTTGCTCGAGGGCGAGAAATGATGTGAACAGGCCAAGTCACCTCTGTTGTCCCCACTGAGGCCATCTGAGATCCACCCACTAAGACTTGTGTGCACAGACACCCCTGACCACACCCAGCTGCGATCAGTCATGTCAGACCCGGGTCAGAAAGCCATCCAGAGACTCCTATATTCAGACACAGTGAAAATCAGTTACCATTTTATACCACTACGTTTTAAGGTGGTTTGTTATGCCTCATTAGTGTGACAATGGTTAATTGATACAAGTATCTTGGAAAGAATTCACGTTGCAAATCTAACAAGACAGGGAGAAGAAGCGGGAGATTGTACATACAGTTGATAGGAAAACCACATGATTATGAACTACTTAATGGAAATACTATATGGAGAAAAATTGGAAGGGGTGGTCATTGGGCAGGAAGAGAAATAAGACTCTGCCAAGGTGTTACCAGAAATGCATCTCTGAAGTCTAGACATAAACCACAGCACTAGAAAAAGTAGGAGAAAGAACACACCTTGGTAGAAAGATTTGTCCATAGGGGAATGAAAGAGTTTGATACAAACAAAACCTTGCAGGGTAATGGACAGAAACCAGATTATAGGGTGTTAAGAAGGGAGGAGGAAGAGACAAGTCCAAGTTCACAGGATTTGTTCATGCGTTCTTGAGGAAAAGTGTGGTTGGGTCTGTAATGGGTGGCAGAAAGGAGGCCTTCCTAGTAGAGGGACAGATGTGTCCTTAAGTGCAGAGTGGTTACACCAGACAGAAGAGACTGAAGATTCAGGGGAGGGGATGATGATATACCAGGGCTACTCACGGCTACTCTGTCATGGTAAGACCATGAAGTAGGCATGTGACTTGAGGTCCTTTAGCGTTTGCAAGTATTCATTAATTCTGTGAAATTCCTCTGTAAGATTCAGTTACACGTGCTAGGTTGGAGCAGTCCGAGAGCCAAAAATAACATAGTTATCCTATTATTTTACTCATGTTACAAATGAGTAACTTTAGATATCAAGTAGTTAAATAACTTGCTCAGAGTCAAACAGGAAGCCTGTTACGGAGTTGCTGAAAGACCCCAGTTCTACAAATAAACTTCTTGTCCACTAGCTTTTCACCAAATGAGTTAGAAGTCAGGTTAAGTTCGCTTATTTATGGATCTATTGAGTTAAGCAAAAAAAAAGAAAAAGAAAGAAAGAAAAGTTATTTTTTGTGGTAGGTCCTAAATATCAGAATGTCCTTGTATCTGAGGAATTTCTTTCTTTCTTTTTTTTTTTTAATAGTCATTTTTATCTTTATTCTTACAGTTTCCACTGAAAACATCATCCTACAAAGTTACTTAGATCAAGTCTGGTTTTCCCCACCACCTTCACTGAAGTTACATCATACATTTGTAATACCATTACAATTGGCCCTGGGTATATTTGGGGGATTGGTTCCATGGCCCTTGCATATACCAAAATCTGTGCATACTCAAGTTCCACAGTTGGCCCTGCAAAACTCGTGCATATAAAAAGTCAGCCCTCAATAGATGTGAGTTTCACATTCCATGACTATTACATTTTCCACCTGCCTTTGGTTGAAAAAATTCTCGTGTGAGTGGGCCCTGTGCAGTTCAACGCATGTTGTTCCAGGGTCACCTCTATATTCATTATTCCCAATCTATCCTTGGACTCTCACATCTCGTTGATTAGAAAGTACTTTCCTGGGCGGCGCCTGTAGCTCAGTCAGTAAGGCGCCGGCCCCATATACTGAGGGTGGCGGGTTCAAACCTGGCCCCGGCCAAACTGCAACCAAAAAATAGCCGGGCGTTGTGGCAGGCGCCTGTAGTCCCAGCTACTCGGGAGGCTGAGGCAAGAGAATCGCTTAAGCCCAGGAGTTGGAGGTTGCTGTGAGCTGTGTGAGGCCACGGCACTCTACTGAGGGCCATAAAGTGAGACTCTGTCTCTACAAAAAAAAAAAAAAAAAGTTTAGAAAGTACTTTCCTATCTTTTAATTTTATTCATTTTTTTACTTTTTACACAGACATTTTTGGTTTTTCTCTTTGTTTTAAGATAGTACAGGCTAGGTCTGAGTCAACGACATTGTTTTTTCCTGATCCATGTTGATTTTTTATAGGCGACAGAAAATATTTGAAGGCATGTATTGTGTTCCAGAGTCTAAGATTCATAACTTTTCAGGGAAATCCTTTTGAATGGGCTAGTGAGTCTAAAATATGAAAGATGCCCACCATTTTTGGGAAATTCATTTAGGTAAATTCACTCATAAGAGTTATAATAATGACCATTTTGAAGCTTAAATTTCTCCTGTAAGATCATCTGTCAACTTTGCTAACTTCCCTCTCCTTGATTGGTCCCAGGAAAGTCGTCAGCCACCACAGAGCTTTCCAGCCTCCAGACTCTATATGGAATAAGAGTTGGGTAGTTTAAAAGTAGAAGCTGCTCATCAACCAGCCTGACCCGTGGAAACGCAGCTTTTTTTTTTTTTCTATTTTAACTATAGTTTAAGAAAGCCAATGAATATTAACGACCATATGTACTCACCTACAAAATGACATAGCACGTGAGATGTACTCTAGTTTCCAAAGCAAGTGGGACACACGTTTGAATCTGGGGAAAATGAAGTGGATGGAGATTTGATAAGAAGAGACAAGCAATTAGGAAAAAGAGAGAAGACGTGCGGAGTGAGAAAGCAAATGGGGTGGGGAAGAATGTAGGGCATACGGAGAAGGCAGATGAGTTTTTGATTTTCATATTTCCAAAAACTGAAAAGGTTGAATTTCAAGAGAGTGTGTGTATATTTCCTTGACATTGCATCAACAGTTAGACTCAATCTCAAGAGTCTGAATACACTGTGATGACATTAATTCAATTAATTGTCTCCTACAACTGTGAAACTGGCTTACCAACTTCTTTTCTGCTGGGGGAAACTGAGACAGAGGAAACAGTGCCTCCCCCTAGGATATGGTGGAGCGGGCCGAGCATGGCAATCAAGGTGCTGAGCAGCCTGCTTTTCCCATCGGGCCTGCCCAGAGGAGACGGCCACTCCAGCTTCGTATTTTAATCATAATTCACAGTATGTTATTTCCAGTTGCACTTGTCTTATTTATTTTAATGAGTGCTTTCAAGTATTTGACATGGGCCCCAGAAAGCATCATTGAAAGAAACTGAAAACCAAAACCATGCAGAAGAGTGAAGGAAAATAAAAAAAGACACCCCTGGGAGTTGTTGCCTTGAGGTCTAACCACTGCACACAGCTGCCTTTCCCAGAAGCTGTCTCCCTCTGATCCCTCTGATCCCTCTGCTTCTTTTGCCTTGGGCTGCTCAGCTTTCCACGTGGATTCTGCCTGCTTGCGAGGTTACTGTGCATCCCATCTCATATATACAGCGTGGAGCAAACGCCTCTCTTTGGCTTCCTTTCCTTGGGGATCAAAGTCCCCCCACAGCCCAAGTGCGCTGCAGTGCCTTTGTGGAGAGCCTCTGCAGGCCCAAGCACTCTCTCTCCCACCCCCGCCATCTGCTGCCCTTTTCATGCTTTATTTGCAGGCCTCAGTCTGCTTCTATCCCACCAGGCCTCTGTGGCCTTGCCTCTCTTTTAAATCCGTGTTGGAATCTTTTCATCACGTTGCCTCAGCCTGAAAGGACGCCTGCTTCTTGCCCCCTCCTCGCTTAGATTTATGGCCCTTGTCAAGCCTTCCTGCCGTGGCCTCTGACAGCGCCTGCCTTGCCTAACATCAGATTCATTGCTGTTCCTAAGGTCCTTTAAGATTTTAATGCTAAGTCTATAAATTTACTTTCCTCTGTGCTTTGACCTTTCCTCAGACCTTCCCATTGTCTGATGGGCTGTCCCCCAAGCGTTGATTTGCAGCTCTGTGCCTGTGCTTCAGGGCGAGCTGGAGGAGGAGGGGGTCTGTGGAAGGAATGGAGGGGGACACGGAAACCAAGGGATGAATTCAGATTTCCATCACCTCCAGCAATTCTTTAGAGTTTGATAGGAATTGACATTTTTCCTTCAAAGCTGTGATTTGCTGAGGACTTGTGGTAGCTTTTCATTAAAATAGCATCTGAGAGTTAAAAAAAAAGTGGGGTGGGGGAGAGAGTAGCTGAGCAGATACTCTACCTCCCCTAATAAATGCATCTGAGCTTACATTTTTCCTTTCTGGTGTGTCAGCTGGGGATTCTCTTCCATTTCCAACACACATGGGCACTGCTTAAATCACTCCGATTTCTCTCCCAGGCAGACTTCTGCTGAAGAAACTTTTCACACCTTAAGATAATAAAGCCCCCAGTTGAGAGGGTGGAAATGGCAACTGCTGGAAATTTCAGGGGAGAAGAGGAGGTCATTGTAGAGAAATAAAGAGCTTACTAGCTCAGGGAAGCAGGTCGAGTGCTTCGGAAGTATGATTTTAGAATTCATTTCATCTTCCCTTGACCTTGGAGGTGTTAACAGAGTCGCTGGCTGGCGTTTTCTTTACTGGGGTGTAGGGCAGCTATAAGGAGGCGGAAGGAGTGGAGGAGAAGGGAAAGAAGGACTTTTGTGTCCAAACGACTTTGATTCCATGGCTTGTTCAACCTGAAATTTTTTGAGACCATGAGTTGAAGGAGCAGGCATTGATGGATCACAGAAATGCGGGCCCCACGTGGCAGTCTTTTATGATTATTATTATTTTTTTTATTAAATCATAGCTGTGTACATTAATGTGATCATGGGGCACCATACACTGGTTTTATAGACCGTTTGACACATTTTCATCACACTGGTTAACATAGCCTTCCTGGCATTTTCTTAGTTTTTGTGTTAAGACATTTATATTCTACATTTACTAAGTTTCACATGAACCCTTGTAAGATGCACTGCAGGTGTAATCCCACCTATCACTCTCCCTCCGCCCACCCCCCTACCCGCTTCCCCCTATTCTTAGGTTATAACTGGGTTATAGCTTTCATATGAAAGCCATAAATTAGTTTCATAGTAGAGCTGAGTACATTGGATACTTTTTCTTCCATTCCTGAGATACTTTACTAAGAAGAGTATGTTCCAGCTCCATCCGTGTAAACATGAAAGAGGTAAAGTCTCCATCTTTCTTTAAGGCTGCATAATATTCCATGATTATTACCACAATTATTTAATATACCACATTTATTAATACCACAATTTATTAATCTATTCGTGGATTGATGGGCGCTTGGGCTTTTTCCACAACTTAGCAATTACAAATTGGGCTGCAATAAACATTCTGGTACAAATATCTTTGTTATAATGTGATTTTTGGTCTTCTGGGTATATACCTGGTAGAGGAATTATAGGATTGAATGGTAGGTCTATTTTTAGATCTCTAAGTGTTCTCCAAACATCTTTCCAAAAGGAATGTATTAATTTGTATTCCCACCAGCAGTGTAGAAGTGTTCCCTTTTCTCCACGTCCACGCCAACATCTCTGGTCTTGGGATTTTGTGATATAGGCTAATCTTACTGGAGTTAGATGATATCGCAAAGTAGTTTTGATTTGCATTTCTCTGATGATTAAGGATGATGAGCATTTTTTCATGTCTGTAGGCCGTGTGCCTGTCTTCTTCAGAGAAGTTTCTCTTCAAGTCCCTTGCCCAGCCTGCGATGGGATCACTTGTTCTTTTCTTGCTTATACATTTGAGTTCTCTGTGAATTCTGGTTATTATTAAATCTTTGTCAGAGACATAACCGGCAAATATCTTCTCCCATTCCCACGTGGCAGTCTTGATGCATCATGCCAGGCCTGAGTGAGCTAAAGGCTTTTGCCATGTGATAGCATTGGTCTCGAAGACCTCATTCCTTTTCCTTGTTTGGATTCCAGAACGTGGAATCCTGTGGGTCACTCATGCCTCACATGCTTTTTGCTCCAACTCTGAGATAGGCTTCCATTGCTGTGAGCTGAGTTTCGTTTATGCTTGCTTTTGTCCCTCTGCTTCTAGCTGTTGCTACCTCCAAGGTCCTTAAGCTACTGCCAGGGCTGCTTCTCCAGCTTTGAAGGCGCCCCCAGCCCCCCCCCCCCACACAACACACACACACAGAAATAAGTGAGTAGCACTTCTTAAAAGCCAACTTTAGATTGTTTGATATTCAAATAAAAGTATTTAGGAATAGAATGGGGCAGAGACTGGCCAAACATTCACTTCACCAGTTCACCTTTGCTGTTGAGTATGTGGCTACATTGCATTTGCCAGTCTCCTTTGCAGGTGTAAAATTTGCAGCCATATGACTGAGTTCCAGCTAATGGGAGGTGGGTAGAAGTGATGTCTGCCGCTCCAGGACCAGCCCATCAATTTCTACACAATGTTCTCCTGCTTCCCTTGACTGATGGTCACTATTAAAATCTGCCACTCTCTGTGGAGAGGAGATGTAAAGCACCGAAAATGTCCTGATACCAAGGACCTTCTAACGATTGCCTCGGAGCCCATGCATTTGACTTGCTGAGTATTAGAAAAGCCCAATGAACTTTATAAAGGCTCAGTTTGATCTGGTTTGCATTTCTTACAATGCAAAGAGTTACCTTGAGGTCACATTCCTTTGATGAGGACTCTTTGGTCTAAAAAGTTATGAAAGCTGATGAAAGCTGGTGGGAAAGCTATGGACGAATCCTTGCCACCTGGGAGGATGGTACGAATGATGAGGTCTCCTGTGCAGGGACAGCTGGGGGAGATGGTGTTGTTCTTCCCAGTTCTTCCCTCCCCTTAATCTTGGTCCTTTGCCACCCAGCTTTGCAGGCTGTGCCCCAGGAGGGGGCTGCACGTCCTGTCCTTTGTCTTGGAGCTCAGCTGTCTGACTTGGCTTTGGCCAACGGGATGGTAGCAGCCACTGCACAAACCAAGGCTTTCTGTGTGTGCCCTGGGCCCCCCTGGTGCTTCTGCTGTCACCCAGAGAAGAACATGCCCCAGTCAGTCTATTCGCCGGGGGAGGACAGCAGAGCTGGATCCAGTTTGTAGCCTACAGCCCTGCCCAGCTGGCCCAGACTAGATCACCTTACCCTAGTCAACTCACAGATCATGTGACCAAGGACACTTAGCTGAGGCATAATTCACACAACATTGAGTATTTTAATCGTTTTAAAGTGTGTAAGTCAGTGGCATTTAGTACACTCACAATATGGTACAATCATCCCCATTAGCTAGCTCCAGAGCATGTTCATCACCCCCGAAGGATACCCCAAACCCACTGAGCAGGCACTTCCTGTCCCCCCACCCCCAGCAACCACTCACCTGCTTGGAATCATACTGTGTGTGTCCTTTTAAGTCATTTAGCATAATGGTTTGGGGGTCATCTGTGTTGAGGCATGTGGTATTCATTTCTTTTTTGCCTAAATAACACTCCATTACATGGATTTGTCACAGTTGTTCAATTGATACGCGTTTAGATTGTTTCTATCTTCCGGGTATTGTGAACAGTGCTAGTTTGAATATTTCTGTACAGGTTTTGTTTGAACACCTGATTTCAATTATTTTGGGTATATACCGTGATGTGGAATTGCTATGTTATATGGTAATTGTACATATTCAATTTTTGAAGAGCTTCCCAAATTTTTGCCACGGTGTCTGCACCCTTTTACATTCCTACCAGCAGGGCAGGAGGGTTCCAAGTTCTTCTCATCCTTGCCAACGCTGATTTTCTTTCTTTTGAAAAAAAATGTGTTATCGTCATCCTAGTGTGTATAAAGCGGCATCGCACTGGTTTCCATTTGCAATTTCCTAGTGACTGACACGTTGAGCATCTTTCTCATGAAGTTTGTTGGCCCTTAGTAGATCTTTTTTTGAGAAATGTCTATTCAAGTCATTTGCCCTTTTTTTTTTTTTTAGAGATAAAGTCTCACTTTATCGCTCTTGGTAGAGTGCTGTGGCGTCACAGCTCACAGCAATCTTCAACCTGGGCTTAAGTGATTCTCTTCCCTCAGCCTCCTGAGTAGCTGGGACTACAGGCGCCCACCACGATGCCTGGCTATTTTTTTGTTGCAGTTTGGCAGGGGCCGGGTTTGAACCTGCCACCCTTCAGTATATGGGGCCGGTGCTCTACCCACTGAGCTACAGGCGCCACCCACATCTGCCCATTTTTAAACTGTTTTTTTTTATTGTTGAATTGAAAGAATTTGTTATATATTTTCTATACTAGATTCATCAGATACATAGTTTGCAGATATTCTTTCCCATTCTGCCTGCTGACTTTTTGCATTCTTGATACTATTTTTTGATGCATAAAAGTTTTTTTTAATGTATTTTATTTTATTTATTTAATTTTTTGAGACAGAGTCTCACTTTCTTACCCTCAGTAGAGTGCCGTGGCATCATAGCGCGTAGCATCCTCAAACTCTTGGGCTCAAGCGTTTCTCTTGCCTTAGCCTCCTGAGTAGCTGGGACTACAGGGGCCCGCCAGAATGCCTGGCTATTTTTAGAGGCAGGGTCTTGCTCTGGCTCAGGAAGTCTCAAACCTGTCAGCTCAGGCAATCCACCCACCTTGGCCTTCCAGAGTGCTAGGATTACAGGCGTGAGCCACCAGGCCCAGCCTCAAGGACACCTTTAGTTTGATTGCAACACTTTGTGCCCCCAGTCTGATAATTTTCTTTTTTTTTTTTTTTTTCGTTTTTTTTATTGTTGGGGATTCATTGAGGGTACAATAAGCCAGTTACACTGATTGCAATTGTTAGGTAAAGTCCCTCTTGCAATCATGTCTTGCCCCCATAAAGTGTGACACACACTAAGGCCCCACCCTCCTCCCTCCATCCCTCTTTCTGCTTCCCCCCCCCATAACCATAATTGTCATTAATTGTCCTCATATCAAGATTGAGTACATAGGATTCATGCTTCTCCATTCTTGTGATGCTTTACTAAGAATAATGTCTTCCACTTCCATCCAGGTTAATACAAAGGATGTAAAGTCTCCATTTTTTTAATGGCTGAATAGTATTCCATGGTATACATATACCACAGCTTGTTAATCCATTCCTGGGTTGGTGGGCATTTAGGCTGTTTCCACATTTTGGCGATTGTAAATTGAGCTGCAATAAACAGTCTAGTACAAGTGTCCTTATGCTAAAAGGATTTTTTTCCTTCTGGGTAGATGCCCAGTAATGGGATTGCAGGATCAAATGGGAGGTCTAGGTTGAGTGCTTTGAGGTTTCTCCATACTTCCTTCCAGAAAGGTTGTACTAGTTTGCAGTCCCACCAGCAGTGTAAAAGTGTTCCCTTCTCTCCACATCCACGCCAGCATCTGCAGTTTTGAGATTTTGTGATGTGGGCCATTCTCTCTGGGGTTAGATGATATCTCAGGGATGTTTTGATTTGCATTTCTCTAATATATAGAGATGATGAACATTTTTTCATGTGTTTGTTAGCCATTCGTCTGTCGTCTTTAGAGAAAGTTCTATTTATGTCTCTTGCCCATTGATATAAGGGATTGTTGGCTTTTTTCATGTGGATTAATTTGAGTTCTCTATAGATCCTGGTTATCAAGCTTTTGTCTGATTCAAAATATGCAAATATCCTTTCCCATTGTGTGGGTTGTCTCTTTGCTTTGGTTATCGTCACCTTAGCTGTACAGAAGCTTTTCAGTTTAATGAAGTCCCATTTGTTTATTTTTGTTGTTGTTGCAATTGCCATGGCAGTCTTCTTCATGAAGTCTTCCCCCAGGCCAATATCTTCCAGTGTTTTTCCTATGCTTTCTTTAAGGATTTTTATTGTTTCATGCCTTAAATTTAAGTCTTTTATCCATCTTGAATCAATTTTTGTGAGTGGGGAAAGGTGTGGGTCCAGTTTCAGTCTATTACACGCAGACATCCAATTCTCCCAACACCATTTATTGAATAGGGAGTCTTTCCCCCAAGGTAAGTTCTTGTTTGGTTTATCGAAGATTAGGTGGTTGTAAGATGTTAGTTTCATTTCTTGGTGTTCAATTCGATTCCAAGTGTCTATGTCTCTGTTTTTGTGCCAGTACCATGCTGTCTTGACCACTATGGCTTTGTAGTACAGACTAAAATCTGGTATGCTGATGCCCCCAGCTTTATTTTTGTTACTAAGAACTGCCTTAGCTATACGGGGTTTTTTCCAGTTACATACAAAACACAGAATCATTTTTTCCAAATCTTGAAAGTACGATGTAGGTACTTTGATAGGAATGGCATTGAATAGGTAGATTGCTTTGGGAAGTATAGACATTTTAACAATGTTGATTCTTCCCGTCCATGAGCATGGTATGTTCTTCCATTTGTTAATATCCTCTGCTATTTCCTTTCTGAGGAGTTCATAGTTTTCTTTATAGAGGTCCTTCACCTCCTTCGTTAGGTATATTCCTAGGTATTTCATTTTCTTTGAAACTATGGTGAAGGGAGTTGTGTCCTTAATTAGCTTCTCATCTTGACTGTTATTGGTGTATACAAAGGCTACTGACTTGTGGACATTGATTTTATATCCTGAAACATTACTGTATTTTTTGATGACTTCTAGGAGTCTTGTGGTTGAGTCTTTGGGGTTCTCTAAGTATAAGATCATGTCGTCAGCAAAGAGGGAGAGTTTGACCTCCTCTGCTCCCATTTGGATTCCCTTTATTTCCTTGTCTTGCCTAATTGTATTGGCTAGAACTTCCAGCACTATGTTGAATAGTAAAGGTGACAGAGGACAACCTTGTCTGGTTCCAGTTCTAAGAGGAAAAGCTTTCAGTTTTACTCCATTCAGTAAAATATTGGCTGTGGGTTTGTCATAGATAGCTTCAATCAGTTTTAGAAATGTGCCACCTATGCCTATACTCTTCAGTGTTCTAATTAGAAAAGGATGCTGGATTTTATCAAATGCTTTTTCTGCATCTATTGAGAGGATCATGTGATCTTTATTTTTGCCTCTGTTAATATGGTGGATAACGTTTATGGACTTGAGTATGTTAAACCAGCCTTGCATCCCTGGGATGAAGCCTACTTGATCATGATGAATGACTTTTTTGATGATAAGCTGTAATCTATTGGCTAGGATTTTGTTGAGAATTTTTCCGTCTATATTCATGAGTGAGATTGGTCTGAAATTCTCCTTTTTGTTTGGGTCTTTTCCTGGTTTTGGTATCAGGGTGATGTTTGCTTCATAGAATGTGTTGGGGAAGATTCCTTCTTCTTCAGTTTTTTGGAATAATTTCTGCAGTACAGGAATAAGCTCTTCCTTGAAGGTTTGATAGAATTCTGGAGTGAAGCCATCTGGACCAGGGCATTTTTTAGTTGGAAGCTTTTTTATTGTTTCTTTGATCTCAGTGCTTGAAATTGGTCTGTTCAGGAGGCCTATTTCTTCCTGGCTAAGTCTAGGGAGAGGGTGTGATTCCAAATATTGATCCATTTCCTTCACATTGTCAAATTTCTGGGCATAGAGTTTCTGGTAGTATTCAGAGATGATCTCTTGTATCTCTGTGGGATCAGTTGTTATTTCCCCTTTATCGTTTCTGATTGAGGTTACTAGAGATTTTACTTTTCTATTTCTAGTTAGTCTGGCCAATGGTTTATCTATTTTATTTATTTTTTCAAAAAACCAACTCCTTGTTTCATTAATTTTCTGAATGATTCTTTTGTTTTCAATTTCATTGATCTCTGATTTGATTTTGGAGATTTCTTTTCTTCTACTGAGTTTAGACTTAGATTGTTCTTCTTTTTCCAATTCCATAAGGTCTCTTGTGAGATTGTTGATGTGCTCTCTGTCTGTTTTTCGAATGTAGGCATCTAAAGCGATGAATTTTCCTCTCAAAACTGCTTTTGCAGTATCCCACAGGTTTTGGTAGCTTGTGTCTTCATTGTTGTTATGCTCAAGGAAGTTAATGATTTCCTGTTTGATTTCTTCTTGCACCCATCTGTTATTCAACAGAAGATTGTTTAATTTCCATGCCTTTGGGTGGGGTTGAGCATTTTTGTTAGAGTTGAGTTCCACCCTTAGTGCCTTATGGTCTGAAAAGATACAAGGTAAAATTTCAATTCTTTTGATTCTGTTGATATTTGTTTTGTGTCCCAGGATATGATCAATTTTGGAGAATGTTCCATGGGGTGATGAGAAGAATGTATATTCTTTATCTTTGGGGTGGAGTGTTCTATATACGTCTATCAAGCATAGTTGTTCTAGGGTCTCATTTAAATCTCTTGTATCTTTGTTTAATTTCTGTTTAGAGGATCTGTCCAGCTCTGTAAGAGGTGTGTTAAAGTCCCCTGTTATGATGGTAGTATCAGATATCATATTGTTCAGACTGAGTAAGGTCTGTTTCAAGAATCTGGGAGCATTTAAATTTGGTGCATAGATATTAGAATTGAAATGTCTTCTTGTTGTAGTTTTCCCTTGACCAATATAAAGTGACCATCTTTGTCTTTTTTGACTTTAGTTGCTTTAAATCCACATGTATCTGAAAATAAGATTGCAACTCCTCTTTTCTTCTGAATTCCATTTGCCTGAAAAATTGTCTTCCAATCCTTGACTGGGAGTTTTAATTTGTCTTTTGAAGCCAGGTGTGTTTCTTGCAGACAGCAAATGGATGGCTTGTGTTTTTTAATCCAGTCAGCCAGTCTATGTCTCTTCAGTGGGGAATTCAAGCCATTAACATTTATGGAGATAATTGATAAGTGTGGTAGTATTCTATTCGTCTTATTTGGTGAGAGTCCATTGCTTAGTTTTATCTTTTGCATCAGTGTGGAGGTTAGGTTCTGTCCTTTGATTTGTGAGTTCTTACTTTGCTGCTGATCCATTGTGGTGGTCAGTGTGCAGAACAGGTTGAAGTATTTCCTGTAGAGCTGGTCTTGTTGTGGCGAATTTTCTCAATGTTTGTATATCCGTAAATGATTTGATTTCTCCGTCAATTTTGAAGCTTAGCTTAGCAGGGTACAGAATTCTGGGCTGAAAATTGTTCTGTTTAAGTAGATTAAAGGTAGATGACCATTGTCTTCTTGCTTGGAAAGTTTCATTAGAGAAGTCTGAGGTCACTCTGATGGATTTGCCCCTGTAGGTCAACTGGCGCTTACTCCTGGCAGCTTGCAGAATCTTTTCTTTTGTCTTGACTTTGGACAGGTTCATCACAATGTGTCTTGGAGAAGCTCGGTTAGAGTTGAGGCGACCTGGGGTCCGATATCCCTCTGAAAGCAGTGTGTCAGAATCTTTGGTGATGTTTGGGAAATTTTCTTTTATAATATTCTCTAGTATGGCTTCCATTCCTCTGGGGCATTCTTCTTCCCCTTCTGGAATTCCTATAACTCGTATGTTGGAACGCTTCATAAAGTCCCATAATTCTGACAGTGAACGTTCTGCTTTCTCTCTCTTCTTTTCTGCCTCTTTTACTATCTGAGTTATCTCAAAAACTTTGTCTTCTACCTCTGAAATTCTTTCTTCTGCATGGTCTAACCTGTTGCTGATACTTTCCATTGCATCTTTAAGTTCCCTGATTGACTGTTTCATTTCCTTCTGCTCTGCTATATCCTTTTTATATTCTTCATATCGTTCATCTCTGATTTGATTCTGTTTTTGGATTTCCTTTTGGTTATTTTCCACTTTATTAGCAGTTTCCTTCATTGTTTCCATCATTTCTTTCATTGTTTTCAACATGTGTATTCTAAATTCCCTTCTGTCATTCCTAACATTTCTGTATAGGTGGAATCCTCTGCAGTAGCTACCTCATGGTCCCTTGGCGGGGTTGTTCTGGACTGGTTCTTCATGTTGCCTGGAGTTTTCTGCTGATTCTTCCTCATGAGTGATTTCTTTTATCTGTTTCCTTGCCCTGATTTTCCTTTCATTTCCTCTTGCTCTTTAAGTTCTTGTGCCTGTGGACTAAGGGTTACAGGACCAGAAAGGTGAGAAGGTTGAAGAGCAAAAAAGGGATGAAAGAAAGGAGGACCGAGTGATAAGAAAAAAAAAAGAAAGATAGAGAAAGGAGAGGGGGTGTGGATAAGGAATATTGACAAAAAGAAGAGAGGCACAGAAAGAGGGAGACAGGGCAATATAGGTGTACAGTAGGGTACTTTGACACAACCTTAAAAAACCCCACCTTCCGGGGGTTGGGTGCCCAGTTGGGTGGTTCCCTTGAGGTCAGCAGCTCTTTGCTAACGTGGTCAGACACAGTACCCCACCTCCACCAAGTAGAGAGGAAAGACAAAAATGCTATAAATCAAACCAAAACAAGCAAACAGAAAACTTTATGGAGATAAAATTGGGTGAAAAACCAAGTGATAGCGGTAGAAACACTAGCAAAAATGAAGTTGTAGTTATTAAAAAAGGCAGCAATGGGAAATTATAATTAAACTAGAAAAATTGAGAAAGAAAAAGGGATCTGTATGGAAAAGATTGAAATTAAGAAACAAAAGAACATCAACAACGTCAAAATAAACAAACAAAAAAAACTAACCAAACAAAAAAAAAAGAAAAAAAAATACACAACCAAAAACAAAGCAGTTTGTATATGTTATTGAATATTGTCTGGGCAACACGTGGTCTTTTGGGGTATGAGATGTTAGTCACAGTTCTGATACGACTGGAGGCTGCTGATTTCTCAAACCCCAGCAGGTAGACACCCTAAATCTCTCTTCAGCCCACTTAAAAGTCACTTTGAACTTGTAAACTTGCTGAGCAGAAGCTTTCCCAGCTTTCTCGCTGGAATCACTGCTGAAGTGGCTATCCACTTACCCAGTGTGCCAAAACCAGTCTCACTCTGCCCCTGAGGGTTAGGGCTGCAAGGCGGCTCAGATCCCACCCTTAGGCTACTTGGTTGCTGGGTTACCAGCTCCCACCCGTTTCTAGCTCTGTGACCCTGAGGGCGGAGCTTGCCAGGGCAGATCACTGACAATGGTTCCGTGTGACCCACCGCCAAACACCAGTAGCTCCGTCTGGCTCAGCGGCTCAGACTGGGGCCCTAGACAACGGCAAAAGTTCTCCGCACTCCCGCTCAGGCCTTCCCCAAGGCAGTTCAACTCAGTGCCAAGTCCAAGGACATCAAAACAGTTCACAGGTAAGGCCTTTCTGGTTTGCAGTCTCGCTGCTACTGAACTTACTGTTGTGGGCGGGTTTAGACGGATTGAACACACGCGACCACTTGCCGGTTTTCCACTGTTTTAGTCCTCCTCTTGGGGTCCAGAAGTCTCTCGCTGACTCCCTGTATCCTCATAGGAGTGATGATAGGCAGTTCCCACCAGCCAGAGATGCCTGGAGTCCTATCTCCCCAGACTCACGGTGCCCAGATGCAAGGAAGCTGTTACTTGGCTGCCATCTTGCTCCGCCCCCCAGTCTGGTAATTTTCTTTCTTTTTCTTTTTTTTTTTTTATTGCTGGGGATTCATTGAGGGTACAATAAACCAGATTACACTGATTGCATTTGTTAGGTAAAGTCCCTCTTGCAATCATGTCTTGCCCCCAGAAGGTGTGGCACACACCAAGGCCACACCCCACTCCCTCCTTCCCTCTCTCTGCTTGCCCCCGCCAAGACCTTAATTGTCATTAATTGTCCTCATATCAAAATTGAGTACATAGGATTCATGCTTCTCCATTCTTGTGATGCTTTACTAAGAATAATGTCTTCCATTTCCATCCAGGTTAATATCAAGGATGTGAAGTCTCCATTTTTTTTAATGGCTGAATAGTATTCCATGGTATACATATACCACAGCTTGTTATCCATTCCTGGGTTGGTGGGCATTTAGGCTGTTTCCACATTTTGGCAATTGTAAATTGAGCTGCAATAAACAGTCTAGTACAAGTGTCCTTATGCTAAAAGGATTTTTTTCCTTCTGGGTAGATGCCCAGTAATGGGATTGCAGGATCAAATGGGAGGTCTAGCTTGAGTGCTTTGAGGTTTCTCCATGCTTCCTTCCAAAAAGGTTGTATTAGTTTGTAGTCCCACAAGCAGTGTAAAAGTGTTCCCTTCTCTCTACATCCACACCAGCATCTGCAGTTTTGAGATTTTGTGATGTGGGCCATTCTTGCTGGGGTTAGATGGTATCTCAGAGTGGTTTTGATTTGAATTTCTCTAATATATAGGGATGATGAACATTTTTTGATATGTTTGTTAGCCATTCGTCTGTCTTCTTTAGAGAAGGTTCTATTCATGTCTCTTGCCCATTGATATATGGGATTGTTGGCTTTTTTCATGTGGATTAATTTGAGTTCTCTATAGATCCTAGTTATCAAGCTTTTGTCTGATTCAAAATATGCAAATATTCTTTCCCATTGTGAAGGTTGTCTCTTTGCTTTGGTTGTTGTCTCCTTAGCTGTACAGAAGCTTTTCAGTTTAATGAAGTCCCATTTGTTTATTTTTGTTGTTGTTGCAATTGCCATGGCAGTCTTCTTCATGAAGTCTTTCCCCAGGCCAAAATCTTCCAGTGTTTTTCCTATGATTTCTTGGAGGATTTTTATTGTTTCATGCCTTAAATTTAAGTCCTTTATCCATCTTGAATTAATTTTTGTGAGTGGGGAAAGGTGTGGGTCCAGTTTCAGTCTTTTACATGTAGATATCCAGTTCTCCCAACACCATTTATTGAATAAGGAGTCTTTCCCCCAAGGTATGTTCTTGTTCAGTTTATCGAAGATTAGGTGGTTGTAAGATAGATGTTAGTTTCATTTCTTGGTTTTCTATTCGATTCCAAGTGTCTATGTCTCTGTTTTTGTGCCAGTACCATGTTGTCTTGACCACTATGGCTTTGTAGTACAGACTAAAATCTGGTATGCTGATTCCCCCAGCTTTATTTTTATTACGAAGAACTGCCTTAGCTATATGGGTTTTTTTCTGGTTCCATATAAAACGCAGAATCATTTTTTCCAAATCTTGAAAGGACAATGTTGGTATTTTGATAGGAATGGCATAGAATAGGTAGATTGCTTTGGGAAGTATAGGCATTTTAACAATGTTGATTCTTCCCATCCATGAGCACGGTGCGTTCTTCCATTTGTTAATATCCTCTGGTATTTCCTTTCTGAGGATTTCATAATTCTCTTTATAGAGGTCCTTCACCTCCTTTGTTAGGTATATTCCTAGGTATTTCATTTTCTTTGAAACTGTGGTGAAGGGAGTGTGTCCTTAATTAGCTTCTCATCTTGACTGTTATTGGTGTATACAAAGGCTACTGACTTGTGGGCATTGATTTTATATCCTGAAACATTACTGTATTTTTTGATGACTTCTGGGAATCTTGTGGTTGAGTCTTTGGCATTCTCTAAGTATAAGATCATGTCGTCAGCAAAGAGGGAGAGTTTGACCTCCTCTGCTCCCATTTGGATTCCCTTTATTTCCTTGTGTTGCCTAATTGTATTGGCTAGAACTTCCAGCACTATGTTAAATAGTAAAGGTGACAGAGGACAACCTTGTCTGGTTCCAGTTTTTTTTTTTTTTTTCTGGTTCCAGTTTTAAGAGGAAAAGCTTTCAGTTTTACTCCATTCAGTAAAATATTAGCTGTGGGTTTGTCATAGATAGCTTCAATCAGTTTTAGAAATGTGCCACCTATGCCTATACTCTTCAGTGTTCTAATTAGAAAAGGATGCTGGATTTTATCAAATGCTTTTTCTGCATCTATTGAGAGGATCATATGATCTTTATTTTTGCCTCTGTTAATATGGTGGATAACGTTTATGGACTTGCATATGTTAAACCAGCCTTGCATCCCTGGGATGAAACCTACTTAATCATGATGTATTACTTTTTTGATGATAAGCTGTAATCTATTGGCTAGGATTTTGTTGAGAAGTTTTGCATCTATATTCATGAGTGAGATTGTTCTGAAATTCTCCTTTTTGGTTGGGTCTTTTCCTGGTTTTGGTATTAGGGTGATTTTTGCTTCATAGAATGTGTTGAGGAAGATTCCTTCTTCCTCGATTATTTGGAATAATTTCTGCAGTACAGGAATACGCTCTTCCTTGAAGGTTTGATAGAATTCTGGTGTGAAGCCATCTGGACCAGGGCATTTTTTGGTTGGAAGGTTTTTTATTGTTTCTTTAATCTCAGTGTTTGAAATTGGTGTGTTCAGGAGCTCTGTTTCTTCCTGGCTAAGTCTAGGGAGAGGGTATGATTCCAAATATTGATCCATTTCCTTCACATTGTGAAATTTCTGGGCATAGAGTTTCTGGTAGTATTCAGAGATGATCTCTTATATCTCTGTGGGATCAGTTGTTATTTCCCCTTTATCATTTCTGATTGAGGTTACTAGAGATTTTACTTTTCTATTTCTCGTTAGTCTGGCCAATGGTTTTATCTATTTTATTAATTTTTTCAAAAACCAACTCCTTGTTTCATTAATTTTCTGAATGATTCTTTTGTTTTCAATTTCATTGATCTTTGATTTGATTTTGTATATTTCTTTTTTTCTACTGAGTTTAGGCTTAGATTGTTCTTCTTTTTCCAATTCCATAAGCTGGCTTGTAAGTTTGTTGTTGTGCTCTCTTTCTGTTTTTCGAATGTAGGCATCTAAAGCGATAAATTTTCCTCTCAAAACTGCTTTTGCAGTATCCCACAGATTTTGGTAGCTTGTGTCTTCATCGTTGTTATGCTCAAGGAAGTTAATAATTTCCTGTTTTATTTCTTCCTGCACCCATCTGTTATTTAACAGAAGATTGTTTAATTTCCATTCCTTTGTGTGGGGTTAAATGTTTTTGTTAGAGTTAAGTTCCACCTTTAGTGCCTTATGGTCTGAGAAGATACAAGGTAAAATTTCAAAATTCTTTTGATTCTGTTGATACTTGTTTTGTGTCCCAGGATATGATGAATTTTGGAGAACGTTCCATGGGGTGATGAGAAGAATGTGTATTCTTTATCTTTGGGATGGAGTGTTCTATATGCGTCTATCAAGCACAGTTGTTCTAGGGTCTCATTTAAATCTCTTATATCTTTGTTTAATTTCTGTTTAGAGGGTCTGTCCAGCTCTGTAAGAAGAGTGTTAAAGTCCCCTGTTATTATGGTATTATTGGGTACCATATTGCTCAGACTGAGTTAGGTCTGTTTCAAGAATCTGGGAGCATTTAAATTGGGTGCATAAATATTTAGAATTGAAACGTCTTCTTGTTGTATTTTTCCCTTGACCAATATAAAGTGACCATCTTTGTCTTTTTTAACCTTAGTTGCTTTAAATCCACGTGTATCTGAAATTAAGATTGCAACTCCTCTTTTCTTCTGAATTCCATTTGCCTGAAAAATTGTCTTCCAACCCTTGACTTGGAGTTTTAATTTGTCTGTTGAAGCCAGGTGTGTTTCTTGCAGACAGCAAATGGATGGCTTGTGTTTTTTAATCCAGTCAGCCAGTCTATGTCTCTTCAGTGGGGAATTCAAGCCATTAACATTTATGGAGATAATTGATAAGTGTGGTAGTATTCTATTCGTCTTATTTGGTGAGAGTCCATTGCTTAGTTTTATCTTTTGCATCAGTGTGGAGGTTAGGTTCTGTCCTTTAATTTCTGAGTTCTTACTTTGCTGCTGATCCATTGTCGTGGTCAGTGTGTAGAACAGGTTGAAGTATTTCCTGTAGAGCTGGTCTCGTTGTGGTGAATTTCCTCAATGTTTGTATATCCATAAATGATTTGATTTCTCCATCAAGTTTAAAGCTTAGCTTAGCAGGGTACAGAATTCTGGGCTGGAAATTGTTCTATTTAAGTAGATTAAAGGTAGATGACCATTGTCTTCTTGCTTGGAAAGTTTCATTAGAGAAGTCTGCAGTCACTCTGATGGATTTGCCCCTATAGGTCAACTGGTGCTTACTCGTGGCAGCTTGCTGAATCTTTTTTTTTGTCTTGACTTTGGATAGGTTCATCATAATGTGTCTTGGAGAAGCTCGGTTAGAGTTGAGGCGACCTGGAGTCCGATATCCCTCTGAAAGCAGTGTGTCAGAATCTTTGGTGGTATTTGGGAAATTTTCTTTTATAATATTCTCTAGTATGGCTTCCATTCCTCTGGGGCATTCTTCTTCCTCTTCTGGGATTCCTATAACTTGTATGTTGAAACGCTTCATAAGGTCCCATAATTCTGACAGTGAACGTTCTGCTTTCTCTGTCTTCTTTTCTGCCTCTTTTACTATCTGAGTTATTTCAAGAACTTTGTCTTCTACCTCTGAAATTCTTTCTTCTGCATGGTCTAACCTGTTGCTTATATTCTCCATTGCATCTTTAAGTTCCCTAATTGACTGCTTTAGTTCCTTCAGCTCTGCTATATCCTTTCTACATTCTTCATTTCATTCGTCTCTTATTTCATTCTGTTTTTGGATTTCCTTTTGGTTATTTTCCAGTTTATTAGCAATTTCCTTCATTGTTTCCATCATTTCCTTCATTGTTTTCACCATGTGTATTCTAAATTCCCTTTCTGTCATTCCTAACATTTCTTTGTAGGTGGAATCCTCTGCAGTAGCTACCTCATGGTCCCTTGGAGGGGTTGTTCTGGACTGGTTCTTCATGTTGCCTGGAGTTTTCTGCTGATTATTCCTGATGAGTGATTTCTTCTCTCTGTTTCCTTGCCCTAATTTTCCTTGCACTTCCTCTTGCTCTTTAATTTCCCATGCCTGTGGAGGCTGCCCGTGGGATTAGACCAATGGAACACATGTGACCACTTGCCAGTTTTCTACTGTTTTTGTCCTCCTCTTGGGGTCCAGAAGTCTCTACTGACTCCCTGTATCCTCAAAGGGATGATTATAGGCAGATTCCACCAGCCGGAGATGCCTGGAGTCTTAGCTCCCCAGACTCACGGTGCCCAGATGCAAGTAATTGTTATCCGGCTGCCACCTTGCTCTCTCCCCCGGTTATTTTTTTATAGATGCTCTGATTAGGAAACAGCTGGCCCTGGGGCTATCTCTTCTGGCAGTTCCCTTATCCCTTACCACAAGCAAGATCTTTTTATATTGTTGGAGAATGGGAGGAGCCTTAGATGTCTCCCTGTGTGGATACGTGTTCCTGCATGCCAGTTCCTCCTGGTATTTGACTCGATGCACAAAAATTTTTAATTTTGATGAAATTCAGTCGATGTTTTGGTTGCTGTTGCTACTTAGGTGTTTGGTGTCATAGCTGAGAATTTATCGCCAAATCCAACCTGTGAAGGTTTCTCCCTAGGATTTCTTGGAAAGTTTTATAGTTATGTACAGGTCTTTGATCCAGCCTAAGGTGATTTTTGCATGCGATATGAGGAAAGGGCTGTTTTTTGTGTGTTTGTTTGCACGTGGATATTCCATGTCTCAGTGAGAAAGTCCATTGAGTTTTGGCACTGTCACACAGCTGTGTTGTGGCAAAAGATAATTGATGCAATCACTGTCTTTGCGAATTTCATGTGCTCTCACTGCTCATGTGTACGATATTGTGGGGTGCTATGTGGGGCCAGCATTTGGGGGGTGCTCATTTTAAACAAGGAAGTAGGCTGTGTCAACCTGGGACTTGCTCCACCTTCCTCCCGGTGCCCATTATTAACTGGTGTTTACTGACTCCCAGCCATGTTTCACTGTGATCCTCTACTGGATATAAATGAGGTTTGCTAAGAATAGGAATGCTGAGAAAAGCTTACCAAACCCTCAACAATGCCTCATATAATGATAATTATTAGGACACAAAAGCAGCTCTGTTCACCTTTAGCTTCAGTTTTCCGCGTGTCTCTGGCTACCTGTTTTCATCTCCTTCCCCACAGGCAGCCTGCTCAGGTACTGAGACATCCTCAGGCTTCTTGGTCCACAGCTAAATACAATCAGGCACAATTCTTTTTTTTTTTCTGAGACAGAGTCTCACTATGTCGCCCTTGGTAGAGTGCCGTGGCATCACAGCTCACAGCAACCTGAAACACTTGGGCTTAAGTGATTTTCTTCCTCAGACTCCCAAGTAGCTATGACTACAGGCACCCATAAAACAAAAAATGCCTGGCTATTTTTTGTTGCAATTGTCATTGTCATTTAGCTGGCCTGGGCTGGGTTCAAACCTGGCTCCCTTGGTTTATGTGGCTGGTGCCATAACCACTGTGCTATGGGCGCTGAGCCCAGGCATGATTCTTAGTCACCTTGTATCTCAGTCTTCTCACCAGGAATATGGAGGGAAGTCGTGGAGATTTAAGGAGATAAAGTCATTAGAATAGCACCTGGCATGCAGCCAGCACTGTGCAAATGTTAACTATGTTTTAGACAATCTTGCTGTATGAGGACATCTGGATTGAAGTGGCTGACTCTACTCCAGGCACATTTTTGTCCAGATCTTCCCTTGGCCTTCTTCATTCTGTTTCACCAGCAGGTTGGGAGTAGTTCTTTCCTTGAGAACATTTTGTGGACTCACTGAACTTGAGTTTGGATGGTTCCATGAGGCTGGGGACCAGTGGTGTGGACAAGTCCTGTGGTATTCTGTCTCTGAGCTCTGCCTGCCTCTCTGATTGAAATTGAGGAGGCCTGGATCCTCTCTGTTGACCTTTTGCTAGAGCAGGGCCAGCCTGAATCATGTCTGAGGATTGGCACACGGCATTGCTGGAACCCTTGATGTATGAGTCAGATATAGCCTGGAGACCCTTTACCTGGGGTAAAAGGTTAGGAAAGGCTTTCAGCAGAAATGAAATTGTCACTGGTATCTCCCTAGCTCATTTATTATGTAGTCTGTGTTGAGAACTTCACGGAAGGAAGGCAAATGTTTCATCTCTACTTTTTCCATTCCCTTTTTAAAAATTTATTTTCATACGTTACCACTATATAATACCATTCCCTTTTTTAAAAAATTGCCAAAGTTAATACTGGTGATTTGCTTTCCTATTCCAGCATTGGCATCTGATAATGGTACAAGTGATTTATGGTGGGAGAGCCTGGAGGTGAATTATTTATTCTCCCCATGTAAAGGATTAACTATTTCTACTTTTAATGGATTTTTGTTGCAGTGTGTTTATGTATTTTTAGATGGATTGAGACATCCTCTGACCTCCAATATCATATCACATAAAGCTGTTTGCAAATCACATTAAATGTCTGAATTTATACCGATGAATGCAAAGAAATGAAGAGTTATAATATTGAGTCTGTGACCCAAGAGATTTTTCTTAATTTATATTCTTGTGTCCCCAGAAGGAATGCATACATGTGGGAATAGGGTCATAGCCCACTGGACTGTATTAGAGCAGCCAACCCAGGGCTCCAAATAGGGTCAGTTCTCCACCCCAAAGGTGGCAGCAGCCCCTAGTGGGTAGGTGAAGAAGTCTGGAGGATGGGGACAGGACAGCTCAGGAGGTCAAACTTCTAGGTCATCAACTTCAACCACAGAGCATTGGCAGGTGGATAAACTCCTTAGATAGTCACAGGACCAGGTTTTCTTTTTAACTTGTAAGAAAGGTGACTCTCTCTCTCATCTATGTTGAATACACAATGAAAAGTGTTATAGTAAACAGTTTCCATTTAATACTTACTACTCACCTCTACCCCACCTGCCTAATCCTCTGTTCATCCCCACAGCAATCACTACTCTTAATTTCCTCCACATCCTTCTAGAGTTTCTTGATGTAAGACAGATGAAACTGTATGTTTTATCCCCTGCTTTTTAATACAAAATTTGGGATGTTTTATATATTGTTTTTGTGTTTCTTTTTAAACCTAGTAATGTATTTTGGAGATTTTCTTATATAAGTACACAGAGGTCTTCCTCATTCAGCTTCAGCTCATTACTGTACAGCATCCCATTCTGTGCTTGTACCAAGGTTTATTGAGTGAGTTCCCTATTGATGGATACTTGACTTATTTGTATTTTGCCATTTCAAAGAAGATTGCAACAAATAGCCTGCACTTACTGCATGCCACATAGGTGTGAGCTAATCTCTAGGATAAACTCTCCAATGTGACCTGCTGGGTTCAAAGGTATATGCATTTATAATTGTGAAGGATATTTCCAATGCCCTCTATGGGACTCATGCTGATTACACGCCCATCAGCAATGCATGAGTGAAGCTATGCTCTTTCATGCAGGAGTGTGTGTGTGTGTGTGTGTGTGTGTGTGTAAGTGAAATGTGGTTTAAATTTCTTTGAAAGTTATGATACTATTTAAACAAGAGGGATGGGGTGAGACAGGGAATGGGGGAGAGGGCCTTCTGGATTCCCAGAATGTGAACCAGAAGCAACAGTGACTGTACACAATGATAATAACAGCAACAGCGAATATTTACATAGCACCTTCTAGGCTTGGCTCTAGCTGCTTCACTGTATTAACTCATTATGAGATTAGACATGGCTCATTTTCATTTGACTTTCTTCTGATTTTTCAAAAACAAAGATTGAGGATTTATCATGTGCCAGACACTCTGCTAGGTGTTGGTTGAGGTAACTTCTGTTGACAGAAGTCTTGCCAAATATCAACAGAAAGGGAATTTGGGGGGCGAGCCCTTACACTGACAAAGATTCTACAGAAAACATCAACAGGGTTTTGACTGTAATCTCCTCTCAGGTGCTGTGTAATATTTCCAGGAAGATGTTTGCCTTGGAAGCTGCAATGCAAGGTGAGGTGTGTGGCTGACTCACCTGGTACAGGCGAAAGCTGGAAAAAGACCCAATGGCTGTGTTACTCACTCGTGTGCTTACAGTGGGCTTTGCCTCATGTTTCTTGGTTTAATAATTATAGTTCATGGTTGGAGGAGGTGGGAAGGGAGGAAGAAGAACTTGGATTATGCGTGTGTGTGTGTGCGTGTGCGCACGCATGTTTTGTAATGCTAAGAAATAAATCCAGTTTAGCTACGTAAACAGTTTTAGTCAATAGCTGGCAGTTGTGATTAGTACTTGCAATGAAGAGGAATATTGAGAAGGCAAAAAGAAAAAATCTGAATGCATATAATGAAACTTATCTGCCAGACCTTTAGACAAATATGCCTGTGTTGAGTGGCAAAAATATCAGAGGTCAGCATTAATTAACAGAGAGCCAGTGCCTCCCATATTTCTGTTTCTTCTCTCTTTTCTGTGCCCTTAGGTTGTCTTCCTATTTCCCCAGAACCTGTTCTTCTTTGCTTCTGTCACTGGCATCTAAATACTGCCCTCTTACCTAAGCCTATTCTCTTGGTTTCTAATCTCAAGCTTTCTTATGGTGCCAGGAGATAATTTCCCTTTGTTCAGCTGATCACATGTCCTTACATTCCACACCATGAGGCCAGGATGCCACTAGCTACCCTTTTCTTCAGAATGGATTTGAGTAATGGAAGGGGACTTAGGATGGAGCATCTATGGTTAGAATTTTTGACACTGGAAAATAATTTTACAGAGTGTTAGAAGCTAGGGAAAGTATTTGGAGTAGAAGAAAAGTCTCCTGAGGGGTACCAAGGCCATTTGAAAATAGAAAAATCAGCTGTTTTAATAGGGAAAATTGTGTAAAGTAATTGAAGATTGTTTTTAAATTAGAAGCAAAGAATGAGGCTCTGAGTCTAGAAATCTGGGTTAAATACCATTTCAGGAAAGGTCTATTCAGGTAAATGTAAACCACAGGAGTTATTTCAGACAATGGGGGATTTAACAGAGGAATTTGGATACAGGTATCATATCTAAGAATAACTTGCCTGAGCTCAGAATCGTCTGTCCTCGTTACACAAGACGTGCTCTCCTGTGTGGCCAGGCACCTGAGTGTGTGATCTCTGTTGTAGAGGAGTCTGTATTAGGAGAATCATGACATGTTTCTTGGATTAATGCATTTCACCTTGTTATAGGCAGATTAGACTTTTGGCAACCATTGATAAGTGGTCCCTTAAATTTAGACCTATAATTTACACTCCTTGAGAACAAGTCCTAGGCCCTCTCTGGTTCTCAGGGTATATTCTTCCTTAAGCAATCCTGTTCACACAATTTGCCTTCAATTATGCAAAGACTCTCCTAATCTAATACAGACTCCTCTACAACAGGGATCACATTTCTTTAGCCCCAGACCTCTATTCTGAGTTCTGGATGCTTAATATCCCCCGCAACTTATTTAACACATTTTGAGACTGAACTTACAATGTCCCTAAGAAACTTTGTTTTCTTCTAATGTTTCTGCAGAATGGACATCACCATCTGCACAGTGGCTCAAGTCAGAAACCTGAGAGTCATCTATGACTCCCACTGCATTCCGCATATCCAATCCATTGCCACATCCTCTTGATTTTTTTTTTTTTTTTTGAGACAGAGTCTCATTATGTCGTCCTTGGTAGAGTGCCATGGTATCGCAGCTCACAGCAATCTGAAACTCTTGGGCTTAAGTGATTCTCTTGCCTCAGCCTCCCAAGTAGCTAGGACTACAGGTGCTTGCCACAATGCCTGGCTTTTTTTGTGTGTGTGTAGTTGTTGTTGTTTGGCAGGCCCAAACCTGCCAGCTCCAGTGTATGTGGCTGGCGCCCTAGCAGCTGAGCTATAGGTACTGAGCCATATCCTCTTGATTTTACTTCTTAAATATCTTCTGGATCTGTCTTTTTCCTCTGTATCACCACCCCTAGTTGCCTAGTCTAAGCTACTATCAGCTTCCTCCTGAATTACTTACATTGCTTCCTACCCAGGCTGTCTGTACCTGTTTTGACTTCCTTTCAATTTCTTTCTCAACTGACTCTAGCACGCCCTTTTCAAAGTCATATCTTATGCTGCTGTATTGTTTTCCCAGGGATGCTTTCTTTGCCCTTCATGTCATGTATCAAAGTGCAAATTTTGCAGTTCTGAATGTGATTCCTCAATTACTATCTGCCTTTTCCTGTAGACTGTAAGCTACAGGGGGCAGTGGGCAGGTCTGTTTTTTCTTACCTCCGTAGCTCTCAGTGTGATATGCAGCATAAAGCAGGTCCACAGCAAATATTTCCCACAATACTTAGCATAGCATTTTGCATATGGTAGGTACTTAATAACCACTAGATATTTGTAAATACTAAATATTAATGGAGTAAATTGATATTCAGTTTCAGAAATGGCCTGACAGTTTTCAATTTATCAAAAAGTACCAAATAAATCTATAAATCTCTACTTTTCATGAACTATAACGGAATATGTGTCAGGAATATTCTGCATGCAAGTGACAGAAGCTGAGTCTGGCTAATTTTGTAGGGAAGAAAATTTATTAAAAAGATACAGGGGAGTTTATGAAATCACTGTAAGAGCTGAAGAACCAGGGTAGAGGTGAAACTTCTAGGAATATGCCTAAAATGTGCTGTCAAACTGGTCCGATGGGGAAGTGTTTGCTGTTACCCTCATGACCTTGACACTGTAATTTGCTCTGTTGCAACTTCTATACCAGAGATTAGATGTGTTGTGCCCACAGGTGCACCTGATTGGTAGAGCCAGGTCACATGTCCACAATGCAGCTGCAAGGGATGCTGGGAAAGTGAGCTCCTCCTTAGACTTATGAAGCATATCTGAAAGGTGTCAGGCAGCCACCAATATGACCAATGCCTTCTACAAATGGATATTCATAAAATCTTCACTTGTTCCTAGCTTATAATCATTCGTCTGGATATTAGCATGTGCACAGTAAATATAGTTACGTAGATAAATGAAAAGAGCTTGATCCTGAGTCCTCTATAAACTCTTCTTTTGCTGCTGATTTTGGATTTCACCATTAGATGCTTCAGTTTAACCATCTAGAAAATTAATGTAATACCATCTTCTAAATGTTGAGAATCAGCAATAATAGTAATGTATTTTGAGGTCCTAGAAAAAAAAGCCATCTAAAATTCACTGTATCATTATTTAAAATAGATGATTTTTGATGGAAATGCTAAGTTCAAAGAGCTTGATGGCTTCTCGGGATTCAAAATGGGCAATGCTTGGTATATTAGCTTAATAAACCAGTCCTGAAGATGTTTCCCTGAGTCTTCTTCCCGCTCCTCTGTGGGCATTAGAAGGCAGAAATATGCAGGCATGATAATGGCTGTAATCAGTCACAACATGTGAGCTTATTATATTGGCTGCTTGCACAGTTGGAGCTTTCCAAAGCTAATCACAGGCCTTTTGCAAAGTTCATTGGGTTGAACTTTCTAATATATCCTCATCCCAGATAGGTTGAGAGACAGAGAAACTGAAGACGAGGCCCCTGATCACACCATTTACCCACGTGTTATTCAGCAGGAGAGGCTTGCACGTGAAAATCCCAAATCTCTTTCCTTTTAGTCATGGACTCTGCAACCTTTTCCAATAGGATAGTATCAGCACTGATTCCTGGTTATGGCTCTCCTTTCTTTTCTTTGTTAGCTCTTTTTTTTTTAAGTGCAGTAGACTCGGCTCTCCTCTTCCCTGCCGCTGTCAGTCAGTTCTCTGTCACTGACTCTTCCCTGAGGAACAGCCTCTTCATCCCTCTTAACCTCCCGCAGCCTACCTCTTCTTTCATGCCTTGCCCTCCTCCACAGAAATGCCTTCTCGGTCCTCAACCTCTCCTTAACCCTCCTTCCTTTGTCTCCCATTCATCTGTCGAGTCTCAGAACTCCACACGTAAGGGACTTCCAAGGATGTCCAAGATAAGGTCACGAAGCGTGTATGTGTTCCTTCTCTTTCTGGGCTGAAGCAAGCGTGGGTCATTTTCTTGTCTCTTTGTCCTCTCATCAGCTGGGACAGAGTGCTGCTTTTCCTGTAATAGACAATGGTTCTGTAGGCAAATTGACTCTCACAGAGTGGCCCCTTCTCAAGCCTTTTATGTGGTGTGCAGCAGGCTCTCTTTGCCTTTCAATACAATGGGCACATGGAGGGACAAACTCATCAGGCCTCTGCATCCTGACATGCCGGACTGGACTTGGTTTAGGAATATTTGAGACAGATTTCACCACCTCTACCACACCCAAGCTTATTCGGAGGGAAAACCAAGTACTGTGGTTTCCTTTTTTTGGAGCAGTCACTAGAAGCAGGTGCTCACATAGGCCTTTAAGACTGGACTTGGCTGGATTTGGCTTAGGAATATTTGAGACAGATTCCACCACCTCTACCACACCCAAGCTTATTCGGAGGGAAAACAAAGCACTGTGGTTTCCTGTTTTTGGAGCAGTCACTAGATGCTGGTGCTCACATGGGCTTTTAAGAGCTGAGTCTCGCCGCTGATCTGCCAGCGGTTGACTATAGGACAAGAGAAGGAGAGGCACAAACACCTCCACGGACAGCATACAAATTATAGTGGGTGGCCTGGACTGAGAGGATATTGGAGCGAGATTGAGTATTTATTAAAATATCTTTTGTCAGCCAGATTATTTTCATCTTTCTTCATAAGATGTGATAGTTTTGCATCAGCGCATCTAAACGAAATAATTTGCTAAAGGTCAAATGCAATTCCCACCAGCCAGCTTTCATTTACCTTGTAATTAATAACTAAATGCTCACACATATATTAGCCCAAGGTTCATGCATAAAAGAATAACTACCATTTATTGAACACCTATTAAGTTCCAGGCATTTGGCATACATTATCTCAAATTTTCACAACCCTGGAAGGTAAGAAAACCCCTTTAATAGAGGAGGAAAATGATGCCTAGAAAGGCTAAGTAATTTGCCCTTGGTCATGCAAATTACTGTCTAAAGCTAAATGCTCCAAGCCTTCTAATGCTGTAAGGTAGCTGCTTCTTACAAGGGTTTGATGCCTGGTGCCATGGCTGTTACTGATGGATAGGGAGCTGGGAGGTTGGTAAAGAAATATCTGACTCCCCAAATCAGACCTCTCGCCACTGGAGGATGCTGCTTCGCCCAGACCTCCTTTTCCTTCCTCGTTGTCACGGTGTGTATTTGGGAGGGGCTGAAATGCTGTCTGGTACAGGGTTTCTTTCATTCAATCTAGTTTTCTTCCCATGTCCTTTCGAATGAGGACAGGGTTGCTACTGAACTGGAAGAACATGCTTTCGAACTAGTGAGGCAGATTTGGGTAGGCCTGACTCAGAGAGGTGTGCAAATTGGGCAAAACAGCTTTGCAGCCAAATCGCAACTGCTTCTTTCAGGTATTAACCAACTGGCTTGAAGTTCATCATCAGGCCACTACTTGCAGAGACACTCAGGAAGAATCAAAAAGTATATAAAGTGTGTTTCTGTAGCTTTCCAGCCTCCGTCCTATGTCCTGTTACCATGTGCTGAAACTTGACAATAAGTTAGCCATTGCATGAATCTACTCCTTCTGCATCACTTTTGGTATGGAATTTGTAAATATCACTCAAACCTCTTTTTATTCTCTCAGTGTTTTTTTTTTAATTTATTTATTTTTATTCTTAAATCATAGCTGTGTACATTAGTGCAATCAAGGGGTACAATGTGCAGGTTTCATATACAATCTGAAATATTCTCATCAAACTGTTCAACATAGCTCCTTCATGGCATTTTCTTAGTGTATGTAGGCATTTGTATTCTGCATTTAGTAAGTTTCGCCTGTACCCATCCTAAGATGCACAGTAGATGTGGCCCCACCCATTACCCTCCCTCCATCAAAACCTCCCTCTTCCCTTTCCCTTCCTTGGCCCTTTCCTCACAGTCTTGTGCTATAGTTGGGTTGTAGCCTTCATGTGACAGCTATAATTTAGCTTCATAGTAAAGCTGAGTACATTGGATACTAAATTTGAACAAGCCAAATCAGCTTTTAAACTTGACATCACAGTTGAGTGACAAAATCACTACACTGATTTCTCCAACCTCCTTCCCATCATGCCTGTAATTTTGGTAAATTTCCAGTAGGTGGTGATTCCTTGCTCCAGCTGCATAGACCCAGGACATTACCTCGGACGTAAATCATAAGAGTAGCTTCTCAGAAGTGAAATGTCAATCACTTGCATCAAATCACCTAGGTCATATGACCTTTACCTCGTTAAAACACAGATTCCTGAACCCAACCCTATGTCCATTGAATCAGGAATCTCCAATTTTTGAAAAGTTTTCTTTTTCAAAAATTCTGATGCAGAAAAGTTTTGAGAATCTATTTAAGAAAAACAGAAATTCAAATAACTATAACTTACAAACTAGGAAGAATGTTGTAGAAAGAATACTCAACTTACAACATACAAAGAAATTGTGTACAGAAATCTACGTTCAAGTTAAGTTTCTTATCCCTCTGTCCCTGTGTCCTGGGTTATTAGCCATCATTGTGTAAAGGTAACTACTTTTCCTTTAAGTAAAAGTTCCAGATTTCCATTTCTTGTTAGAGTGTTGAAAATCTTCAACCCCTTGGTCTTTCCTCAGAAGCTACTAGCAGTCTTTCTTATCCTGAGGCTTTTACTGGAAGCTTTTAATACCTTGACCTTCTTGTATTGTCTTATCACCTGGCTAAAGTTCAGCTGGACTTTTTCCTAAGAAAGTATGGAATTATCAATTTCATTGAAGTCTCCTTTTGCTTCCTGTGTTTCATCACTTTGAAAGAGGAGGGGGGTAAAGACTACATGGCAATTTGCATAAAATTAAGATTTTTTTTTTTATATTGTTGGGGATTCATTGAGGGTACAATAAGCCAGGTTACACTGATTGCAATTGTTAGATAAAGTCCCTCTTGCAATCATGTCTTGCCCCCATAAAGTGTAACACACACCAAGGCCCCACCCACCTTCCTCCTTCCCTCTTTCTGTTCCCCCCCATAACCATAATTGTCATTAATTGTCCTCATATCAAAATTGAGTACACAGGATTCATGCTTCTCCATTCTTGTGATGCTTTACTAAGAATAATGTCTTCCACGTCCATCTAGGTTAATACGAAGGATGTAAAGTCTCCATTTTTTTAATGGCTGAATAGTATTCCATGGTATACATATACCACAGCTTGTTAATCCATTCCTGGGTTGGTGGGCATTTAGGCTGTTTCCACATTTTGGCGATTGTAAATTGAGCTGCAATAAACAGTCTAGTACAAGTGTCCTTATGCTAAAAGGATTTCTTTCCTTCTGGGTAGATGCCCAGTAATGGGATTGCAGGATCAAATGGGAGGTCTAGGTTGAGTGCTTTGAGGTTTCTCCATACTTCCTTCCAGAAAGGTTGTACTAGTTTGCAGTCCCACCAGCAGTGTAAAAGTGTTCCCTTCTCTCTACATCCACGCCAGCATCTGCAGTTTTGCGATTTTGTGATGTGGGCCATTCTCACTGGGGTTAGATGATATCTCAGGGTTGTTTTGATTTGCATTTCTCTAATATATAGAGATGATGAACATTTTTTCATGTGTTTGTTAGCCATTCATCTGTCGTCTTTAGAGAAAGTTCTATTCATGTCTCTTGCCCATTGATATAAGGGATTGTTGGCTTTTTTCATGTGGATTAATTTGAGTTCTCTATAGATCCTGGTTATCAAGCTTTTGTCTGATTCAAAATATGCAAATATCCTTTCCCATTGTGTAGGTTGTCTCTTTGCTTTGGTTATTGTCTCCTTAGCTGTACAGAAGCTTTTCAGTTTAATGAAGTCCCATTTGTTTATTTTTGTTGTTGTTGCAATTGCCATGGCAGTCTTCTTCATGAAGTCTTCCCCCAGGCCAATATCTTCCAGTGTTTTTCCTATGCTTTCTTTGAGCATTTTTATTGTTTCATGCCTTAAATTTAAGTCCTTTATCCATCTTGAATCAATTTTTGTGAGTGGGGAAAGGTGTGGGTTCAGTTTCAGTCTTTTACATGTAGACATCCAGTTCTCCCAACACCATTTATTGAATAGGGAGTCTTTCCCCCAAGGTATGTTCTTGTTTGGTTTATCAAAGATTAGGTGGTTGTAAAATGTTAGTTTCATTTCTTGGTTTTCAATTCGATTCCAAGTGTCTATGTCTCTGTTTTTGTGCCAGTACCATGCTGTCTTGAGCACTATGGCTTTGTAGTACAGACTAAAATCTGGTATGCTGATGCCCCCAGCTTTATTTTTATTGCTAAGAACTGCCTTAGCTGTATGGGTTTTTTTCTGGTTCCATACAAAACACAGAATCATTTTCTCCAAATCTTGAAAGTACGATGTTGGTATTTTGATAGGAATGGCATTGAATAGGTAGATTGCTTTGGGAAGTATAGACATTTTAACAATGTTGATTCTTCCCATCCATGAGCATGGTATGTTCTTCCATTTGTTAAAATCCTCTGCTATTTCCTTTCTGAGGATTTCATAATTTTCTTTATAGAGGTCCTTCACCTCCTTCGTTAGGTATACTCCTAGGTATTTCATTTTCTTTGAAACTATGGTGAAGGGAGTTGTGTCCTTAATTAGCTTCTCATCTTGACTGTTATTGGTGTACACAAAGGCTACTGACTTGTGGACATTGATTTTATATCCTGAAACATTACTGTATTTTTTGATGACTTCTAGGAGTCTTGTGGTTGAGTCTTTGGGGTTCTCTAAGTATAAGATCATGTAAGATTTTTTTTTTCCAATTAGGAAAAGGTCCTTTTGGCAACCAAGCCACACTTTTCCTTCTATAACTAGTTCCTCCAGTTGTGGCAAAAGAAGTATTTTTGTTTAGATGGATGATTATTTTTCAACTAAATTAGCAACTACACAAATCCCAGCTGCTTTTGTTTTCTTCCATATTACTTTGGGTATTGAATTTGCAAAAATCATCCAAACTTCTTTTCTTTCTCTTAATATTTTAAATTTGAACAAGCCAAACAATTTTTAAAGTATTTATTGAGTAGTTACTTGACAAAGCCATGCAAACACATTTAGGTACTTCAATGGTAATATATTAAGTTGATCTGCAGAAAACTCCTCTTTTCTTGCACTCAAGTCATTTTGTTTTCACTTTCCAAGTCTTTTATTTTATTTTTTTATTTTTGTTGTTAAATCATAGTTGTGTACATTAGTGTAATCAAGGGGTACAATGTGCTGGTTTCATATACAATCTGAAATATTCTCATCAAACTGTTCAATGTAGCCTTCATGGCATTTTCTTAGTTATTGTATGTAGACATTTGTATTCTGCATTTAGTAAGTTTTGCCTGTACCCATTCTAAGATGCACCATAGGTGTGGCCCCACTCATTACCCTCCCTCCACCCTCACTTTCCAAGTCTTGATGAGGAAATTTGATATTCATTCAGTTTTATCTTCAGCTCCTGCCTACTGGGAATAGAATTTCTAGCTATTATCACAAAGTGTCATTAGAATAAAAATCATTTGAATATTTCATTGGTAGACTGTAGGGAGGGGTTGAATTGTCATAATGAAATATTACTTGCATGACATGGCCATTAAGGGTTATGGGTGTGTATCAATTGACTGATGAATCATCCATTCATTTCAACCGGCATATATTAAGATTACTCTTCTGTGCTTTGTAGTGTTTTTGCTTCTGGGACAGAAAGATACATCTGAAATTGGCCTTCCCACCAAAGTAGTCCCCACAATTTGATAGAAGACAAATGCAGGACAATAAAGATGGTACAGATATGTGTACAGTTCTCTTAGATAGATGATTGTTCCTGTTGGTATAGGCAAGTCTGAAGGGGAAAAATTCCCAAGACACTGTTGGAGTTTCGTCCCACCTTCATTCTATAGCTAATTTAATCAAGTCTTGGAGTTTTTCTCAGCCCAGGAAATGTTACTTTTGCCTCTGATTATGATCTTCTGTGACTCTAGATTTTTTTTTAACTTACTGTACTCTTAGAAGTAATTCCTCCTTGTTTTCTTCAATGGTTCAACTTCTGACATCACTTGGAGATCTTGTGGGTGAGTCTCAAGAGAGCTGTCCCTAAGGGTTGTCAAGGTGACATTATTTTAGAAATGTTGTTCACAAGGAAAAGAGGGTGAGGGGCCATCCTGAACATTAATGTGAGCCTCAAATAATGGTGAGTCTAGTGCTTAACTGGGTGGTACATGCGAGTGCATAGCCCTATCTACACAAATGAAAACAGGCAGTCCTTACTTTCAAGTTAGCACTAGTGTGTTCTGGAAAGTAGAAGATTTTTTTTTTGAGACATAGTCTTACTTGGTGGCCCAGGTTAGAGTGCCGTGGTGTCATCATAGCTCACAGCAACCTCAGACTCTTGGGCTCAGGCAATCTTCTTCCCTTAGCTTCCCTAGTAGCTGGGAGTACAGGTGCCCACCACAATGCCCAGCTAGTTTTTCTATTTTTAGTAGAGATGGGAT
Source organism: Nycticebus coucang (assembly GCF_027406575.1). Lineage (NCBI taxonomy): Eukaryota > Metazoa > Chordata > Mammalia > Primates > Lorisidae > Nycticebus > Nycticebus coucang. The sequence goes on along the minus strand of NC_069786.1, from coordinate 103,407,577 downwards.
TTTGTTCTTGCTTAGTTTTGAACTCTTGAACTCTTGAGCTCAAGCAATCCACTTACCTCAGTCTCCCAGAGTGCTTGGATTATAGGCATTAGCTACTGCACCCTGTCCAAAAGTACAGGATTTTGTTAAATGGAACAGCATAGAAGATATATTATATTTTAGTTTGATATTACATAGATCACTTCCATTAAAATCATGGCTTCCCTCCTTTGTGGTTAATGGTTAAGACTGGCCTTTGGAGCTACTATAGAATGTGTTCCAATCTGGCTCCATCCTTTGCTTACTGGGTAATGTCAGACAAGTTGCTTTTCCTTTTTGGACTTGTTTCCATCCCTATAGAATGAGAACAATAGTAGAACCTGCCTCTGCCTCACAGGGAATCATAGGAATTCAGTGAACAATTCATTTAACACATTGTAGGTATTCGATGCATGCAAATGATTATGGGTTTGATTATTTGTGATTAAGGAGCATCTTATGGTCTCCTCCCATTTCTCCTGTTGTACCATTTTGGAGACACCTGGGTGGGTTCCTTTTAGTTAAACTGGATGTATCTTATTATTTCTGATTATTGGTATTATCACTGATGTATTCATCCAATGAGATTTAGAGCCCCTCTGCTCACAAGAGTTGCAATTATTAACCTATAGGGCAGCTAGGAAAATAGGCACTGGCCTATGAATACTAGCAAAGTTCAGGAGGGTGAGGGGAACCTCACAGAGATCCCTGGATGGGAGAATGTTTTCTCTTTGATTCGGCTTTGTGGAGTATAGCTGTTACTTTAGTCATGGTAATCAGGTGCTTCAGTTCTCGTAGGTTCTTCCCACTGCCAGGACCTGTGCACTGCAGCATGGACTCGCTGATAAATGTGAACGGGAGCCCATGTATTGCTCGGGGTCTACATAGAGTTTTCTGGTGCCCTTAGGACTATTTCTTAATTATTTAATTTTTTTTTCTTGTATTAATTTTAATTAAATAGTTTTTTATTGTTAAATCATAGCTGTGTACATTAGTGCAATCAGCTGTACCCATTCTAAGATGCACCATAGATGTGGCCCCACCCATTACCCTCCCTCCACCAAAACCTCCCCCCTCCCTTCCCCTTCCTTGGCCCTTTCCCCATAGTCTTGTGCTATAGTTGGGTTATAGTCTTCATGTGAAAGCTATAATTTAGCTTCATAGTAGGGCTGAGTACATTGGATACTTTTTCTTCCATTCCTGAGATACTTTGCTAAGAAGAATATGTTCCAGCTCCATCCATGTAAACATGAAAGAGGTAAAGTCTCCATCTTTCTTTAAGGCTGCATAGTATTCCATGGTATACATGTACCACAATTTGCTAGTCCATTTGTGGGTTGATGGGCACTTGGGCTTCTTCCATGACTTAGCGATTATGAATTGGGCTGCAATAAACATTCTGGTACAGATGTCTTTGTTATATTGTGACTTTTGGTCTTCTGGGTATAAACCTAGTACAGGAATTATAGGATCGAATGGCAGGTCTATTTTTAGGTCTCTAAGTATTCTCCAAACATCCTTCCAGAAGGAACGTATTAGTGGGCATTTCCACCAGCGGTGTAGAAGTGTGCCCTTTCCTCCACATCCACGCCAACATTTCTGGTTTTGGGATTTTGTTATGTGGGCTACTCTTACTGGGGTTAGGTGCTATCTCAGAGTAGTTTTGATTTGCATTTCTCTGATGATTAAGGATAATGATCTTTTTTTCATGTGTTTGTAGATTTTGCATCGGTCTTCTTTAGAGAAGTTTCTCTTTAAGTCCCTTGCCCACCCTGAAATGGGGTCACATGTTCTTTTCTTGCTAATAATTTGAGTTCTCTATGGATTCTGGTTATTAGATCTTTATTGGAGGTATAGCTTGCAAATATTTTCTCCCATTCTGAGGGCTCTCTGCTTGCTTTACTCACTATGTTCTTGGCTGTGCAGAAGCTTTTTAGTTTGATCAGGACCCAGTAGTGTATTTTTGATACTGCTTAAATTGCCTGGGGAGTCCTCCTCATTAAATATTCACCCAGGCCGATTCCTTCAAGAGTTTTCCCTGCACTTTCTTCAAGTATTTTTATAGTTTCATGTCTTAAGTTTAAATCTTTTATCCAGTGAGAGTCTATCTTAGTTAATGGTGAAAGGTGTGGGTCCAGTTTCAATCTTCTACAGGTTGCCAGCCAGTTCGCCCAGCACCATTTGTTAAATAGGGAATCTTTGCCCCACTGAATGTTTTTAATTGGCTTGTCAAAGATCAAATAACGGTAAGTAGCTGGATCCAGTTCTTTGTTCTCTATTCTGTTCCAGACATCTACTTTTCTGCCTTTGTGCCAGTACCATGCTGTTTTGATCACTATGGAATTATAGTACAGTCTCAGGTCTGGTAGCATGATTCCTCCTGCTGTGTTTTTATTGCTGAGTAATGTTTTGGCTATTTGAGGTTTTTTCTGATTCCATATAAAACAAAGTATTATTTTTTCAAGATCTTTAAAGTATGACAATGGAGCTTTAATAGGAATTGCATTGAAATTATATATTGCTTTGGGCAGTATGGACATTTTAACAATGTTGATTCTTCCCAGCCATGAGCATGGTATGTTTTTCCATCTGTTAACATCTTCAGCTATTTCTTTTCTTAGAGTTTCATAGTTCTCTTTGTAGAGATCTTTCACGTCCTTTGTTGGGTATATTCACAAATATTTCATCTTCTTTGGCAATACTGTGAAAGGAATAGAGTCCTTGACTGTTTGTTTGGCTTGCTTATTGTTGGTATATATAAAGGCTACAGATTTATGGGTGTTGATTTTGTAGCCTGAGACATTGCTATATTCCTTGATCACTTCTAAAAGTCTTGTAGCAGAATCCCTAGTGTTTTCCAGATATACGATCATATCATCTGCAAAAAGTGAAAGTTTGATCTCTTCTGAACCTATGTGGATACCATTGATCGCCTTTTCTTCCCTAATTGCAATGGCTAAAACTTCCATTACAATGTTAAAGAGCAATGGAGACAATGGGCAACCTTGCCGGGTTCCTGATCTAAGTGGAAATGATTTCAATTTAACTCCATTCAATACGATATTGGCTGTCGGTTTGCTGTAGATGGCCTCTATTAGTTTAAGAAATGTCCCTTTTATACCAATTTTCTTAAGTGCTCTGATCATGAAGGGATGCTGGATATTATCAAAAGCTTTTTCTGCATCAATTGAAAGAATCATATGGTCTTTATTTTTAAGGTTGTTTATGTGTTGAATTACATTTATAGATTTACGTATATTGAACCAGCCTTGAGACCCTGGGATAAATCCGACTTGGTCATGGTGTATAATTTTTTTGATGTGTTGTTGGATTCTGTTTGTTAGGATCTTATTGAGTATTGTAGCATCTATATTCATTAGTGATATTGGTCTATAATTTTCTTTTCTTGTTGGGTCTTTCCCTGCTTTGGGGATCAAGGCGATGTTTGCTTCGTAGAATGTGCTGGGTAATATTCCTTCTTTTTCTATATTTTGGAAGAGGTTTAGTAGTATAGGTACTAGTTCTTTAAAGGTTTGGTAGAATTCTGACGTAAAGCCATCTGGTCCTGGGCTTTTCTTTTTAGGGAGATTTTGTATAGTTGATGCTATTTCAGAACTTGATATAGGCCTGTTCAACATTTCCACTTTGTTCTGGCTAAGTCTTGGTAGGTGGCATGCTTCCAGGTATTGGTCGATTTCTTTCAGATTTTCATATTTGCGAGAGTAGAGTTTCTTGTAGTATTTGTTAAGGATTTTTTGAATTTCTGAGGGGTCTGTTGTTATTTCATCATTACCATTTCTGATTGATGAAATTAAAGATTTTACTCTTTTTTTCCTGGTTAGGTTGGCCAAAGGTTTATCTATTTTATTGATGTTTTCAAAAAACCAACTTTTGGATTTATTGATCTGTTGTATAATTCTTTTGTTTTCAATTTCATTTAATTCTGCTCTGATTTTGTTTATTTCTTTTCTTCTGCTGCGTTTGGGGTTGAAGTGTTCTTCTTTCTCCAATTGCTTGAGATGTTCCATTAAGTTATTGACTTCCTCTCTTTCCGTTTTCTTGAGGAAGGCTTGCAGTGCTATAAATTTCCCTCTTAGGATTGCCTTTGCAGTATCCCAGAGGTTCTGGTAATTTGTGTCTTGATTGTTGTTTTGTTCCAAAAATATGGTGATTTCCTTCTTAATCTCGTCTATAACACATGTATCCTTGAGCATAAGGTTGTTTAGCTTTCATGTTTTTGTATGGGTATGCAGGTTCGTGTTGTTATTTAGTTCAACTTTTATTCCATGATGGTCTGAGAAGATGCAAGGGACAATTTCTATTTTTTTAAATTTGCTGAGGTTAGATTTGTGGCCTAGGATGTGGTTGATTTTGGAGTATGTTCCGTGGGCTGATGAGAAGAAGGTGTATTCAGTTTTTTTGGGATGAAATGTTCTGTAGATGTCTGTTAAGTCCAGATGTTGAATGGTTGAGTTTAAATCTAAAATTTCTTTGCTTAGCTTCTTTTTGGAGGATCTATCCAGCACTGCTAAAGGGGTGTTAAAATCTCCAACTACTATGGAAGTGGAGGAAATCGAGTTGCTCATGTCTGTTAGAGTTTCTCTTATAAATTGAGGTGCGTTGTGGTTGGGTGCATAAATATTAATAATTGAGATCTCATCATATTGAGTATTACCTTTAACAAATATGAAGTGTCCATCCTTATCCTTAATTATTTTGGTTGGTTTAAAGCCTATTACGTCTGTGAACAGGATTGCAACGCCTGCTTTTTTCTGCTTTCCATTTGCCTGGAATATAGATGACCATCCCTTCACCTTGAGTCTATATCTGTCTTTTAATGTAAGATGCGATTCTTGGATGCAGCAGATATCTGGCTTGAGTTTTTGTATCCAGTCCGCCAACCTATGCCTCTTTAGAGGACAATTTAGACCATTCACATTGATTGAGAGTATTGATAAGCCTTTCGAGAGACCGGTGGACATTTTTAATCCATTTGCGACTGTGGAAGTTGGAATTTGATCAAAAATTTTTGGGGTGGGTTTACTTTTGTGGTGGAGAATTACGCTGGTCTTTATGGAGGATAGGTCTAAGAATGTCCTGGAGAGCTGGTTTAGTTGTGGCAAATTTCTTCAACATGTGAATGTCGTTAAAGTATTTAATTTCTCCGTCATAAATGAAGCTCAGTTTAGCTGGGTACAGGATCCTGGGTTGAAAGTTATTTTGTTTTAGGAGATTAAAAGTCAATGACCATCCTCTTCTAGCTTAAAAGGTTTTAGCAGAGAGATCTGCAATTATTCTGATATTCTTCCCCTTGTAGGTAATGGTTTTATTTTGTCTGGCAGCTTTCAGAATTTTCTTCTTCATATTAACTTTAGTTAAATTGATTATGATGTGTCTGGGTGATGTCTTATTTGGGTTGAGTCATGCTGGAGTTGTGAAACTGTCTGCTATCTGAATTTCGGAATCTCTTGGCATGTCTGGAATGTTCTCCTTCATAATCTCATGGAGAAGAGACTCTGTGCCTTGTGAAACCACTTCGTCACTTTCAGGGATCCCTGTAAGACGAATATTGGTTTTCTTCAAATTATCCAAGAGCTCTCTGAGACAGTGGTCTGTTTTTGCTCTCCACTTCTCTTCTTCTTTGAGCATTTGGGAGCATTTGAAAGCTTTGTCTTCAATGTCAGAAATCCTTTCTTCTGCTTGCTCCATTCTGTTACTGAGGGATTCTACTGTGTTTCTCAGATCTTTGAGGGATGCAACTTCTTGTCTCAATGTGTCAAAATCTTTGGTCATTTGGTCTTTGAATCCATTGAATTCTTGAGATAATTTTTGGAATTCTAATTCGATCTTATTTGCTATCCAGTTCCTGAATTCAATTTCCGACATCTCAGCTATTTGTTTGTGCTTGGGGTCTTGTGCTGTTTCTGCCCCATTGATCCTTGGGGGAGTTGATCTACTCTGATTATTCATATTGCCAGAGTTTTTCTGTTGATTTCACCTCATGATTGCTTTTCACCATTGCCTCTGGCTGTCCTCAGAGTTGGGGAGGTGTCTCTCCAAGATTAGACCCCAGCGGGATCACCCTATTGTTGCTGGATCTTTGTAGGGAGTGACCCTGTGTAGTTCCTCTGGGGCTGCTCTAGCTAGGGAGTTTTGGTTGTGGAAGCAGCTCTGGTTTGTGACCCACCCGGATCCAGCAACAGGGCTGGGGGTGGTGTACACGGTTCTGGGAGTGCCAGGCACCTAGTGACTTTGGCACAGACAGCCCAAGGCTCCAGCAGTCTCTGGCCAGGAGAAGAGCTCTGCGCAGAGGCAGGGAGGGCTCCAAAGGGCACGCAGGTACCAGAGTCCCTGTCCAGATGAATGGGCTAGTGTGGAAGCTGGGAGGACACAGGAGGGAGGACGCAGGGTTGCGTGGCTCCCGCAGTTCCTGGTCAGGGAATGCAGAGGCCCAGTGGGTATGGGTCACGGGTCGGGGGTCGCTGCACAGCTCTTATGGCGGTCTGGGCGGCACCAAGCCCAGGAGTTTGAGGTTGCTATGAGCAACGGCACTCTACCCAGGCAACAGCCCAAGGCTCCAGTGTGCCAAAAGTGAGTCTCTCTGCCCCTAAGGATTAAGGCTGTAAGGTAGCTCAGTCCCCGCCTTTAGGCTGCTCAGTCAGTAGGTTACTTTGACCCGCGCAATCCTTTCTCTGAGACCCTGAGGGCGGAGCTTGCCGGGGCAGTTCTTTCACAATGGCTTCCTGCGCCCAGCTCAGTGGCTCAATCTGGGGCCCCAGACAATGCCCAAAGTTCTCCACACTCCTGCTCAAGCGCTCCCCAAAACAGTTCAACTGAGTGCCAAGTCCAAGAACACCGAAACAGTTCACAGGTAAGGCCTTTCCGGTTTGCAGTCTCACTGCTGCTTGTACTTACAGTTGCCGGCGTGATTAGGTCAATCGAACACACGCAACCACTTGCCAGTTTTCCACTGTTTTTGTCCTCCTCTTGGGGTCCAGAAGTCCCTTGCTGGCTCCCTATATTGTCAAAGGGATGATTACAGGCAGATCCCACCGGCCAGAGATGCCTGGAGTCTTGTCTCCCCAGACTCGCTGTTCCCAGTTTCAGGGAAGCTGTTACTCGGACGCCATCTTTAATCTCTCCTCAATTATTTAATTTTTTGAATAGGTGATTCATTCACATGATTATAATATTAAAAAATGCATGGGCAGTGCCTATGGCTCAAGGAGTAGGGCGCCAGCCTCATATATCGGAGGTGGTGGGTTCAAATCCCACCCTGGCCAAAACCCGCAAAAAAAAAAAAAAAAATGCAAGTAGGTGTATGGTGGAAGTTCTCCTTCCAGAGAGCAACTCTATCCTCCTTTTTCATTGCTCTCACCCCCTTCCCTGTAGGTAAACCTTATTCATTTTTCGTTTAATTTTTCAGGCTCACTGCACTGGAAGTATACCAGCAGGACTGGCCTCGTGGGGTGTGGAATGTGCAGTCATACAGGGCTCTGTGTTTAGGAGGGCCCTGTGGTTGGTTTGATACTTTGCTCTCCTTGTCTTGAAATTCTTAGTAATCTTAAATCCCACAATTTCATTTTGCACTGGACCCTGAAAATTACACACATATAATCTGTATTGCATATTAGACATGGTTTTTCACCTTTTTTTTAAAAAACGGTCTTGCTCTGTTGCCCAGACTAGAGTGCCATGGTGTCACCATAGTTCACAGCAACCTCAAACTCCTGAGCTCAAGCAATCCTCTTGCCTCAGTCTCCCAAGTAGCTGGGACTATAAGTGCAAGCCACCATACCTAGCTAATTTCTATTTTTTGTAGAGGAGGGTGTGTCTCACTATTGCTCAGGCTGATCTTGAACTCCTGGTCTCAAGTAATGCTCCTGCCTCAGCCTCCCAAAGTGCTAGGATTACAGGCATGAGCCACTAATCCAGGCCCACCACCTTGATTTTTTGCTTAACTATATGTTTTAAAAATCTTTTCATATTTATTTCAGCTTTTTTTTTATTATTGGGGATTCCTTGAGGGTACAAGAAACCAGGTTACACTGATTGCATTTGTTAGGTAAAGTCCCTCTTACAATCGTGTCTTGTCCCCAAAAGGTGTGGCACACACCAAGGCCCCACCCTCCTCCTTCCTTTCCTCTCTCTGCTCTTCCTTTTCCCACCCCTCCCTCATTCTTTCTCTCTCTGCTCTGCCCTTCCCCCACCCCCACTGTGTCCTTAATTGTCCTCATATCAAAATTGAGTACATAGGATTCATGCTTCTCCATTCTTGTGATGCTTTGCTAAGAATAATGTGTTTCACTTCCATCCAGGTTAATACAAAGGATGTAAAATCTCCATTGTTTTTTTAATGGCTGAATAGTATTCCATGGTATACATATACCACAGCTTATTTATCCATTCCTGGGTTGGTGGGCATTTAGGCTGTTTCCACATTTTGGCGATTGTAAATTGAGCTACAATAAACAGTCTAGTGCAAGTGTCCTTATGATAAAAGAATTTTTTTTCCTTCTGGGTAGATGCCCAGTAATGGGATTGTAGGATCAAATGGGAGGTCTAGCTTGAGTGCTTTGAGGGTTCTCCATACTTCCTTCCAAAAAGGTTGTACTAGTTTGCAGTCCCACAAGCAGTGTAAAAGTGTTCCCTTCTCTCCACATCCACGCCAGCACCTGCAGTTTTGAGATTCTGTGATGTGGGCCATTCTCACTGGGGTTAGAAGTTATCTCAGGGTGGTTTTGATTTGCATTTCTCTAATAAATAGGGATGATGAACATTTTTTCATATATTTGTTAGCCATTCGTCTGTCTTCTTTAGAGAAGGTTCTATTCATGTCTCTTGCCCATTGATATATGGGATTTTTGGTGTTTTTCATGTAGATTAATTTGAGTTCTCTATAGATTCTAATTATCAAGCTTTTGTCTGATTCATATTTCAGCTTTTTCAAAACAGCTGTCAAATACTCTATCTTGAGAACTAAAAACACTAGATACACGGCTACTTTAGGAATTCCTTTAGGGATCTTTGTCCCAGTTTTCTAACTCTCTGATGCTTCCAGCCTTGGGAGAGAGAGAAAGACTAAGAGAAGGTCCCAGGAAATCTTTCCTCTGGCAGAATCCGTCCTTCCCTCTGCCTGATTTTGGACTCTTCAGAAGCAGAGCTCATTTCCTTACTAGGTATCTGAGTGGCCATGTCCCTGTTGCCATGGCTTTCCCTCCCCACTCCACCTTTCCACTGCCCTGTTATCAAAGTGTTTGGCAAGAAGTCATTTGGGCTCTGTCAGTCAGAGCAGTCTACGTCTGTCTTTGTTTCACTCTGAAGAAAAATGCTTTAGGCTGAACAAAACAGTAGCTGCCAGAGACCCACTTAGAAAACTTCCCTTCCATTCTTTCTTCACTCCTACTAATCCTCATTCTATGGTCACGGTTCAACAATTTGCTGCTTTTGAGAAGCTAACCGAGGCCCTTTTTCTTATAGTCTCTGTCTGTTAAGAAGGAACCTGAGTGGTGTTTGGAAACCTGTAACTCCTTTTGAAGCAGCCGACAGCACTGATTCTAGTACAGAACTAGAGTCACAGAGGACTGCTCACTCACGCGGGAAACAGTCCTGTATTCAGGAAGTATAATACGCTGCAGCCATTCTGAGCAATTTCCCTTTGAAAGGACAGGGCATAAAGTCTGCATTCCCTGACAGGCTAGTGCTGGGAACCTGTTACACAAACATGTGCCCTGCCTGCCACCACTCCTCTGGCTGTGGTTCGGGTTTTTGCACCAGACTTAGTCATACTGGTGTAAGTGGCATCAGGAGTGGCAGCCCTCCTGCAATACCAGGTGAGACGCTGGCAGCTGAGGGGGAACACGACTGCCTGGAGACCTGGCTGGTCAGCAGCTGGGTGGCGCCCCTAGGGTCATGCATCTGTGGGGTGCAGATACACACATGCAAACAGTGGAGCAGGGTGAATGGAGGGAAGGCACAGCCTGGTTTTGTTACTACCTCTGTCCCTCACCAGGCAAGAGAACTCACAAACCTCCCAGTGGCTCCCTTCTCCTTGCTTCAATCAAGCCATGCCCTGAGCACCTGAAAGGAAGATTAACTGGATGTCAAAAATGCACTTTCGGAGTCCAGTTCCTCTGCCAGGGAAGGCGTCCAGGTACCTTGAGACTCCACTGGGAGAAAACAGGCCACAATTCCAATTAAACACCATATTGAGTACTTTGGTCTCTGTACACTCTATTTGTTTCGTTTATTAGAATATTTGATAAGAGAAGTGCTAGGGTGGCAAAAAAATTAATTAAAATGAGAAAGAATGATCTTAAGAGAGAAAGGAAGAAAATGACCCTCAAGAAGCTGTAGACAGCTACTCCCCATACTTGCTGGCAATGAATTAATCACTAATCCCTTCATTATTTCCAACTTAGGAATCTGAGTTCTCTGGATGAAAAAAAGAATAAGTTATTCTTTTAAAATGTCTAATTAAAACACATTGAAAGACAATCTCTAAAATGGGTTTGGCCAGGCCTAATCACATCGGCAATATGGTTGGGAGGGCAGAGTGCAGTCTTGGGGCTTTCTGGAATTGGAGGAATCTTTTCTAATCAAAATGCTGAGCCTTTGGGCCTTGTTCTCCTCACAGCTTACCACATGCCACGTCTTGCTCTGTGTATGTGGACAAGGACGAGGCAAGAGCATCAGCAGTGATCTCCCTGCCTCTGCAGTGGGTGGCAGGGAGGGAGAGTTTCCACTGCAGGCCTCCCGGGCTGCCGCTGGGAATCTCTGTATTTCTACCAGCCTTGCTGAGACACAATTCACACACTCTAAAATTCACCCTGGGTTAGATTTTAATCCTGTGCGATAAACTCAGGGAAATGCTGCATCTCCCTTGGGCTATGAGCAGATGGACAGAGTTCTAAGAGCAGAGTCTGCCTGTCCCTGCATCCAGGGCTACAGCCGAGTGCCCATCCACCCCAGGCCCGCTGGCGCCCACAGCTGCGTCTCCCACTGCGTTCCTGCTCCCGGCTCACCCTTTTCCACTCCAGCAGCTGAGAAACTTTACCCAGAGTGATTAAGGGCTGTGTCGTGTCGGGACGGCTCTGACACTGATTGAGTCCCTTATCTCCCTCCCATGTCCTCCCTGATGACAGCTGCCCTCTCAGGTATCATCAGAGCATCAGCTCTCTATTCCTGGGTAAGCCAGGGCTGCTAAGAGGCATTCTGCCTGTCTTTTGGACTGCCACCTGCCTGGCACAGCTTAAAGGGTGTTTTTAAGCCACACAGGGGAGAGGAGGTGCACACAGCACTCCCAAGTGCACCTGCTGGGACTGGGGATGATTCCATGTGTTTTGGACACATGGAAATTTGGAGAATATAGCTAGCTTTCTAAAGGAGTAGCACATGGGACATTTACTTGCATCCAAATGCCTGTCAGGCAGTGGATGGGGGTGACGACAGGCTCACTTGGGGAACCCCTTCCACCCACTGCAGCTGCCCCATAGCATCAGCATCTTTCCTCTGAGCAGGAGCAGCAGACACAAAGAGAACTCCGGAGGAAGGTATGTGAAGGACAGACAACAGGGGAGACAGAAAGACGCCAGATGAACGCTGGAATAGAGGGGCAAGGAGTGGCCCCGGAAAACGCCACAGGAGATAAAATCATGGGGGCTGGGGAAGATGAAATGGAACATCCATCTAAGCCTGGCTTTTGAATTGGCCCCAAATGCAGTGACATTTTCTTTTTTGGCTGCTTTGAAAAAGGAGGAGAGGAGAAAATGTAGACTGTGACATTAAAGATGGATGGGCTTAGACAAATTGAACAGTTTGAAGATTTCCCCAGTGCTGAGAAGGCTGAGGGCAAGTCTCCACAGTGCGCTTCTGGGCAAGGCAAGCTCTCTTGTTCTTAAGCCCAGAGAAGGCTGCATAATGAAATGGCAGCTCTCAGCCCTGGCCAGCTTCTGAGAGGTTTAATATTTCACATGGCATTGGCTGGGGAGTGTGCTGGGGAGGCTCGCCCTCGGTAGGCTGACATTTGTAATAGGCGCTACACTGGGTCTCCTGGTGGTGAGAGGCTGGGTACAGGAGGCGGTCCAAGGTGCTGAGTCTCAGGAAGGCACCTTCCTGGGATGGTGGGGGTCTGCAAAGCTCTCTGTCCTGGGCCCAGCTCTGCATTTGACTTTAAAGCTGTTCCCTCTGGCCAGCCCTGCAACGTGTGAATGGCATCTCAAAGGAGCAGAAATCCCATTAAGGAAGAACTATTGACCTGTCTGTCTCGTGCTGTTGACTCTGCTAACCCTCCATTTGTGGCCTGTGATTCTTTAATGTGGGAAGTCGTAATTGGAGAAGAGAGATTACAAAGAGGAAGAGACAAAGAGTGCAGGTGACCCTGAAGAGCCAGGACTTGGTCTGTAAAGTTGTCTCAATCACCACAAAAGGGAGACTCCATCACCCTGGAACTGGTTAGTTCAGAGCTTCTGCGAGCCTAGTGCATCGGCTTCATCTTTGCCCCTGCTTGGTCTCCAGCACAGTCTGTGCTGGCATCGACCAGGTCCTGCATCTAAGTCTGTGTGAGGAAAGGGAACCTGGAGACCAACAGTGATGGGGCCGGGCATATCTACAGGGCAACACATGCCCCCATATAGGAAACAAGTTACATGAACAGCTAAAAAAGGGACTCAGTCTGTTAATGCTGCACACGGTGCCAGGCTGCAGTGGTCACTGCTGGTCGCAGGGTGGCAGAAAGAATTTCATGTAGCACATAGGTCAAATCTGCTTCAGTTGGCTGTGACTGCCACCGTGACCCCCTTTTTGATGAGTACAGCTGAATTAACTTCCTCGCTTTGGGCTCTGCTCCCACCACACAGCACAAATTGAAATAGTGGGGTGGCAGGCGGTGACTGTGGGGGCCGTGTTGGGGAGGGGACTGCAGGGACCTTCCATCTTGTTAATGTAACACTTCCTTATGTGATGGGAGCTGAGAGCAGCCTGTAATGAATTTCTCCTCTGGTAATCAGTCACCAGTGCATGGTGACCCGTGTGTTTTTGCTGCGCTACACATTTTCAGACTTTCCCAGTGACTTGTCAGCACCTAGTAAAAATGAATTGGATGTGACCCATCCCTTTGTGCGGTGCCCTCCCCAGCTGCCTTTGCTTTGCTAGAGAGATGGAGTAGGTGGGGCCACCTGGAACCACAGCCGTCGACTCTGGGGCTGTGGTGTGATGCCAGACCCATCTCACAGACAGGTGTGCCAAGTCAGTGGCACTCTTGTTACATCGAGTCATGTTCTTTGGTCCAAACGGCTCCAAAGTGGCCTCTGCCTTTTGCACCTGTTGTTTCTTGCTGCACGATGAGCTGTGCAGGCAGTTTCTTTCTTTGCGAAGGTCTGGGTGCAAATGGTGGTACAATTAGGCATCTGGGCACCCCATGGGTTCTTACCAACTCTGGTGTGAAGAGCCATTGATGGCAGGGGACAAGGCTATCGTCTGAGTCTCACGCACAAGCGTCACCATCTGCAACTGTAATTCTAGCCACGTGGTCAATCCTAAGAAGGGGTTTATAACCAGCTTTTACAGCTTTTGTGGATCACAATGATTAAACAACAGATGGGAAACCCAACCAAGATTTCTAATCTCTACCTCTGTGTTGATGAAGGGAGTGAGGGCTGTGGGAGTCGCTTCCTGGCATCTCTGTACGGTTGAATGTACTCAGGGGAGGCACTGCTCCCTGAGTGTCTGCAACTGTGTTGTACATTCATTTTTATCACATCATAAGTCCTGATTTTTGGTTTGGAATATGTAGTGCCTGAATTCTCTGGGAAGGCCCCAGGAAGCCCCTGGTGAGGAGGAACTTCCATTCGGAGGACTATCAGATAAAAGATAGGGTACTCAGTTAAATCTGAATTTCAGATAAACAATGAACAAATTTTTAGTTTACTTATGTCTATGTCCCGAGTATTACACAAGACTTCTTTTTAGAGGCCATATGCTTTTAAAAATTGTGGTAAAAGCTACAAAACATAAAATGTACTCTTTAACCGTTTGAAGTACACAATTCAATGGCATTAAATACGTTCAGAGTGTTGTAAGACCATCACCAGTCACCCTTTCCGAAACTTTGTCATTATCGCAAACTCTGTTCCTATTAAACAATAACTTCATTTTCTTCCTTCCCTCCTGCCCCTGCTAACCTGTAATCTACTTTCTGTCTCTATAAAGTTGCCTATTCTAGGTACCTTATATGAGTGAAATCATACATTTATCCTTTTGTGTCCGGCTTATTCCATTTACCATAATATTTTCAAAGTCCATCTATGTTATAACATGTATCAGAATGTCCTTGCTTTTTTTTTTTGGAGACAGGGTCTCACTCTGTCATCTGGGCTAGAGTGCAGTAGTACAATCATAGTTCACTGCAGCCTGGAACTCCTGGGCTCAAGCAAGTTTCTCTCTTCAGCCTCCCAAGTAACTGGGGCCACAGGCATGTGCTACCATGCCTGGCTCCTTTTAAAAAAATTTTGTAGAGACAGGGCCCCAAGTTGGTCTTGAACTCATGGCCTCAAGTGACCCTTCTGCTTTGGATTCCCAAAGCATCAGGATTATAGGCATGAGCCACCATGCCTGGCCAGAGTGTGGTTGCTTTTAAGACCGAATAATATTTCATACATATCTATACACATACACATATACACACACTTATACACACACTACATTTAATTCATTCTTTTGTTGATGAGCATTTGTATTGTTTCAACCTTTTGGCTTTTGCAAATAATGCTTCTATGCAGATGGGCGCACAGGTATCTGTTTGAATCCCTGTTTTCAATTATTTTGGGTATATATACTTAGAAGTGGAGTTGTTGAATCACATGGTAATTCTATATTTAACATTTTGAGGAACTGCCATACTGTTTTCCACAATGGTTACTTGGGACATTTTTTATTTGTTAAATCTGGCAACCCTCCAACTGTTTCAAGAGAATTTTAATCTGAATATTATATTTAACCTAAATTATCATATTTAAACAGAAACTAATAGTACCCATATACACGATAGAACTTTGGGCATAATTTCTCATTTCAGACTCTTGGAAGGTTACTTACACGTTTTCTACTACAGTGATGTACAGGGAGCAGTAAGCAAGAACTAGCTGGGAGCGCACACCCGTAGTCTCAGCTACTCCAGAGGCTGAGGCAGGAAGATTGCTTAAGCACAGCAGTTTGAGACCGGCCTGGGTAAAAACAGTGAGACCCCTACTTAAAAAAAAAAAAGCAAGAACTAAAATGCTTATCTTTTAGTCTGTACAAACTAGGAATGTTGATGCTTGTTAAAAGGAAATTTACACAAATCATTCGCTCGTTCAACAGACATTTATTATGCATGCATAGTAGGTGCCAGTTCAAGTTGGGGGTCCCAGTGCAAAGGTGAACGAGACACTCCCCTTCACCCCCCACTTTGCCCAGCCAGGTTTCCCTTGGCCTTCTCACCTTTGCACGAATTCACCCTTCCCTATCCCCCTTGCCCTCTTGCTGACCTGACTCATCCTGGGACTTCAGCTGCCATGGGACATGATGCCCAGATCCCTGCTTATACGCTCCCAGCTCTCTGCACTTTGCTTTGCAGCTCATGCCATATTGTTGTGATATATTGATATATTGGTGTGGTTTCCTGATTCACCTGCCTTGGCCTAGCCGAGTGCTAGGATTACAGGTCTGAGCCACCATGACTGGTCACCTTTGTCTCTCTACATTATAACCTTCCTGAATTCAGGGACCAGGTCATTTTGCTTACCACTATCTCCTAGCACCTAGCAAGGCACATTGCAGGTATTTGATATAAATATGTTGATTTTGTAAATGAATGCACGAATCACTCCTTCCCTCAAGAGGTGGTGGGGGATAGGCAGGCACATCAATTTCTTTGTGAGTGGATAGGATGAGAGGTCTAGAGAAAAGAACAGTTCTGCTGCTGTGGAGCTGGGGTTGGGGGCCCGCATTACAAGGACATCAAGCCCACAGGTTCCATCGTCAGACTCTCTGCAGAAGGGAGTCTGAGAGAGCACAGGGAAGGACCATCTTCAGAGCTGTATCCTCACGGGGGTATACAGCACTGACACAGACAGCCAGGCAGAGTCATTCCATGCACCAGGATGTCCTAGCTAGGAGATCAAAATTCATGTAGCCCAAAAGTCCACTTTCCAGATGGGAGAGCCAGCCAAGGTCACACAGTTAGGGGCAGAACTTGACCTTGAACTCTGGTCTCCCAAACTCTGAGAAAAATGCTCTTCTACCTCCTCAGCATGTCCAAGTTCAAGGGGAAAGGAACACAGGGAATTTCAAAACCCTGTGAAGCTTTCTTTGAACTCCCACGGGCATTAAAAATCGTTGGCTGGGAATAGAAATATGAAGGCTCAAGGAGAGGTGAGATGAGGGGGTGAGAGGAGGAAAAAAGGTGAAGACAGAAGACAAATCTAGAGAAGCAGCCTGCCACCCGCCTATAGCTGGGGCCCATCAGGGCAGTTACTCGGGAGGCTTGGCAGTGCTAAGGCACAGCCGGCGGGTGCACAGACCGGCTGTGCTTCAATTCCCAGCAGAGGCAGTCAAGGGTTTCAGGATGAGATTTATTAGTGGGCTGCACTCCAAACCATGGTAACCTGGCCTTGCAGATGGTTTGGAGAAGTCTGGGGGCCTGTGGAGGTTACAGCCTGCACCCCAAGACAGGTCTGCATTATTTCTAGGGGAAGTCATTTGAGTCTCAGGTTAGAAGAGGGTCCCTGGCTGACCACAGATGCTTAAGCCTGCTGGTTTGGTGAGGGGTTTGCTGAGGAACCTAGAGCCGAGCACCCCAAATCTTCACACCTCCAATGCTCAGCCTGGGCATTTGCACCCTTGTGGGCTCTGCAACATCTGGACTGAGTCCTCTGCAGAGGAGGTTCCTGCTACTCTGGTGCTACCAGAAAAGTGAAAGGATGAGGGACTTTTCTGCTACTCTGTGGCCAGGGGGAATACGTTTTCTTAGTGAAATGACTTCTTTTTCCTATGGCACTTGTAAGCCTGCAGTGACTGAACAATGCTCCTGTGTGCATGGAGCACACACGCGTCCTACAGGGTTTTCTGGCAGAAAAGGGAGGGAAACAGGTGTCATTCTCTGGATAAGGTACAGAAACAATTTGGCTCATGGTTCCCTTGGAGGTCTCTCACTGGGGTCTCCAGAGAGAATGTGGAAGTCATGTCCTTCCGCCAGGAGTTGCCTTTCAGGGTCACCAAGAAAACTCAGGAAGGAGGAGAACTAGTGTTGGAGGGTGGAGTGGGGAGAAGGCAAGGGACACCCAGGAATTCTGGTAGGAGTTCAGTGGCAAAGCCTGCCTATTCTTAGGCTTGAGTGGTCATTAGGCTTCTAGGACCTCCCCCCCACCTTTTTTTTTATTAAATCATAGCTGTGTACATTAATGTAATCATGGGGTACAATGTGTCGGTTTTATATACCATTTGAAATATTTTCATCAAACTGGTCAACATAGCCTTCACTGCATTTTCTTAGTTATTGTGTTAAGACAATTATATTCTACACTTAGTAAATTTCACATGCACCCTTGTAAAATGCACCGTAGGTGTGTTCCCACCAATTACTGTCCCTCCTTGAGTTTCATTTATGATGGAGAAATTAAATACTTTCCCTTTTTTGTTGCTGGGAATGGGTGTTAAAGTTGCTGTGAGGCCCTCGGGTGGATGACAAGGCAGCTCTGAGCAGCCACAATGGGTGGCATTTGCTCTTCTGACCATCCTCTCTACCCCTACTCCACTCCTCATAACACACCCCATGCCCTGGGGGGAAATATTTTTTCTCAAGAATTTGGTTTAGCTCAGGCTGGAATTAGAGCCCGAGGCCTGTGAGAATGAGAATAGAGTCATCTTTCAACTTCTTCAGACTCTCCCCTACTCCCATCACCACCACCAGCGCTGCAGGGCCCAGGCGGCCTGGGCCTCCAGATGGGTCCTGTTTCCTTCAGCCGTGGTCCTGTTCCAACTTCATTTCACTGGCCTGCCTACCTCCCCTGAGGATCGCATAAACATTTCCAGAAGGATGCAGATAAGAGAGAAAAAAAGATCTTATGTAAATACTAGCTGGCTAGGGACCAGGAGATATTATTAGTTTATGAGGGCTTTAAAAATACCCCAAAGCTCAACTAAAGGAAAGAAGAAATTTGCTTTCATTTGAACCTCTGCTGATGTCAGGGTCAGTACCATGATAGAGTCGGGCATCTCAGGAGACACAGGATCTTATATACATCGCAGGAGAGACAAAGAGGGAAGTTGTGGAGATCTGACTGTGGCGACCTGACTGGCCAGACGGGAGCAGGGGTGGGGTGGGGGAGGCTGAAGAGACGTGCGGATTGGAGAGACCTCTCACTGTGGCCTCATGGCCCTGTGCAACCTGGCTCTTACCCTTCGCAGCCTGCTGTTGGTGCTTCTCCCTGGATGAGGTTTTCTCCCAGGGTTCTGTGTTCCTGGGGACATGTCAGACTCTGTCCCATAGCCGGATGTGCTGTTGGTTCAGTTTGGAGAGCTTTTTCTGGGCATTTGCTCAGCTCGCTCCTCTTTGTCCCTTCAGGATTTAGCTTCAATATCACCTTCCCAGAGAGGCCTTCACTTACCCCCATTTAGAGGGAGGGAGTGGAGCACTTCTTCCCTAGAGCTACCTGTTCGGAGGCTCATTGTGTTTACTGCAGCTGTTCCTTATTTTATGTGCTCTGCTGTTTGCTTTCTGTTCCCCTCCCCAGAGCTTACAAAATCAGGGAGTGCTCAAAAACATTTCTTGAGTAGATGATTGAACCAGATTTCCTTTTTGGGGTGAATGGAGCCTCAAAATGTAAATATGTAAATTTGGCTGTGGTTCACAGCTCCCAGGAGAGAGTGGCATTCTTAATAAAGCTCTTCCCTCCTCCTTCTCTGGGAACGGATTGCACTGCCTTCGAGTGTACTTGGCCTCTTTTAGCTTTCACTGGCCAAAGTCTGGTTCATTTTGAAGCTTATAACTGACAGGTGAGAGGATCCTTAATCACTTTGTGAGGCCAGGATAATTTTCTCCAGCAACAATGGTTTTTAAACTTGAAGGTGCATCAGGACCCAGTGGTGGGCTTATTGAAACACAGATCCCTGGGCCCCACCCCCAGAGTTTCTGATTCAGAGAACCTGGGAGGGAACCTGAGAATATGCATCTCTGCCAAGCTCCTACAGCTGCTGGTCCAGCCACCACACTCTGAGAAGTACTGTCATGGGTGTTGGCTCAGCAGAGACAATGACAAGCAAGTGAGCAGAAAGGAGGCAGCAAAGAATCTGAAGTTGAAGGGCCTGGCCAGGTCCAGGGAGGAAGAGTATTTGAAGGGATCCCAGGCTCTCCAGTCTATCAGGGCAGACTCCTGAGTTCAAGCAGCCTATTACCCATCCTCATCCTCATGTCTTCATCAAAGCCCACTCAGCAACCAACTTACTAACTCCAATGTTGAGAAATACTATCCTGAGAGAATGACCTACCATCTTAATTTGCCTAGGATTGAGGGGTCTATGAGCTGAATGTGTTGGTCCTCTCAAAGTTCACGCATTAAAGCTTTTCACCTCCATTGTGATGGTATTAGGAGGTGGAGCCTTTGGGAAGCTATCAGAGTTAGATTAGGTCAGCTGAGTAGGAATCTCATGATGGGATTAGAGTCCTTATTACAAGGAGGCCAGATCTCTCTCCTTGGAAAGGTCCAAAGAGCATACAGAGAGAAGGAAGCTACCTCCAGGCCAGGAAGAGAGGCCTCAGTAGACCTTGCATCTTCTGGTGCCTTGATCTTGAACTTCCCAGCCTCCAGAACTGTGAAAAATTAATGTCTGTTTTTTAAGCCACTCAGACCTTTGTATTCTGTTATAGCAGCCCAAGCTAGCTATGAGAAAGGGTTTCCCAGAACATAGGACTTTTGGTGCTAAAAACCAAGGAAGTCTCAGGCAAACTGGGATTTGATCACCCTCATCCCAAGTCTCTTTGTCTCTAATAAAGACAATGCAGAAATACATCTCTGGTATACTGTTTATTTAAATAGTAATCTTAAAAAGGCTTTATACAAATCATATAAACACAGTTTGACATTGTTGTTTATTTTTTACATTAAAGAATCACAGTAAAAGCTCTCAAGTTCCCATGATCTGGCTCAGCCAGCAAATGGTCGAATACCTTTAACTACAAACCCTGGAAAAGTTAACCTTCTGTGTGACAGTTTAACTTTGTCCCTTGTTTTCTTGTTATTCATGCTCAATCCTTGAACCCTCATCCCTGTCAACTCCCCGCCCCACCGAAGAGAGACAGCAACCCTGTGGCCCTGTCAACACATAGTCTGGGAGAGCGTGGAGGTAATGCGTCATTCAGCACAAGGCAAAAAGGAGATCAATACTGGGAGTTAGGTTTTCCGAAGGGAACGACGCAGGGAGATTAGTCAGCTAGTCTACCTACAGATACAGGTAACACAGGCACCAAGCTGTTCCTTGGTTAAGTTAAGATCAGGCCCCACTGTCTTTTTTTCTGTCTTATAACAGGCCAGTCTCCAGCCTTGGTGAGGTATCCACATGTAGCCCTGGGTGCCCTGCTTCTATTCAGCATTCACGGCCCATTCAGGACCTCAAATCAGTCAATGGTGGATATGGATATAGGACTTTTACAGGAATACAGATTGAGTCATACAAAACTTAGAGATGAACTGCAGGCCTGAGGCAGGGCCAGACTTGGGGAATCATATAAACGGTCAACTGGGCATGAGAGGGCCAGGACCCCTGGTGTAGACTTTCAAACTTCTCTTTTTCTGTAGGCGACTTCTGGAAAGCCCTAAGACTTACCAGCTTTCTGAACACTGAGCTGCATGGGAGGGTGAAGAGGAAGGTGGGCTAATTAAAAATTCTATTCTGCTGCCCAGCTTGGGGGCAGGGGGCGATGCCCTAAAGCTAAGCCCTTGAACGTGACAGCTTTACTTTTCACTTCTAACTACCACTGTGCCAACGAGTGCTGAGATCAGCAGTGACACTCGGCCCCTAGGTTAAAGTCACAACACCAGCACTGCATCCCACGTGACCATTAACATACACAGTAGATAAAGAGAACTCAGAGGCCCGCGAAGACACACACACGTGAATAAATAGCTGTGGGTTGAACTCTACCTCTTTGCATACGAAACACTGTGACATTCCCATTTGAACTATCATTTTCATCAGTTAACACTTAAAGTAACTAGCCAGTCCCATTCACCCTTCCCCTTTCACCTGGGTAGGAGACAAATGACATTGTAGGTGGCCATAGCAGCAAAAATGGTCTGAAGGTTTATCACGGACATGCGACAGGCTGGGCATACTGGTTGGGTTTCAAAATGTATTTCCAGCACACAGGCAATACTTAGGCATAAATAGGTAATTAAGATTTGGATCTTGATGTGGACAATCTTATCCTTCACACGATTTCATTCTATTCTTGATGCCTCCTTTTTGAGAGTAGCTGAGATCATCTAGGGCTCTAACTCTCTGCAGCAGGGTTCATCCCTCTGGTAGGTCAGTGGTGAGTTGGGGGAGCTGGGGATGGAGCCATTGGGGTTAGGGAAGGAGGAATGCCTTAACTTGTAAGATATTCACTGATTTCTACCTAGAGGGAAAATACATTTTTCTTCATTTTTTCAAGGCACTTAATAAAAGCACATAAATTGGGGTGTGTGTGTGTGTGCACACGCATGCATGTGTGTGAATGGAAACAGTCCATAGTACCTGCAGACTCTGGATAGAATCAGATCCTAGCTCTGAGTCTTCTGAAAGGCTTAAGTGGTAGCTGTAACCCAAAGGAGAAAGGCTGTATCTATGAGCTCGTCAGAGAGACCAACTCATCAGAATGTCCGAGTCTATACTGCTTAGCCTTTGCCATCCACGATCACGGAGGCTGGGCTTCTCCTTCCCACCCAGTGGTCACCAGTTACCCATCTCACCAATGGAGAAAACATACCAATTGCCTATATTTTCCCCAGCCCACCTCTGAGAATACTGAACAATGCTGTTTCTTGGGGCTTAGAGACTTGCAAAGTGTGTGTGTGTGTATGTGTGGGCGTGCACGTGTGCACACGCATGTGCATACCCACACATTTGTGTATATGTGTACGTTTTAGAACAAGGAGGAGGAAAAAAAAAAGGCAAGACCACCAGCAGAGGCCCCACGAAGGAAGCCTCCCCACCACAGACTCTAGGTCTAGATTTAAAGAATGGCTCCTATTCACTCACAAAGCACTTGAAGGCTCGTCTGCTTCTAACGTGGAGGTGCTTCTACGGATTTTCAAGTGTGAAGTTTCCTTTCTGGTTTGTTTTCAATCGCATACAAGAAAGAACTGTTCGTGTTGACCCTAAAATGGCAATATTCCCCTGGATAAAAAAAGTTAAAGGCAACAACATCCTACTTAAATGCTAGGACTGGACATGGCAGCTCGTAGGGTTGGCTGGCAGAGCCTACACCACAGTATATCCCTTAAGTCATCAGACAATCAGAGGATGGGATAAGCTGGACGGCTTTTTAATGTTTTTTAGTTTAATTTCTAAAGATGGAAAAGCTGAAGAGATGCTTTGCTTTTCAAGTGTTCATTAAAAGAGAAAGTGGAGAATAATGATCCCTGCTCCGCTTCTAGGCTGCAAAAGTCATTCTCTTCTTCTGCCTCTTTGAGTTGCTCACAGACCAAAGAAATAAAATATAATAATAATAATAATAAACTCACAAACAAAACAGAACTGTGACCCCAAAGAGATGAGCTCCCGTCTTTTTCCCAGCAGAGAGCATGGCCTGTTCCTGCAATGACTCAGCCACCGCAGTTCCAGGGGGATGATCACCCCTGTTG
Organism: Nycticebus coucang; assembly: GCF_027406575.1. Lineage (NCBI taxonomy): Eukaryota > Metazoa > Chordata > Mammalia > Primates > Lorisidae > Nycticebus > Nycticebus coucang. Next base: position 103,384,679 of record NC_069786.1, on the reverse strand, counting down.
TGGCTGTATATCCCTCCCTCCCTTGACTTGCCTTTCTGTCCCGTCCCTACCTTCTGTATTCTGGATCAGTTTGATCAAGATTATGGCATTCAGTTTCCAAACGGGGAAAAAATGTAATCTTCACCAGCCCCTCTTGCTGGAATGAAACGTCAGCTGTGATTCAGGTGCAATCTGTCACGCCTCGGAGCAGCACTTCTGATGGTTCATCTTGACCTTGTGCTTGAGGCCGTCGTAGAGCTCGAAGTTGTAGTTCTCCAGCGTGGTGCAGCTGCGGGAGCTCAGGCCCGAGTAGGAGCAGGTGCAGTAGAGCAGGAGGCCCGCGCAGGTGGCCCCCAGGAGGACGCCCAGCGAGCTCATGGCGATGATGGTGATGAGGATGGGATCCAGTGTGTAGAGCCAGCTCTTTTCTTTGCCAGCCGAGGGGGCACCAGACCCTGAGGTTGGGGAAGAAGAATTGCTCCAGTCCACCTCATACTCATCTATGACAGAAAAAGCACATGAGACATTTTGGGCCCTGCTTGCATCAGGGTGAGATAACTGTGCCTCCTCAGCTCAGAGACCCCCTCAGAGCACAGAAGTCAGAGCAGAAAGTCTGGACCTAGACTGCTTGGGTTGGAAGCCCAGCTCCATCACATTCTAGCTATGTAACTTTGGGTGAGTGTTTTAGCCCCTCTCTGCCTCGGTTCTCTCACCTGTATAATGGGGATGTTAATGAAATCTACCTCAACCGGGTTATTAGGAGGATTAAGTGAACTACCATCTGTAAAGTGCTTAGTGTCTGGCATATAGAAAGTGCCGTCTAAGCATTTGATACTTAAATGATTTGACTCATGTTTGGAAAGCTCAGATTAGATTAGAACCTTCAGAGTGCCTGTGGAGCCCCTGGCATGGCCTTGTGTTCCAGGCAGCCTCCTCATCCCTCACTTCCAACTGCCTCAAGTCAGTCAAAGGACAGTTGGGGACAATTTTCATATGACCAGTTTCCCAACTTGGTATTCCTGGCAAGAGAAGAAGCAGATTTGTTTCCAGGCCCCAGAACTTGGCATGCATTTCTTTTATGGATTGAATTGTGTTCCCCCACCCCTAAGATCCATGTTGCAGTCCTGACCCCCAGTACCTCAGACTGTGACCTTAGTTGGAGATAGGATCTTTCCAGGGGCAATCAAGTTAAAATAAGGTCATTATGGTGGGCACTGTTCAATGTGAGTGATGTCCTTATAGAAAGGGGAAATTCACATGCAGGGACACAGTGGGGGACACCATGTGAACATGCCAGTGGCCAGCCACAAGCCAAGGACAGGGGCCTAGAACAAACATCTCCTCACAGCCTTTGGAGGAGCTGACACAGTGTGCACTGTGATCTTGGAGGTCCAGCCTCCAGAACTGTGAGAAAATCCCTTTCTGTGTCTGAGCTATATAGCGTGTGGCACTCTGTGATGGCAGCCCTTGCAGGCTGATCTGTGTGTGCTCCCAAGGCATGGCCACATCCGGGGCTGGTTTTCCAGCATCTCCCAATTATCCTGTGAAGAAGGCGGGATGATAATATATGTGTTTTAATAGGTGAGAAAACTGAGGCTGGAAGAAATGAGGTGACTCCAGGTCACAGAGTTAGCAGGCAATGGAGCTGGGCGTAGGGCCAGGCCTTCTGCCTCAGATCCCCCGCTCTTCCCTCCCTCATCACAGTGCTTCTGCTGCTTGACAGAGCACAGCCTCTCTGTGGAGGTCGGCCGTGTGCTTTTGCTCATAAAAGGAGTGTTGGACGGGGTTCTGGAGGGAGGGCCTGCAGTCAGTCAGCAAGGTGCTGTTTGGGTTAGTCACTCCAGTTTCTATAACTACACACAAGGTTTTTGGTTAAGGTCAGGTTAAAAGCAGCTGCTCTATAAACTTCTCTTCTTAAACACATCAATCTTGGTCAAAAGTTGTTCTTTGAGGAGAATCTTGCTGCTGAGTCTCTTGGAGATCAGCGCTGGCATTCTGAGAAGCCCAGGTAAGAAATTCCAGCTCCACATCTGCTCAGTGGCCCACTAGTCAGGATGCTCATTTCAGTGTCTCACAGTCAATGTGTTAGAAGTGGAAAAATAACACTTGGAATAAATATGAAAATATGCCATGGGTATTGTGAAAAGGAAACCCAAATCATGCAACATGCCTCAACCTGGAGTCTTGGATAACATGTTTAAGGTTTGTCTTGAGCCAGGGAACAAGAAACCACCACAGGCCTGGTGGAGCATTCACATTTATGCTCGTCCACTCAGGCCATTTTGGGGAGAAGGTCAAGGTGTTTAAGCAGTGACACGTACAGAGGAGCAGTCCTTTTGCTTCTAAAGGCCTGTCTGTGTAAAGAGTTGCCTGAAAGAGGGCACCTGTTACAGATTAGGCAGAGGGAACTAAATAAACTTTCTACATCTCTAAATTTGACCTTGATGGAACAATGGTAGTTTCTTCATTCTTTATTTCTGGCTGATAGTTCTAATTTTTGGCCCTCCAATATCTTGGGCATTATTTTGACAACCACATTATAATCAAACTTGAATTTCATTATTATAGAGACACTCACCATCAATTTCATCTTCATAGCCCTCTCTCCCGTGGATTTCTGGGATGTCCACTACAATGAAAAGGAAAACAAACCAAGTTTTCACCAGTTCTGTGACCATGGCTAAAAGGTAGAGATGCAAGTTTTCTGAGAATGATGCCCCGTTACTGCAGGCAGCTGGATCATCCACTTCTAAATCATTCAGTGTGTACATTTCTCCATCAAATGATCAGTCTTTTCTTCCAACAACAAGAAGAAAAACAGAAATAATAAGGAAGACCGGGTCTTCAGTGCCTAGTAAACCTTTCACTTGTGTCTTTTTAATGACTTGTCATTCATTACCAAGATAGGCCTGGGTTTTATCTCAGGCACCTTCAATGGCATCTTATGGCCAGTATCAGGTGCCATTCCTGGGCCATCCATTTGGTGTAGCATGCAGTATCTCCCATGTGCATGCATCTAAGTGGACACTAAGCACTGGAATCTTTCTCCTCTGGATTTGAAATAAAGGCATGGTAATTTAAGGAAGTCCTGTTTCATCATTGTGTGTTTTAATGTAAGAGCAGAACTGGAAAGAATCTCATTATGCCAATCCACCTTCACATGTTTGTGCTAATATCTCTCCTCCTTCCTCCCCGATTGGCTTTCTTCCTGGTTAGGACAGATCAAATGTGGGCATCCCCTTTGACTAGCTAGGTCTGAATAGAGCTGAGTTAATTTACTCTGAATTTTCTCCAGGCTTACCACTATCTAGCTTTTTCCTTTTTTTTTATGCAGTTTTTGACCAGGGCTGGGTTTGAACCCACCACCTCCGGTATGTGGGGCCGGCGCCCTACTCCTTTGAGCCACAGGCACCACCATAGCTTTTTCTTTTTTTATAGTAATTTTTTTGATGACTACTTTATAATCAAACTTGAATTTCATTATTATCTGCTAAATCACAGAGACGCTCACCATCAAGTTCATCTTCATAGCCCTCTCGCCCATGGTTTCTCTATCCACTATGCTGTCCATCTTATAGAAATAAGAGCCACTGAAAACCTATCTAAAATGGTAAAACATTCAAAGAAAGAATCAACTACATGGCAAACAGCAGGGTCTAATTTTTTCCTGTCTCACAAGCTAATGATGCCTTTCCCGTCTGTCAGCTCAAGATAGCTTTAGTAAATCTGACTGGCCCTTTTGGACTTACATTCAGCCCAAAGTCCAGTGAACAATCTTGAGGTCAGCACTCCTAATATCAAGGCTTAAAAGAAAATAAAAACTCTCACACAGCTAAAGAATCAGACAAAAGAAAAAAGAAAAAAAAGAACATCAGACCATCTTGAGTGTCTCCCTCTCATCAGCACTACATCTCAGGAAGATCTACTTGACCATGATCTGAACTGGGGATTGATCCATCACTGTCACACTTGAAATTCAGCCTTTTCCTGGAGGCCGGGGTTTTAATCATGTTAGGAGTCCTCCTCATTTATGGCCTAAGTACTACAGCACACTCTCATCCCCTCCTTCGCTAGTAAAGGATGCACGAAACGACTTGCCAAGACCCCACTTGAAAGGATCGATGCCATGTGGCACCAGTCCCTTACAAATCCAGGCTGTTCCTGGCATGTTTCTAGCACAGCAACTGGCACCTGCAGGCCACGCCAGCTTCCCAACCTCAGTGCCCACCCCTGCATTATTCTCCAGCCCTACCGAGCAGGCTGTTTCCTTGGAATGAAGATGTGAACGAGAATCAGTGAGAGGCAGGTGGTGTTTGTCATAGGGATCAAATCAAGCTTGGGAAAGTCAACCCAGAGCTTTTTATAACCTTATGGAAAAAAAGAAAAAGAACATGGAGGATGACTGTCACATTTCTAACAAATTGTTTTGATGGGATGTTCATATGTCTTAATACCTTCATGGATAAAAGATGCAGAACATTGAATAAGGATATATAAATCAGCCAGTGACTCGTGGGCCAAATTCTGTGCTCGCTTTTTTTTAGGAACCTGGTCTGTGCCAAGGATGTGATGGATTTTTGGAGGCTAGAATGTCATCCTGCTTCATCTTACACCCTCAGGGAAAAAGTCTTAGGATACCATAGATCTTGATCTGGGAAGGGGCGGGTTGGCATTGATCCTGAAGAAAGAAGGATGAAAGGATAGAAATGATTGGGAGAACATTTTACCCCAGGAGATCCCAGCCTCTGTCTCTGGAGGCTGAGAACTGGATGAGATGATTTCCCAAGAATTGGTCCATTTCTAAAGTTCAATGAAATCAATTGCCCAGATGCAGCTGAGATTTCTGCACCTGGAGAATCAAAGGCTACTTAAGGTGAAGAAGAACACTTTTTAGTGGCTTGACTTGGCTTTTTGTGTAATCACCCCTCCCAGGAGTTCGGGTGAGTGGGAAGGGGTCGAAAAAAGGATACGTTAATCACATTTTTCAAAAGCGCATCTGTTAACGTCTTAAAGAAAGATGCACACTAGGGAAAACACAAGAAAGGGAACATTTGTACAAAAAGCCATTTACTTCGATAGCAATTTTCTCTAGTCCTTTTGCTAATGTTCTTGATATCTGTGTTGGATTAAGGGCTTTCTCTCTCAAACGCCATCTTTGCCCTTCATTGGCTACTTCCCTTTCTGTTAGGCCTGGGAGGGAAACCTCAGCCTTTTTCCTTAGGACGCTGGCCAGAAAGGATGTGGTTCTCCCACTGGGCCCCAGTAGCCCAGGGTGAAAGAAACTGACCTTTTGTGGGGGTAGGGAGGCAAATGATGGGTTAGGAGCTCCAGCAGCTCCCTGGAAAGGGAAATGGCAGCCATGGGTCATGGGCCCCACTGGGAAGGCGAGAGAAGGGATCAGGAAATAGCAGGAGACAGGGATAAGAGACTTAATAATTTTGTTTTTAATTTTTTTTAAGAGAAAAGTTCTTGCTATGTTGCTCGGGATGGCTTTGAACTCTAGAACTCAAGTGATCAGCTTCCCAAGCTGGGGCTACAGGTGTGTGTGTATTTATATATATATATATGTATTTTTATATATATATATAACATATATAAACACACACATATACATATATATATATAATTTTATATTTTTAATGAGGGAAAACTTGGAGAGGAACTTGCAGGACTCTGTTTCAGTGGGAGGGTGTGTTTGTGAATGTGAGAAGTGCCAGGAAGAGAGGACTGGGCCCCACCTCTGACACAGATCACAAAGGGATTTTACCACCCACAGGACTTTCACCTTCAACCTTTGTGCCCCCGTGACCCTGTTTCCTTCTAGGCCCCTGTGTGGATTCAAATCTCAGGCCAGTCTGACTCCAAAGCTTGAATACTGACTCTTAAATATTGTATTAGGACCAAAGAGGCCCCAGGAGTCCAGTCCTGTTCTCTGGGTGAGGACAGGCACTGTACCTACCACTGTAACTACCACTGTTATCACTACTGCCCTGTTCTATTGGAAAACAGTGCCCGCTCTGTCTCGGACTCTAGTTGGCTGGATAATTTATTCATATTATTGCCTCTTCACTTTGGTGGGAATTCTTAGGGGGCTTCTTAGGAACGTGAAGATGTGGTGATGTGAAACTTGGGGTTTCATGTTTCCATGGTAGGCATACCCAGAGAGGGAAAGAGTAGTCTTCAGTCTCCAATTAACCAGTGAAGCAACCGTACCTTATTAAGAGGGCTTTCTAGGACATCCAGGAAGGATACTGAGGACTTTGGAAAATAAAGGAAGGACCTTCAGTGTGGCAGGTCCACACCAAAGGCACACTTGTGCCAAATTAGCACAAAAGAATGTGGGTCCCTGTGGAGATGACTCCAAGTGCTGTGGAGCCCAGAGCAGAGCCTGAGACAGTGAGCCTGGGCCACGCCAGGAAGGACATGTGGGAATAGAGAGGAGACTTTGGAATCGAGGCTGCTGCAAGGTGGGGGTTGGGAGTTTTATCTCCTTGCTCTGTTTGATTGAAGGGAATTCTTTCAGAGATGGCACCAGAACCATTTTACCCATCTATGAATCTCTTGGCTTTGGGCTTGCATTCCTTTGTATCAGACCCAAGAAGGAATTTAAGAGATTGCCTTGCTTGGCCACAGATCTTCCACCCTGTACACGAGGGTCAGACCTGTGCCTGTACCCCTCACGCGCTGCTGTGGACCAGCATAGAGAGAGGAAGAAGTGAACTCACAGTGACCAGAGGGTTTAACAGAGTTCAAGCAATCAAGTGGGCAGAGTAGACCACACAAACGCCATTTTCATACTGAGATCAGTCTCTGGCTGAAAGCCCCCTTCTGTTCCCTTGTGTCCATTCTCTTTCCATCACTGAGACAGAGTAGGCGCATGGGAAAGTGTGAGTCAAGGTCTCACTGATCTCACTGTTGCTCTGAGTTTTCAGAGTCATAGAGCATGTGGCTAGCTATTAAAACATCAACCTGGCTAGTCCAGAAAGTTCTTCTGCCCCAGAACTCCTTCCACCCTAGAAGAAGAATCAAATATTCTCTAGTTACCTTGTCAGTAAGTTGCAACGCTATGGCACAAGTGGCGAACAGCCATATCTACTTTCACATTGAACCTCTCTAGTGAAATACATTTCTCCCTGAAGGCTCTGGAACACTGCCTGGTGGTGTGAGACCACACATGCTCTTCCTGGAAACACCCTCGTGACACTTCCACCTGCAGCCTGGAAACTCCCAGTGAGGCCTCAAATAGGAATGTTGTCTCTCGCGGTCCTTCCCTCTCTCTCTCACACACATACACATACTCTCTTTATTTATCTTTCCTCCTCCCTTATTTTCTTCCTTCTTCTAAATTGAGATTCTTTGGGGTTAGAATTCCTTCATTAGTCTGCTTTTTTGCATTCTCTTACAGAAACTCCCTACCTTCACTTTCACCACTTCTGTGGTCCACCATGAGTGTGTTCTGTTTACTTGTTGCACTGGAGCTTCACGAGATTGCCTGGAGTGTGAGGAGTCTGCCCCAAATCACTGGCTAATTTTAGATAAAAGATTTAAGACAGTCCACCCCTGGGATACTTGTACACAGATCATTTCAGGACCCTGGCCTACACTGGCTTCTTTGAAGAGTCCGTTCCATGTCAGCTCTGAGCAGTAGAGTAAGAGGCCTGGCCGAAGCTGATGGCAGGTTTGCCATCCAGAATGTGTAGCAGAGACACTCCAAGACTCGTTCAGTGTCAGTGTTAATCTCCATTGCAGGAAAGCAGTCCCGGCTATGGCGGGACACCAGGCTGGGAGAAGGGTGCCCACTTCCCATACGGTTCTACCCAGGTGTGAAAGCTGAGGCTCCCCGAGTCTCTGCTTGCTCCTCTGGAAAATAACCACTGATGTTCTCCCTTGCTCTAGAATTTCATGGACTTTATGGGAAGAGAATAAGAAAGGTATGAGGGCCTTTCTGATGAGGGATCTCTGAAGAGGGCTGATGGTTGAGATTGACAAGGCAACATCTAAACAAAAGGGCTCCATCACTCCACATTGCTCATGACCCCCACACTTCACCCCAGGTCTGTCCTGGCCTGCAAGTCACCAAGCCCTGAAATCAGTTGTTTTAAGGTGTGTGTGGAAAGATAGGACCATGAAAGGGACGAGCAAGGTTCCATGATTTCAGTACTTGCCCATTTAGCTTGGGACTCGGTTCTGCTAATTGGCAATTCAGGAACTGACAAAAGTGGGTAAATTGTGCCCATGGTTTAAAGTCTCCGCCTTAACTGAGGCTGGGCTGATAAAACCTTATAGATATCCAGTCGTAGCAAATCTCCTAAAGCCACCAAACTTCAACCAGCCCTATAAGCCAGGATCAAACAGCCTCTTGCTCACAGGAAACCACTGAAATTGTATTTGCAGATACCAAGTGTCATTATTTCTATGTTAAAGATGAAGAAATTGAGAATGTAGGAAAGAAAAATGCAGTAAGTCATTGAATAAATCAGCAGTATAACTAAGAGTAAGCCACAGATTTTCATCACCTTGTTTGGGGTCTGTGATTTATTTGGGATAAGCTCTTGGCCACTTAAAACCTTTGTTGAATTTGATTCCAAGTTCCTGAACCCCCTGAGCCAGCTAAATCACAGGGCTGTGCGGATGGAACTAGCCTCTAGAAAATTCTCTCAGCCATTCTATTTTAATCCCAGCAGGAAACACAAGACTGAAACCTCGATAGATGAAAAATAATAAAAGACTAAAGAGATATTTCTTGGCACTTCAACATGTTTAATTCAGTTTAACATTGAGTATTGGCTGAAGATACCCCCCCTCCCCAACACACTTAATTTCCCCAATTCAGTTTATTCACCCCCAGTTGCAGTAGGAGCCAAAAGTTCAGATGTTGATCTAAACTTCGCCAAATCTCCTGTTAGAAAGTCAAGCTACTTGTGAGCCATTCATCCCTTGGTGGGTTGGCTTGAGTTTAGAACCACCCTGAGAAGGTCCTTTATCATGGGTTTTTATCTGAGGCCTGTAGCCAAACCTATGCCAGGTCATGGAAAAATTATTTTTTGGAGTTCTTCAAATGGTTTCAAGTGAGAAAAAAAAGGGAGAAGGTTAGTATGAGATTCTCGGGAGAGTTTGATTTTGAATTTAGCCATTATTTTCTATTATTTTTAAAGTTGGATAACTAGGAGGAAACCCTAAAAAGAATTGAAAATACTGACTGCAAACAAGAAGGCTGTGAAATGACCTAATACTACTTTCAAGGGTGGAGGCAGCTGAGGCCAGAATGTCTCCACTGAGCCCCCCAAATGGTGTGAAAAACAAGAATAATGCAGCCAGAGAAACAGTTAGCTATGAAGATAGACTTCACAATTGTGTGGGCTGGAAAACTCCAGCAATGATGATGGGGGACCATTCTGGAATCTCTTTTTTACCCCAAGTCTTTGAAAAATCAGAGCTTTTCTCCATCATCGTCACTAGATATGTCAGTAAGGAACTGGCCATTTACATTTTCCTTGCTGGCTACCTTTTCAGGGTATGAAAGTAGGAGAAACAGAACATTGCAAGGAAAAAGTGTTTTTCCCTTCTTCTGCATTCTTATTTTTTGGCTGAGATGTTAGAAAAAGAAGGCTTATGTCTTTATACTTCAGGGAGTTTTTCCCAGTGGACTTTGACACTTCTCCTCTCCTCTAATCCCAGTATTCCAGAGATGTGCACACCAGAAACATTAGTTGGGTGCAGTGGTCGGGTGCAACCAGTGGTCAAGGAAGAGGACATGGTTGAAGAATCAAAACTTCATGCCTTTCCAATGTGAAGAGTGATGTCTTCTAAGGATTGCCCCTCTTACTTTGTAGGCCTTTGAAAAAAACTGCACACCTGTACGTCACCAACAGAATTTGCTATCCTGGAAAAGCTGAGCTCTCCTTCTGAATACAAGAATGAATGACTCTATGATATGATTTTACAGCTGCCACAAAGGTACCCCTTTCTGCCCATTCAAGAGATGATTTCCCCCCTGTAGTTTGCTGGTGGCTGAGGACTGTGATCCTAAGAGAATAATCCCTCGCTGCCTTTAGGTTTAGTGCCCTATAAGAATGCACTATTGGAGGAAGTAACTGACTAAGCATTCGTGTGAAGGAGCCTGGCCCATGCTTTTCTGCAAGAAGGCTTTGGTGGAGGGAGGAGGGAGAAAGGGTAAGGAAGCCAAAGGGGCCACCAAGAGAGGAGAAAGGAGCATAAAGGGGAGGCTGGAGACAAAGTGTACCTGGCACAAAGGCAGATGAGTGGCCACCAGGTCCTCCTTAGGGAATGAGGTGGGGATAGTGGCCCTATCAGGAGTTGGAGAGACAGAGAGTGGTGATGGGCTTGTGGGCCTAGGGCTTTTCCATGAACCATGGGCTCACACTCTTGCTCTACAGTTGGCAGAGGCAAACAAGCCACTTCTGGGGCTCCTCTGACACACACATGTTGGCCCTGTTCCGGTCCCAGTGCTACCATGTCACTCTCAACGTCAGCTTCTCTAGGAACTGCCCTAGAGAAGCGCTGGAGAGACCCCACCAGCCCCTGAAATCCTTGCCCCTTCTCCCAGGCTGTTGGTGGCAGGAAGAAAACACAAATGGACTAAAAGGTTCTTTATGCTAAAATAAAGCCTCGGTAACCAGCAGGCCTGCTGAGAATGGGAGCCTGGCCCAGGCCGCCTCCCACTCGAGGCTCTCTCCACCCCTCATTGTACCAGCCATGGCTGCTGTCTAACGAGTTGCAGAGACCCTAGTGCTGGGGGGGAGGGGGGGTAGCCACAGCCTGGTACGCCATCATCCCAGGTCGGGATCACAGCCTTTGCTTTGCTAGTGTTAGTTAATGATATTGAAAGAGTTCAATTTTGCACAGTTATACTAAGAAGATAAAAGGCATGGTGTGTGACACATTTCCAGTTCACCCAGACCTCACATCATGCTGCTTTCCTTCCTGAGTGACACACTCACACTGTGTGCCCACGAGGCAGCAGCAGCCCTGAATTGCTGGCAGGTCAGAGAAGGCCCATGCAGCACATGTATGGCTGGAGAAACTTTCCTGTAATGCTTACAGTCCGCGTCACGTTATTATGGCCCTTGCACTTCAGCACATAATGGAAATCAGGGCAGTGCTCTTGTTAGATACGGTGCTGGGGCTAACAGCTCTCTGGGCTCCTACTCCACCTCTATTCTTTCTCAGAGCCCTGTGGGGCTAATGGCTTTGCCTACACTTAGGAACCTCCATTAGGATGGCACCAGGCACTGGGTGCCATCCCTTTGATTACAGTATCCCTGAACTTCCCCAGAAGGAAGCTGATGCCTTCTTTCAGCCCAGGAAGTCTGCCCTACCCAGGGCCAGAGTGGGATCCTGGGGCCCACGGCCATCCCAAATTTGAGGCTTTCCTTAGCACGTGGGTCTACCTGTGGTTGCCGGAATAGTTTAGTCTGCAGCACAGTACCGTGTACTGACCTTAAAGGATTTTTTCTTTACATAAATTTTTTAGCAGAAAACATAAATAAATAACAGTGAGGCACAGCACAGTCACTCTTTGAAGAAACCAAGTGGAACTCATTACTCATGGAGAGCAGGGCTCTGCCTGCTGCACCCAGGGATGGAATTAACTCCTGGGCCTCAGCTGCTGCAGCTCTGGGGAGATGCCACTTGGAGCCAGGCTGTATTTTCCACAAGCTGGCAGTTTATTTAACAGCCTGGAGAAATGCTCCCTGAGCTTAAAATCCTCAACTAAAAGTGCCTAAGTCTCCTCTTGCAAGCACCACGCCCTTGGTAGGGAAGAGAGTGAGGCACAGACATCACATGTTTTGGGTAAACGTGGCCGGAGATCTACCTCTGGAATGCCCAGGAATTTGTACTACCCTCCAAGTGGGGACATTTTCATTTAAATCAGCCAACCTCAGTTGTTTACAGCATTTACTAACATGAAAATAGACACACATTTGACCCGAAAAGTCTCACCTAGGAAAACATGTACTCAGAGAAGATGTTCACTGTAGTATTATTTCTAATGGTTAAAAAAAAAAAAAAGACATGACTTGAATGCCCCCTGGTAGGGGAGTAGTTAATAAATTATCACATATCAGCATGATAAGGAATGCTACCCCACAGTGAAAAGGATGGGGTAGAGCTGTTGGTATATACTTAATTATCCTGGAGATGTTGTCAAATGAAAGGTAGCAAGTTGTTCAAAAGAGTGAGCAAACACTGTAACACCATTTACACAAAAACAAAGCAAAACTCCAGATGGACCAGGAGACATAATTTGACATGAACATATATGTTTGTAAAAGTCTGAAACAGACCTGGTAACAGATTCCTCAAACGACCTCTCATGGTTACCTCAAGGAAGGAATGTGGGATTCATCAACAATGCAATGGACTTTCTGTTTTTCCTATATTATATTGCACTTATGGAGATGTAGTTATGTATAACTTTTAAGTTAATAAAAAAGAATATAACCCAGTTAATTATAATCCTAATAAGTTCCCTCCGAACAACTTCCATTAGTATCAATAACCACTCTGGCAAGAGCCCCCAAGAAAAGGTTCTTTCCCAAACAACACCAGCCCTGTCCCCAGCATATCTGTGGATGACTCTTCTAATGGTCTTTTCTATTTCTTGGTTCAATGTACATGGACTTTAGTTTTTTGGGACACTCAGAGGTAGAGCATAGAAAAGCTCAGGAGCGATCACCTTACCCAGAAGATAGAGGTGTTTCTTGGGTCACCTACCCACTGGGCTTGTGGCACAGATGGCTTCTGCTGGTTGCTCTGAAGCCCCTAGATTCTCCATCATTCTACACCATGCTAAGTGGGGTTTTCTGCTCTTTGACAGTTTCCCAAATATTCTCTCTCCCCAGTCCTAAGGTTTAAGGTCAAATAGGAGACCTCCAAGAAGTTGGTGCAAAGTGCTCTGGCTGAGGCCCAGGGCCTGATGTCTGCGAAGAGTGCACGTTTCTGATTGTATGTGGCCGCCTGTATACAATATGTTCTGAAAGCATCTGACCTCTGCACCTGCTCTGGTGTGCCTGATGCACGTCAGGCTTAATTAACTCCCACACTATACCTAGCTTCCAATGTTATTTATATGAGGTGATTCTTTTCCCTGCTGATTGTAAGATCATCAGCTGGTGTTACCCTCGCCCCTCCTTTCTCTCTAGTTGGATTTGTTTTGTGTTTTCTGTGGGCTGTCACTGAAGTGGATGAAAGGCAAATTACAGCTGGGAGAGCACCAGTGATCTGCATAATTAAAGAGGAAAAACAAGCCCGCACCTACAGATCTGCAGTTTGGCTCTGATGTGGAGCCTATAAGCCGGCAAATCAAAACTCCAGAACAAAGTGCTTTTCATCACAGATTACAGAAAGGCCACAGCGTCTGCTCAAAACAAATGAAGAGGGCTGAGGAAAAGGCACATCGTGCCACATCAGCATGGCTGGTCTTTGGTTATTTGGGTAGGAGGGGAGTGGTTGAAGCAAGAATGCACATTTAAATCATGTGAAAGGACCAGGTAGGAACAGAAACAGACCATCTTGGGCTTTGACCTCTAGTATTTGTGATCCATGGAAACATACCTCCTGCAACATTTATGCTTGTGCTAAGTCTGAATACCACACCGAGGAATGTTTGCTGGTAACAGTGCTGTGTTTGACATCTGAGATTGAAGTCAAAGATTGAGGGGAGAAAATACTCCTAAAATAAGTCTTGGGACTAGACAAAAGGTGGCTCCCAAACAATAATGCTAAAAAAGCATACATGGTGGCTGATTTAATTCTATCTGGAATTTTAAATAAACGCCAGAAGCCTGTCACCTTTTAGCGTTTTAAATGCCAGATAGAATTAAATCAGCCACCACTTACACTTTTCTTGAGGTCAGCTCAAGAAAATGTTGACTGAGCCTCTCTCCTTGTTCAAAATAAATACTTTGTTTTCATTTCATTCTTTGCTAATGGGAACAAATGGCCTTAAGGAAAGCCAAGTGTTATTTGGACAAAATGCATAACTGAGCTGGATAGTGGGGAAACGACAACGCTCTAATCATGGACATGGACTCTATTCTCCGGGGGAAGGATAGTGACATCACACTGAACTGAACCATCTGTACTAACAGAGCTTCCTGAAAGATCTGAATGCCAGAAACTGCCACCTTTTAGCATCACCTGGACAGGTTGTACAGCTTTAAAAAGCACTCCTTCTTGAACAGAGGGATGGATTGGAAGCAAGAAGGACCCTGGCAGAAATAGTGCCTTTTCTCAGGACCTGTAAGGAGGGTTCTCAGGATCCTGAGGGAGGCTCCCGATTTGACGGATGGCTCCCGATGGAGCCCATGAGTAGGGGTAGGAGAAAATCTTTCCATCACCTCTTCTTGAGCACTACCTAGAAAACTTGAACTGCTGGGAGGTTGTCTTTCCTAGATTTTTTGCTCTCTCTGGGAGAAATATTTTATATAACTAGATCACTAACTACCCAAAGAAGAGGATGAAAGAAAAATCCTTGGCAAGAAAGATCTGGCTGTTGGAGTAAGTTTCCCCAAGTGCCTTTCCTTGATGTTTTTCTGGATGTTCCTTTTATAAAATGTTCCAAGTCCACAGTAATCAAACAATTATCTTCACTACCTGCCGAAAACGAAGTCTAGAACGTTTCTGAGCCCTGACATGCCACACATTCCTGTTAGGCCTGGGGAAGCTCTCCTAGGTTGGAGAGCCACATCCCCTTGGAAGTACTACCTTGACAGGTGACAGGTGAGGTGGAGCTGCTGCTTCTCCAAAGGGAGTGCTCTGTCTCGGCAGACTGAGTGCATGATTCAGCTCAGCTTGTCCCGCTCCCACGTGGGGCCCTTTGAAAGTAGAATTCAATCTCCGGGGATTTGCCATTAAGAGAAATTTTGTGGAATCTCATTTAGCAATTTAGCACTTAGCAACTTTTGCAAAATCCCACACCAATCATAAAAGTTGGCTCAGCTGCACAAATTGGCTAAAAATCCTAACAAGCAGTAATAAAAATAAAAAGAAGGAAAAGCTGGCATTCGCCTTGAGGAGGGAACCCACCTACCTCCCACAGACATGCCCTGTAGCTCAGAGGCGACGTGTAAACTTTGGAAATATCCATTTGTTCAAAGCCTACATTTCAACTGTGTTCTCACAGGCAAAGGGGAGGAAAAAAAAAAGCCCAGATGTTTGTATAAAAATATCATCATTTTATTACATTCCACACAATACATTGTCAAATAGTTTCCAATGTCCACAAGTTATTTTGACACACAGGCAACTGAGCAATGCAGGGATGTCACAGTACCAGGGAGGGGGTAAGATCAGGAAGTAAAAATCTTTAGGTTTTCTTGTTTTGTTGCTGTTCTTTGGTAATTTTTGATTATTTAGGTGTTTTCTTGCCTGCTAGTTTTGTTTTAAAGACAGGGCCTTTTAAAAGATGGGTTATCAACCTCAGAATTATTACTGGATTTCCTATTCAATTCTGGCTTTAATCCCAAAAATGTGAAACAAGGGAAAAGACAATTTTTATCTTCAGCATCCTGTTTTGTCAATGGCAATGCTCTGACTTTTTTTTTTTTCTTTTTCTGCCTTTGCCAGCAATTAGGTGATGGTAATTGCTAGCATACTATCAAGAAGGGGATTTTCACCCCAGAGATAAGGGCTTCCCTCCTGAAGGTGTTGACGCGAAACCTCTAATAAGGCAAAAGCTTTATCAGCCCCAGCTAGGCTTTCAACTCACTCATTCATTCATATTTTAATAGTTGCTATCCTCTCGTTGTGTTCTGAGAAGCGACTCTAACGCATGCATGCACTCACCTGTCCAGTCAATTTCCTTAGAAGAGAGCGACTCTTCCCTCCCTCCATGAAATATAGAATTTTATTTTTTTGAAAGCTGCAAAGCATGGCATTTTACAGAAGAGCTACCCTTGTAGTGCAGTACCTAGACAGAAAATTGCTGGGGTGGGGTGAGGGTAGACAGGAGAAGGGGAGAGATAGATAGAGACAGAAAGCAAGCTAGAGTGAGAGATGGAGAGAGGGAGAGAAACTGTGACATCCCCAGCTGAAGTGTATCGTGGAGTTCGCGGAGATTTGAGCAGTCTCATATTCTCAACTATGGCATGTACATAAAGATGAAGCCACAGGGGGCATCAGATAAAGACACAGCAGGTTCCTAGAAAGGGGAATTCTCGAGGGTATAGGGCAACTCAGACAGTCACCACTCTGCATGAAGTGAGTCACCACACCTCATGGGGCCCCTACAGGAAGGCCACTCATTTTGCGGGACTGTGGACAGTGAGATAAAAGCCCTAGTGATGGGCTTGCTGGTCATCATAGGGCACCCTGGGCTGCTGGCCACCCTGCCCCGATTCTTTCTCCATCTTCAGCTGGGGTAGGACACTTCTTAAAATTTCAAGGTGGCACATGCACTAGCCTTTTATCTTTTCTCTTCTTGGCAGGGCTGCTGTGGTCGAGACAGAGGAGCTCTTTGAAACAGAGTAAGGGTGGGAGAGCACTGTTCTTTCAGGAGGATGAAATGAACCAGATGTGAAAGCTGAATGTATGTTGGGGGGACCTATCTGGATATTCTGAAAGAATACTGAAAGTCTCTCTGCCAAGCAGCCAAAAGAAAAAAAAAAAGCATTACTATTTTGTTCTCAGAAGGTGCCTGGAGGCTTTCAACCCAGGCAACCATCTTTGGGGAGAATTTTGTACCTCCCCAGTGGATTCGTGGCAGGAAGGTAAAAAATAAACTCCCCCAAGGCTGCGTCCTAGCACAGTGAGGATCTTAAAATATGCATTCTCTACCAATGGAATCGGCCTCATCATTTAATCCATACTTTGTACAGCATCATTATCATCCACCCCTCTCCCTGCATTTCATAGAGAGGACAAATGAGCAGCAATGGATGTATCTTCTACCCTTCTCTCTGACAGTGCAGCAGCATCTGCGAATGCCGGGCCAGCCTACAAGGGTCTATTTGCCATATGCCATGAATGCTTTTTGGGGCAGCACACTGGTATGTTTGAAGACATGATTACTTTCTTTTCTCCCGTGATATTTAAGTCAGGTGGGCAGCCTTACATCTTAGTGGCTATAGGTTCAGGCACACATTAACACCATGAAAGAAAAGCACATGATTCCTTTTCCCCTCCGTATTTTACAAATGCTATTACAACGACCAATATAATACCAAAGAATATGGTTTTCAACCTTCTTACTCAACCTCATCCTAAGTTGGGCCCAACGAATCCCCCAGGGTGAGGAGACAACATTTCAGTTCTTCCTTGTCTTGTTCAACTTCTCCTTCTCTCAACTTAAACAGACGACTGCTTTGCCTACACCAGTCTCAGATTCGTTATTCTCTATGACTTATTCCAAACGATTGGACTTAACCGATGAAAGCTAAACATTCATTATGAGCTTCTCTTTTATAAGGCAACATGAGACAGATTTGCTTCAGGGCTGGAAGGAGAGGTGGTTCCACTCACACCCAAAGGCTGTTATCTTGATAACTTCAAAGACACCAGAAGACATGACAAGGGGTCACATCTGAGTGTGCTGGGGAATCGTCCTCTTGTGTTGGGTAGGCTGGGGAGATGGGGATAGGGATGGGGAGGCCACGTTGCACTCCATATGGCCGCTATTTATTTTAGGTACCTGGAGATGACAATGACAGCCAACAGAAACCCAGCCAGAGCTAGATAAGGCAACAAAAAGCTTCAATCTCTTCTCCAAGTAAACAGAACTTGTACAGTATATTATTTTCTCGTAAAATGTACCCCAGGAGAAGTAACACAAGAATTAAAGGGGCCCTCTCTGAACACACCCACACGCTCCCCCCACACACAACGAGCCAGTCTCTCACACACCCACACACACACACAGAGCTATTCACACGTGCAAATGTATACTATGTACAGACACGCAGATCCACTTTCCCCCCAAGTCTCCTGGCAGACTGCCCACTGAGAGGAGGTAGGGGTAAGGCAAGGGGAAAACCAGAGAACCGGAGCCTTGAGCGGTGAAGGGCTTAGGGGTGGGTCTCTTCTTAGACATTCCAAGATGCAGCATTAGAATTTGGGTTTTGTTGGTTTGGAATCAACAAAAAAAAAAAAAAAAAAAATAAGAAAAAAAAACAAAACCCAAAACTCAAAACCCAAAAGGAACTGAAGGAGGATGGTTGGGATCGCTAAGAGTGCTCACAGGGTTGGGGACCCAGGACAGAGATTCTGAGAGTCACATAGAGACTAGGCGAGGAGGAAAAAGTGCAAAATTGAGGCAACGTGTTTGCAGTCTTTCTTGTTTGTTTGGGGTGCTGTTCTTGCTTCCGCCCTCAGCAGCGCGAGCCGCGGTCTTGCTCTAGCTTAATGGTTAGGGTGGGCTCCACCGCCAGAGGGGCCCCGTTGGTGTAGTGGGAGGTTTTGTAGGTGATGGAGTGATCGGTCTTCTTGGCCGCATAGCGGAACCGGTGGTGGTGGAGCACCAGGGCCAGCGCGACGGAGACCAGCACCAGCACGGCGCCCCCGGCGGCCATTACGTAATACCAGTAGGCTGGGATGGGCTGCACGGGCACCGTGTCCACTGTGGGCTCGGTCCCTGGCGGGAGGGTGCCCCCTGGTGGAGAGACACAGAAGAGTGTTGCTAGGCTGAGCGCATGCAGACTGATGCAAAAATTAATTTAAAAGAGAGAGAAACACACACATGCTTGGGACGTACCGGGAAGGGGATGGTGCTCGGTCCTTAGCACGTGCCAAGCACTTTCAAATGATTGCTGTTAGTGCCTACTCACCCCCTCACGAGGTAGGTACTGTCAGACCCATTTTACAGATGAGGAAACCAAGACTCCGGTGAAATTAACAGTGGTTACACGGCCAGTAAGTAGTATGCATGGGATTCGACCAAGAACTGTATGATTGCAAATCCTTTTTCTTTTTGTTTAACCACAATAAGATTATAATATATACAAATATTCTCTCTCTCTCTCTCACACACACATATACAGACATGCGCGTGCCTGTGCATGAATACATCCAAGTAAATGCCGCTGAAATGACTTCTGGGATTCAGTGAGGCAGATTCCCTGAATGTCTGGAAATACCATATTTGGTCTGGCTGGCTAGCATTCTCAAACAATGTATTAATTAGGCTGGCTAGACTTGAAGGTAAATTCCACTCTGGCTAGCTAAGGCTTCTGTGCCCATTGAAATCAGCCCGGTCTTGTCTAAACAGGTCAATTACCACTGTCAAGTAATGACTAAGGCATCTTCATTTTTAAAAAAAATTGGATAGAGGATTTTTAAAAGCAGATTGGAAGGGAAGTAGCAATAAAGAATGTGGGCACGGAGTGACAGAGGGTATATGAGAGCTAGAGTGAGTGAGCAAGGGGAAAGGGAGGGAAATCATTCTTAATCATGGAAAAGACGGAGCAGGGAGGAGAAGCTGGCAGAGCATTGAGAAGGCAACCA
The DNA here is from genome assembly GCF_027406575.1 of Nycticebus coucang. Classification (NCBI taxonomy): domain Eukaryota; kingdom Metazoa; phylum Chordata; class Mammalia; order Primates; family Lorisidae; genus Nycticebus; species Nycticebus coucang. The sequence goes on along the minus strand of NC_069786.1, from coordinate 103,365,239 downwards.
CGTTGGCTGGCCGCTGCTGGTTGCCATGGAGATGATGTAGTAGATTTAAGCACAGGGTAACTCTGGGGAAAGACTGGCTAGAGTCCCACTTGATGCAAAGCAGTGTTACAACTTGATTCTCCCAAAGATTTACATCAGATGAGAATCTGGCCCAGAAAGGGACTAGGAGCCTTTGAGCTTGCCAAAACCAGACATGATCTTTACTTCTGAAAAATGATGTATGTTTTGCCTATGAAAAATGCCTCCTTGCTGCTCGCCTCAAGTGGTGGTGGCCAGGAAGGTGTGTCCTCTTTACTCATGGGGTGCCCGGGAGGGGAGCCACGGGTAGGGGGTGCTGCGCCTTCTTCAGGCATCAGTGGTCCTCCTCTGCTCAGGGCATCTCAAGATGCAGCAGCCGGGGCTTGTGGCGTTTTCCTGCCTCCTCTCCCCAACCCCACCCTCTCCCCAGACTCTCCTCAAGCAGGGGAGACTGGCTGTTATCGCGGGAATAACTTGCTCTCATCCCTGCCTAAGAGTGGACACAAAGAGGGCACTCCCTAAGTGCTTGGTGAATGAAACACTGGGCTGAAGCTAAACTCCTCTTTCTGAGTCAGCATTCTCTAATCCCTGTACCTGACCAGCAGAACTCCTCTCTTTGATTTGGGGAATAGCTGAGAGGTGGATCTGACCTTCTAGTGTCTTCTCAGAAGTGATAGAAAAATGAGAACATTTTTGTTGGAAAATACTTCAAAGCCTGCTCAGCCTTCTAGCTCTGAATCACTGTTTCCTCCAGATTTAGGAATCCCCTCTGCTAAGGCACAGGTTCATTTGTACCTCTTGGATGATCAGAAGTCTCCTGATACAAGAAGAGCTCTAACAAGGACCTGTGTGCACACACCACATCCACAGCTGGGTGGAAACAACCTAGAATGCTGGAGTCTCCCCAAACACGCCTTCCTACATCACCATCTCCCACAGTGCCGTCTCTTTTTCTTTGTCCCCAAACTATCTTTTACTGATTTCATTGTGATAGCTGAGAAAAGACCCTTTGTATCTCTTTTATTTGTGGCCATGTTAGAAATTATGCATAGAACAGAAAGGAAGAGAAAGCAAGGAGCTGGAAACGGCCAGCTTGCAAGTCACAGTGAACTGGTATCAACTTATTATTCAGGTCACCAAGAGTATCTGCTGCTTGGCAACCATCTTGCTGTTGGATTTTCATGTGAGCTTACAAGAATGCACAGGAAACAACAAAGTGTGCAGAGGTGGGTCTAAAGTTCCTCAGAGCCGCCCCTTTGTTCCCCCAAGGGTTTGCTCTGATTTTGATCTGGCTCCACATTGAAGGCCATCATCTATGCGGCCATGGCTTCCTCATCAGAGAAAGGAATGCAGTAAGTCCACATGGGTTAACTTTACATCAGAAGCACCTGAGCAGACCTCAGAGACAGAAGCACAAATATTTAGCAAGCAGAACATGATCACAAACACCTACACTTCCTCCATCACCATATAGTCTCAGTCTGCTTTCTTCCAGCCAAAATGTCGGTTTGCAACATTAAATACATCATCTAGGACTTAAAGTGCTGGGGCCAGGGAAGGACAAAGTGTTTCTTGTGATAGAGACAACGTAGGGGCCAGTGGGGAGAATCCAGGGGGCCAAGAATAGTAGGTAGATCACATATTCAGAATCAGAGCTAGAGACCCATTACCTCACAATCCTGCTCTCCTTGGAAAGACAACTTCACCCTAGACCCTCTTTCCCTTTCCTATTAATGCTCCCTGACCCTGAAATTATCAATGTGTAGAACACTTTACTGACAAAAGCTATGTGGGGGACATTATATTGGCTCCTTAAACATTTTCCCTGGGCATTTGTTTGGAGAAATGAGAAAACAGACTATATGAATTTATCCGTTCATCTGAAGGTGGTGAGAATGCAACTCCCAACCATTTCCTCATTCCCAGTTTTTAGTTGCCTCCCGCTGACAGGGGGCAGAAGTTTCTTAGAACATTCTTTGACTAAAGAGATGCAAATCCTAAAGGCAAATGAATGGTGCTGCTTTGGACCTCACTCTGCCCCAGCCTTGAGGGCTATATAGTAATGAGGGTGGGGTTTGCCATTTAGAGAAAAGGAAGGTGATAAATCAACAAAGGTGAAAATTTCACCAAAATTGGCTTCCCAAACAACAGCAGCAATCCAATGATGCTAGATAGATGGATGGAAGGACAGATGGATAGATGGACAGGTGGATGAAGGAATGTGTTCTGGAGAAATGGTCAGGCTCTCTGGAAAATGTTAATGGCCCACTGGTACTTCATGGAAAAGTTATTTTCAGGAAATCCTAGAGAATCTGCTAGCTCATATTGAACCTTTATAAGGAACTGGAAAAAGATGCTTACTTTTTCCACCTGCACCAACTGCCCAGATTGATGACTTGCACAATTTTAGCTCCACTTGCCCCATCAGCCATACAGGGTGGCCAGGCCATTGCTTTACAACAAAAAGCCTGGGCTAGGTACCTCAGTATGGGAGAAGGAGGATGGGTGAGAATTCAGCCTCATGTAGAGCAGGCGATGTGCTGACCTGAACTTCTCCTTGGATTGATCTGAATTCTACTGCTTACTCACATATCTTTGTTTTTTCCACAATGGGAAAATGCTTTCAATTCCTGAACTATTTTTCATTAATTTCCACCCCCCTAATTCTCTGCAAGGTTTTCCCATTGTGCGAGATAATGAGAAACAGATATTTAAATAGTCAACAACTCCAAGCGTACTTGCAAGGTTGAGCATGCTCCCATCTGTAAAAGTTCTGAGCTCTCTGGAGAAAAGCAATGCGAACACAAAGAATTTGAATTCTGAGAAACATTAAATTCTGAGAAGATGTGGATGGGAGAAAATAAGGCAAAAACAATTATACATTGGGTGGTGTTCCTTCCAGGCCTATTTGCAAAGAGAGCCACCAAATTGAGAGCAATTGGGAAATGAGGCTGTAACAATAGCTGCCTTGAGCAGCCATTTCTTATGTGTGTTAGCCAATGGTCTGCAGGCTTCACACAAATTATCTTGTTTATTCCTCATGACCCTCAGATGAAAAGACTTGAGGACATGAGAGGATAAATGATATTTTTTTCCTGGTTTTACTTAGAGGAAAATTGAAGAGGAGGGCAAGAGCACACAGTCACAACCCAAGAGATGCCCAGCGGCCTCTGAGGAACTGTACACCACTAGGAAGTGACAGAGTTGGGACTGGAACCAGGTGGACTAATCCTTAGCCTGCACCCTAATCCAGGAATCAGCTCACTGTGGCCTGTGGGTCAAATGTGGCCCACGGCCTATTTTTGTAAATAAAGTTTTATTGGAACACAGTCACCTTCATTTGTTTACATATTGCCTATGGCTGCTTTTCTGCCACAATGGCAGAGCTAAATACTTGCAATAGAGACCGTAGTTCCTGTAAAGCCTATACTATTTACTATCTGGTCTTTTATGGAACAAGTTTACAGACCTCTTACTCCAACCAAACAGAGACAGAGCGGGAAGCAGCTCTCTTCCTTTCTGCCTCCCTCCTACTCTGTCTGAACCTGTCTGGGGTTTGGTGTGCCTCAGTCAAGTCAGGTTCTCCCTGAATCACTGAAAAGAGGAAGCATCTCCTACAACTCCATTTGTGAAATGCCAACCAGACCTGAAGGGATTGCTCGGGTTTCCAAAGGAAATGTTTTGAAAGACCAGTGGTGAGTCTCTCTCTTAGAAAAAGAAAAAGAAAGAGGCTCATTGTTTCGGGCCTGGCCTGTCTACACAGTCCTCTTTACACAGGTTGAATATGAAGTGCTGGTGATGGGGTATTTCAGATAAAGGCTTATTTAATTTGTGAGATTAAACAAACAAATGAAAAAAAGGTTGACTCCTCTAGAGAAGTTTATAGAAGATAGTAGAAGAATGTGGTCATGACCTCTGATTTGTTTGGGGAAAGGATATAAAAGTACAAACCATCCCTGAGAAATGACTCTTTCTATTTGCCTTATTGAACAGTGGATGGTGGGGGTGGGGGCAATGGGAGGTTTTTGGAAAGTTGGCAGAAACTGTGGGGATCTCTCCCATGTCCGTCTTAAATACCTCTGAATTCAAATCTGTAGCTGGCTGAAGTTTTGCAACTTTTTGGTGATACTGCTCTTTTCTTTAAACTAAGTTTTGTCCTCTCAGTTTAAGGACTTGTATGAGGAGTTTAAGTCCTCATGGAAGTCCTCTTGTATGCTTGGAGAAGAAAGTTGATGAAAAACATTTTCTTCCTCCCTTAGATAAACTGACTTTGGCAGCTGTTGAAATTAATAGCAAACTTGCGGGGAGGGGAAGTGTCAGGCCTCTGTGGCGGGAGAGACAGTGTGCACGAGAGAACCTCATGAAGAACGCCTCTGTGTCCCCCAGGGCAAGGATGGCAGCCAAGCAGCTCCCCGGTCCACACATCTGACCTCCACACTCCCCTGCTCAGTAACACCCCCGCCTTGGTCTGGCAGCTGGAGACCCCAGGGGCGGGGACAGGAGGAGGATTTGCACCATGGCTGCCTATCTGGAGGATTATGTGCAGGAACACCATTTAACCCTCTGCATCCGCGTCTCAGAAGCAATTGGAGCAGAGACAGCGTGGGAGGAGCGGCATCCGGGAGGAAGGGAATCTGAGGCGGCCAGGCTCTGTGCCCTGGGATGGGATCCCTGATACTAGTGGACAACCCCAGCTCTGAGACACGGGTGATGGAGGGTGGGTGGGGCAGGAGAGGAGAGATGGGGGTGTGACTGGGCAGGAGAGGAGAGATGGGGGTGTGACTGGGCAGGGTTGCCCAGGTGGTACCACGTGGAGCTTCAAGCCTGAGGCAAAGAGTCAAATGCCAGACAGCACTAGCCCAAAATTGCCTCTCTTAAGACTGCTCCCTTCATCCCCAAGAGACAGCCTTTTATGTTCACTTTCTCCTGAAAACTGCAGAGGATTGCGGAAAGGCAACAATGACACCCAAGAGATGGGGTCCCTGGCCCTCAGAAATGGTCTAAGACATAAAACCACGTTCACAGCTCTTAACAGGAGACACTGATGTTCCTCTTAGCAGCCATTAGAGTGAGGCAGCAGTTCCTTCCTTCTCACCACCATCTCCCACAGTGCACCTGCCTGGGATCAACGTGGGCTTCTAACAGGTAGGGCACCAGACCTAGGCTCTTTGCCCTTGCTTTGTTCAAAGCCCACAGCCTCTGACAGGAACAAAAACTCCGGCCTTCACAGTGAGCCGCCGGAAAAATAAGCACCTGGTCAACAAGCTACAGAACCGTGATTATGGGCTTTATATATATTTTTACTGGCTTCTTTATTATTCTTTTTCCTTTTATTGTAAAATGAAAGTATTGGGTAAGAGGAAATAATCCATCACCTTAATTATACCTCTTCTCGGTTCTTACCCCCCACCCCCACATATGGTTATTCATTTGTTAAAGCTCAAATCCTAGAAAAAGATACACGATGCACCATGTTTACAGCCACTGCTTTAGGAAAGGAAAGAAAGGAGCACCCAGGCTACATTGTTTAAAATGTGACTCATAGTAACAACAAGAAGAGGTCCTTTTAAAAGTCACATGACAACACAGTTTATCCATTCTCTCTTCTCTGTCTCTTTTCTCAAAACAGTTCTCTTTTCATGCATAGCTTCTCATCCTTGACTCACACCTCGGTACACAACCTAAGTATATAATACTAAGCAGAACACACGGGGTGATTTAAACAAAAAGAAAATGTTGCACGGCAAGAAATCACTAAGAGTCAGAAAATGAAAGATACTTTAAAATATAAAAAAAGATCAAGAATCCCTATAAGTCCAGGTCCAAAGGCCACTTTTATTGCATTTCCCTAAAAGATTTGCCTAGAATACATCGATCTCTCCTAAAGAGTGTGGTTACTTCTGTTGCGTGGTCAATTTATAAAGGAAAAGCAAAACAACTCCAGTTGAAAAAACATGCTAACAGAGTAAGTGCCCATTGTTAACAGTGCTTCAGCATCGACTCTCTACAGCTTGCCTGCCCAAACCAGATTTCTCGTTTTGGGTTTTTTTTTTTTTTGAGTGAGAAGGCTGATTTTATGCCCTGACCAAACGACGGCTTCTGCTGTCCTGCCCTGATGAGGAACAGAACGTGAGTCGCTCTTTATGTGGAACATACAGCCTCTCACAGATGAAGAGTCTGCTTGAGTCAGGACACAGAGTTGCATGCTGAGGTCAATCAGGACTCGGCCAGAAAGAAGAGAGCTCCAGCGCTAGGGTCTCTGGTGTTAACTCAGAGCTCCACGTCAAACGTGCCAATGCCATACAAGAACTGCCCATTCCCAAATCTTCTCTCGACAGTGCTCCTTGGCCAAGTCTCTCTGCTCTCTAAGACTTGGTTTCCTCCTTCCAGAGATGCCTGCCACTTTCTAAGACAACAGTGGTGGGTGGCCAGTCAGGCCAGTCCCTACAACTCGTGCACAGACTGCCTTTACTTAAGCCCCAAAGCAGCCTACTGGGAGTGCACTGGAAATTCTTACCTTCAAGTCACTAAGCCCTGTGTTTATTTTGGCTAAATGAGCGCTGCTGCTCCAATGAGATTTTATTTATATATATATATATATTTTTTTTTTTTTACAAAAGAACGTGACTGTACTGTGAAGCCTCACGGTAAGCATGGCTTCAAGGAACGCACACGTGCCCTGGTCTGTTTATTCTCTTACGGAAGCGAAGCACTTAGCCACTGTTCTTGTCAGTCATGACCCAACACGGTGCACACACAAAACGGTGCCTGCAGCAGCTGCCAACACATCTTTAACCAGCCTTTCTGGGAGCTTTGAGTCTCAACAACCCAAAGAGAGTCAAGTGAAACAACATATGCAGGCTTCCTTCACCAGCATAAGCATCACCTGGGGTCCTGAAGGTTAGGACTTGAAAATCAACTGTAATCCAAGTCGTTCAGTTTGGAGCTCAGCTTTCCTTCCAACATTTTGGATTTGCATTAACATAAACCTCACACCCAGGGAGCACCTATGTGGGTCTATGAGTACTCTGAATACTTTAAACTGCTGGAATGGGGACTGGGCATGGGGTTCAGGAAGGCAAGGAAAGGTAAGAGAAAAACTCCTCTCCAGGGCAGGCTGACATTCTCCTCTGTCATCAGCCTGGTCCCTCATGGATTGTCTTACAGCTGTGGGTGGTGAGTGGCAAATTAGGAAAGATGATCTGGAGCCAGGGAGCACATCTATGTGTCAAACCAGGGATTCATCTTTTTCCAGCCAGGAGCTGGACAGATTAATGAGAGTGAAGATAATGAGTCTAGACGTCAGATATGAAAACGGTGGTCCTTATCTCTGAAATGCTGTCATCCAGAAGGTTAAGCCCAGCCTGTACAGACAGTGCACAGCGACCCTCACAATTGTGGGCATCAACTAGGTCATGAACAGCCCTTGTCATTAGGTGAGGATGAGTCTCCCCTAGGGTGATATTTCATGCAGGTCAATGGCAGTAAGGCATTCAGGTGGCTCCTAAATGTTTAGCATTAGAAACCTGGGTGGGACCCTCAGCCGTGTCAACAAACTGGATTGCAATGATGGTAACATGTGAAACCCACTGTATTATAATACCACAAACATTACTATCACCCAGGGTTGGAGGCCTCCCCCAATCCCCAACCCCCGATGAGACTGAGACAAGCTTCCCAAATTATTCTCTTTCTGTTCTGCTATTTATTATGCTTTCTTAGGGAGAATATGGCCTTTTCTGATTTCCAGCCCTGCATTTAAAGTGCTCTAACTCCAGCCATCGAATGTACCTCTTCACTCCCTTTACCAGACGTCAGCTCCTGAACCTGGCAATGCTTCCTCCTCTCAACTATCACATCTGTGTCTCTTCCCTCACAAGACCGCCTGCCACTGTACCTCAGCGAGGGCTAATCGAGACTGCTGCCTTGGTACCCTGGAACTGGGAAGAAACCATCTTCAGGCTAAAATAAATCATTGCCACCTCATTTCACTTTTAATTTACAACTGATTTTTTTTTTTTTTGGAGGGGGCTTCAGTCTTCCCACAGCCTCTCCTTTCTCATCACACCTGCATTTGCAGCCTCATTGCTCCCCATTGGACAATGTAAGTCTTAAAGGTTTATCTGTAACTCATTTGTCTCTATTATAGGTTTCTAAACTTTAATTGAACAAGAGACAGTGATGTTCTCAATCCCTTTCCACACATCTACAGGTGTTGCTAGTGCCCTCTAGTGGTGGGAAGGTGCGGCGTCTATATTCGCTTGTGAAATTTGTCAAATTTGGAGGTTTATTCCCACCACCAAATTCACATCACGCGGGGAAAGGAAAAGGCATGCAAAAACAAAAAGAAAAACAAAAAACTTTTACCTTTAAAATTCTCACCTGTAAAAGCTGAGATGGGTTCTGAAAAAAAAAAACAGAAAAAAATTCAGTTAGATAAAGGGAAGAAAAAATTGGATGAACATAGGGTGAATCATCGGATGCACATGATGATGAAGGAGGCTGCGTTAGGTTTTTTTCTGTGACACTCCATGGAAAATGCCCCACGTCCTCCACATGTTCTAACTGTGTCTAACACATCATCATCTCAGGGCTGAGGTAGGTGGGGGAGATTCTCAAAGTTGCTTTGGAACAAAAGTCCTTCATAGAGTAATGGGTCCCCAAAGCATTGTAATCAGTCACTTACTACTGATTACTTTCTCAGAGCAGGGATTACTTTAGAAGCCCGGGTCCTGAAAGTTGCCCAAAGGGACTGGGGCAGTCCCAGGTGCTTCTGACATCACCAGGCACACACATACCCCAGACTCATGTGCCAAGAAAAGCACTTGGTGAGTTATCACAGCCTCTCTGCTGACTGAAATAGGTCCCGCTCTTTTTCTGGATTGCCCCTTGCTGTGGGGATTGCCTATGGCTGTGATGCCCTAGGGTGACCCCTTCTGCAGAAGGCCTTGAGTAGATGTGTGTATCTTGGGTGGGCTGTCTGCTCAGCACTTCTGACCAAGATGACAGTTATGGTAGCCTTCCCATACTGGTCACCTGACCTGCAGTGTTTAATCCTACAATAATTCTGGGATCTTGGGTATTAGAGGTATTCGTTTTAAAGTCTGAAATCTTTTTTCATATGCCATGGTTTTCCCCACAATTCATTCATGTAAAAGAACTACTTGGGTAATTGTGTTATCACTCTTATATAACACATGTACTGTTTTTGCTCACCAGGGAAAGCTTCCATTAAATCCATCAAACCTTTCCAGCATATACAATAATTTTGACTGGCAGTTGCTCGGGTCCTCTCACATTTTCTATGCTAAGAGTTGGAGTTTGATGATGGGGTCTTGGCACCCCAAATCTCCACGTAGTTAGTGTGCTTCTATTTCTGATCGGGAACAGGGATAGAAGCCTTCCTCTCACCTCATCCCTCCTGCTCTGAACTCAACCTCAACTGCACTTGCACCCACACCTCTCTTTCTGCGTGGACTGTTGCTGCTCCACCAACTGTTTTGGAAAATGGCATGTAGCCTCCCCTTGTTCAGCCCAACCCTTGGTGTGTTATTTGAAAGAGACAGATATTCACTTACCCATGCAGTTCTCCAGTGGGACATCAGTGCTTATCCGAATGTCATCAATGGCAATCTCTCCCGTACGTCCTTTCCCTATCATTCCCTCGAACACAATCTAGAAACCAGAAGAACAAAAGCCTCCAGTTAGCTGAGCCTCCTGGTCCAAACAGTGAAAGGATTTCCAGTTTCTATTAAGCGAAGCCTAGTGTGTGTGTGTGTGTGTGTGTGTGTATTATGCACCTGGTACACATCTGTTGACCACATGGCTATAGCTCTTGAAATCTTAATTTAAAATGAGTTTGTTCAAATCAAATGCATGTTTGTGGGAATAAGAAAATGTAACAAGGTGATGGATCTTATTGTCCAATAACTAGTATATATTGATTATAAGGACCACAATCAGAGAATATTGAAAGGGGGTTGGAATTTCTCCAGCTACTTTTGAGGTTCCTTTCTCATAAATCTTTCAAATGCCCAATCGAGGTATTTGAAAACTCAGAGGACAAGAGCAGGTGGGGTAATGTGAGAAATTTCGCACACAGGTTTGGACAGACTTGTGGGTAACATTGCTTTTTGGATTTTTATTATAAGTTGCCTTAGGGCTCCATTACTACAACTAGGAGGAAAAGGATTTGTTTTTCCACTAATTGTTTACTGAGCATCTCCTACGTGCTAGGCACAGCGATAGTAATAAAACATAGCAAGACGAGACTCTGTCCAGGGAAGCCCTAGCAGGTGAGGCGCAAGTGCAGACAGGTACTTACAAAACAATGCATTAAGGTTTAAAAGTGGGAACCCAGGCAGGGTTGGGGAAGGCCTCAGGACACTTTACAACCTCAAGGGACAGTGACCTCAGCCTGCACACAGAAGTGCTCTTTAATCGGCCCTTGTTCTCTCCTGCACACTAGCACATGTCCTCTGGCAAGCTGGGCGAGCAGTTGGTTGTCCTGCTGGCCATCTGTTGCTGCTGCTCGCCTGGGGAGGAGAAGGTTAATGCCATGGCTGGTTCTCAGTCACCTCTTCCAGGTGTGTCTACTCCTACCCAAGCTGCAGCCACAGCTGTGCGCACCCATCTGTGCCTCAGCCTCCTGCGCTGTGGGATAGCGATAATAAAACTCATCTCCCAGAGCTGTTGAGTGTTAAACCACTCGGTTAGGACGCCCTCAGGTCTGCGGGCCACTGAGCGTGCACAGCGTGGGCTCCCCTTCCTGGGCTCACACTCCAGGGGACACGTCTGGGAGGTTATTCCAATTTCCTCCTGGGATTGGGATTGGGTTCTGGGGGGCTCCACAGGTCTCTCTCTTCCCTTGTGTGTGAAGGGTTTGTTTGTGTTTATTTCCCTGGCTTCGTGTCCCTTTGTCAGTCTACCTGATAGCAATCTAAAATAAAATGGAGAGAAGAAACATTTGTTGGAGAAGATTTCAGCAATATAAAAGGCAATAGGAGGAACAAAGAACCAAGTCTGGGTGCAGAGATAGGCACATTCTGCATAACAAATAAGAGTGTCATTTAGTTGCCAAGGCAACAGGAGAAACACAATGAAAACAGGAGCGCTTAAGCACGTCCTCTAATGATGAATGGGCGGCCCTGTGAAACAGTGACATAGCCATGGCAAGATCCCCTTGGAGCTCGGCACCCAGCTCCCTTCAGCGCCCCACCTGATACTCCAGGTCGTAGCTGGGCAAGATGATGCGCCCGTGCTTCCACTCGCCGCCCTGGTCCTCGCGGATGACCCAGAGGAGCTTGCTCTCCTGGCTGGCTTCCCGCACCACCTGCAGCGCCACCCCGCGGCCGCCCGTGGCTTGGTACTGGAACTCCATGCACACCGGGCTTCGGGGCAGGTGGACCAGCGGGCTGATGAGCCGCGCGTGCTGGCCCTCTCTCCGGCTGTCACTCTGCAGCCGCAAGAAATTCCTGTCATCTGGGGAAACAAATCCAAACAGAGGTTCTTGGTAAACGGCTGGGAAAGTCACCGGTTTGCAGCGGTGGGCCCTCCAGGGCAAACTTGGGACTGGAGTTTGGGTATCTTTGGTTTTTTCCTGTCCCTGTTCTCCAGGCTTTGTGCCCTTTTCTTTTTTTCTTTTTCTATTTTTTTTTTAATTGTTGGGGATTCATTGAGGGCACAAGAAACCAGGTTACCCTGATTGCATTTGTTAGGTAAAGTCCCTCTTACAATTGTGTCTTGCCCCCCAAAGGTGTGGCACACTTTCTTTCTTTCTTTCTTTCTTTCTTTTTTGAGACAGAGTCTCACTATGTCACCCTTGGTAGAGTGCTGTAGTGTCACAGCTCACAGCAACCTCCAATTCCTGGGCTTAAGCGATTCTCTTGCCTCAGCCTCCCAAGTAGCTGGGACTATAGGTGCCCGCCACAACGCCCGGCTATTTTTTTTGTAGTTGTCCATGTTTAGCTGGCCTGGGTCGGGTTTGAACCCGCCAGCCCAGTGTATGTGGCTGGTGCCCTAACCACTGAGCACAGGCGCTCAGACTTTGCGTCCGTTTCTTAAGCTTCCTTCAGAGCCTTGATTCAAGCTCTGTCTCTTCCTGAAGCCCTCTCTTGAGTGTCTAAGTTCAATCATTTCCTCCTGCCTGTTTCTCTATTGCTTCCTTTCTATCTCTTTCCCATATTACTCCTGGCATAGTCACCGGATGCCTCGGCTGGTCACATATGTGCGTCTTCCACCTCTAGGTTCTAAGAGGCCAGACCCAGGCCTTATTCATCATTGGCTTACCCAGAGGGCCGAAGCAGTTGAAGGTACTGACTTACAAGGGAACATTTACAGGGGATGAGGTGACTGTTAGGTTGGAGGGTGACTCTGGTTTATGCTTCAAGCCTCAGCAGTCTTGGCGAGGCCTTGTCCAAATGCAAGTTAAAACCTTGTGTCTCCATCAGCGCTACTAGAGGATGCCTGGTCTCTTGTGGCTGTGACTCAGAAGCCCAATGTCAACTTCAAGCACAATGAGGGTGGAGCTGAGTGAGGCGATTCCGGGGGCCTGGCACTCCATTCTTTTCCCTATCCACCCTGGGGAGTCCTGAGCGTGGCTGTTCTCAGACAGCAAGGCACATCGAGCTCCAGTGATAAAGGTGCCTCATTGTCATTAACAAAGGCTATATGTTTAGCAGAGAAAATACAAGTTTTGGGAAATTAAGGGCTCACTAATGCAAATGTTTGGGGAGTAGCCCTTTTGGCTGATTGGTTGTAAATTCATTGGGCACTTATGCAGAAGACCAAGTTCTTATGCCTTACCCAACAGAGGTACAGGCTGCAAATCTAGCTTGTATGGGACCATCGTGTTCACTTGTACAGAGAACAAGGTGGCATTAGAGAAGGAAATCCCACTATCTCTTTTTGGCCTTGCAGACAGAGGTGCAGGTATCTACACCTGCAGATCTGACTTGTGTGGAACCACTGTGGCTGCTTACACAGACAGTGAGGTGGCATTTGAGAAGCAAATCTCACTATCTCTTGTTGGCACTGAAACACAGGGATATCTCACACCAAACACTTCTGCAAGATGGCAGTGGTATAATTTCATCGTATAGCCCCTATGGAATGTGGGCATATCACACACCTTAAGAACGTGTTAATGGGATGCCATGTTAATCTGAGACATGTGCTCAGAGCTTTCCCATTCAACAGCAGCTGTGAACATCCTGGGCTCGTCAGTGTGGGATAGGCTAGGACAGACTCGGAGCCCCAAATCAATACGACACTCCCTGAACCACTGGTTTGCTGCTGTTATCCTGCTGACAGCATCTTTCTGAGAGCTGAACCTGTGACAAACTTCCCATTTGGGGCCTGGAAATAGCTTCTTCCTCCCCAGCTGGGCAGCTGCCTTGCCCACCTCCTTGGTTCCCCTGAGCTCCTTCCTGTAGACCCTCTGGGATTATAGGTTAAGAAGCTCCCTTCCCCTGAAGTCAAAAGGGACCAGTGCAGGATGCACGTGGAGGGGTTCCAGTTTGTGCCTCCTTAACCACCCAGAGCTCTGTCTGTCTACATACCCCATAATGTGCGACCTCTGTGAGGCCAAAAGCAGTGCAGATAATTAATAGGCAGCTACGTACAGAAGGGAATTTTAATGATGGTGTTCTGCTGAGGGAGGAGACCCTCGTGCCAAACCAGACCCGCAACAATCTCAAAACCTATGCTTCCCGTATCAGATCTTATTATCACCGCTATTAATGGTAATAATTATAACTCATTTGCATAATGCCTTACAGGTTACAAGCACATTCATAGGCATTATTTCATCTCATCCTTGCTATACGCTTGTGAGGTAGGACTTACTAAACTTGCTTTGCACGTGATGGAGAAACTGAGTCTCAGAAAGGTTAAAGTGATCTGTTCGAGGTAGACAGGCTACTTAACTGGTAGAGCCCAGGCTTGGCTGTGGGCTTTCCACCTTTGTGCTGTAAGCTTTTGATTTCAGCTGCTCGGCAGGTACCTCGCCCCAAGTCCTTGCAATCAATCACGCTCTGTTTGAGGCGAACCTGCTTCCCCGCTGGGCCCACTGCTGCCTTTTCTCCTCTTACCTGTAATTCCTTGCTCCCCCCTCTCCAACCTGTGCCATTTCTTTTTGCTAATTCTTCCAACCATTCTGGCATACACAACATTAATTCTCTTCTTCTCTCATCAACTCTCGCATTTATTGATGGTACCACTGATTTTCCTTATTTTTTCAGGTCATTTTCCATGGAATTTAATAAATAACCTCCCATAGCCTGGCATCATAATTTAACTGTTTCTTGTGTCTTTCTTATCACTCTGGCCTTAAACATATAAGGGTTAATACTCTGTACTCTCCTAGACCTAGGCAGTGTTATATAATACCACTCCTCAAGAAGACTGTGTTTCTGTGAATGAACGAATGAATGCCAAACACAGAGATGAAGGATGATACGAGGCTATCCAATAGAAATGAGGACAGAGGGAGACCCCACTAGCCTCTGGTAGGTAACCCCTCAGATTGAAATAATCCCTTCATAATTCCCTCTTCCCTCCTGAGCCAACAGCTCTTTCAAAAGGGAAGTGAGGCAGTGATGCCTGTGACCCTGGAAGCCCTGGCCGGCGACACACCAGCGAGAACCCCTCAAATGCTCCCACAGTCCTGGTATTTTGCTAGCCCTGTTTCCACCTCATTTATAAAGGAAACAGGATTTCAGAGACTTATTATTCAGCCTTCTTCCTTCACAGTTTCACAAATAAGACCCACTTGCTGCCTGAAAATTGTTTGGCAGAAATACTGTCACTTGTGTGAATTTACGTTCTTAAGTGGCAGGGACATCGTGGAACTGTGGTTAAAATTTGGTAAGGTAAATGTGTGTGGAGGTAGTGTGAAGAACTGGCTGACTGGATTTTGTCTGGGTTTGTTCCATTTACCTATCCTGTTCCTAAAACTCCAGGCATGATGAGGCCAGGGCTTGCAGGGACTGCCCCTTCCGGCACCCCTCGGTGGGGCCCCTCCTCCCCCCTCCCTCTCACAATCAGATGATAATCACCACGCATGATTTAAAGGGAGTTAATGCTAGTGGCGTGCTAAGCACGAGCAGCTGAAGGATCATAATTCAGTGCTGACATCTGAGCTAATCCACCAGTGTGTGGAGTCTCCAGACAAGCAGGCCTCTGGATTTCTCTTAGTTAAATTATTTGTGCCCCACTTCTCTATTAAGTGCTATGAGCTCCAGGGAAGACAGATGATATGTAAATTTAAGGAATTAGCAGTAGACATCAGTCGGAGAGATGCTGAGCGGCAACACGCCTGTCACTGAGAGAGGCTTGATTAGAACCAGGGACAACATGGAGGAATGACTCAGACCAGGAGAAGCCCAGGGAAGTGGTGGGAGAAAATCAGGGGCAGACACTGCACTGGGGGCTCTGGCTACCCCAGCTGACACCATTTTCTCTGTGAAATAAGTCATATTTCCTTTGTTTTTACCAAAAAGGAAACCGAGGCTCAGAGAATTGAAGTCATGTGTCCCAGACCACTGCTAGAGAGTGACAAAAGTGGGATTTGAGCCCTAATCAGACTGAGCAAACTTGCCAGAGCATGACCTCTCATCCGGGTTGGAACCCCAGGTGAATGCTCCCTACTAACCTTTTAAAGCCTCAGCCTTCCCATCTGTAGAATGGAGATAATAACAGCACTACCGTATAGGGTTGTGGGGAAGATGAAACGCAGCGGCCATGTAAAGTGCTTTGCACAGTAGCGGGGACACCGTAAGAGCTCACTAAAAGTCCTTACTGCTACTGCTGTCACGATACACAGCACCACTCACACTTGCTTGTATTTTATTTGGAAGGAAAAAAGTGTAGAAGGTCACCAGTAACCTAGGTAGGCCAAGCCAAGACTCAAAAATAAGTGTGGTTTGGCCAGAGGACAGAAAGATATTGGAATAAGACTGGCTCCCCACTTCTGCCCGAACCCCGGACTCCAGGTGGCCCCAAGTCTTCCAACATGCCCTGTTTTCTGTGTCTTGTGTGTTCATCCACCAGTAAATGAAAAAAAAAATACTGCAGGATCCCAGAACAAGAGACCTCAAGTGATCACTTAGAGCAGACCAGTCCTACCTCCCAGAGGAACTGTGCCAAAAATATTCCTGAGAACGGCTGTCCGCCCTTTGCTTTAAATTCTCCAGAGGAGCTTCCACAGGCCAGGTCAACCTAGGTTTCTAGGCCACAACCCTAACCGCCAGGAACTTCTTAAATTCAATGTTAAACTTTCCTTCTGTTGTTTAGGTACATTTTTTCCTCCTGTCTTTAATGGAACACAGCCAGTTTCTGTCCTCTGACTTAGAGACATTTTAACTTGTGAAGACGCTTAGTCTTTGCTTCCCCAGGAAACGCAACCCTTGCCCCTTTAAATGTCTACTTCCCAGGGCGTTTGCTCCAGTGGTGAGTTTCTGCTGACCCCTCTTCTAAGCTAAATGCTTTGGCTCTTTTAAGTCATGGCACAGAGGCACACTGAGATCAAATACATGCTATAGCTGAAGTTTGCTCTTCTGGAATCTCCTGGAATTTATGGTCCACCAATGTCAAACAGGGAAGAAGTTCTCCATATGCCTTGGCTGCTGGTTACTTGATAGAGAAAAGGGTTGGCATGAGGGGAGAGGTGAGGTGCTACTTTATTGACTTACTTGGACCTTAAGGAAAAGCCCTTTGGATTGTCAAGAGATGGCTTGAAAATGACAACTGACTGGCTAAGAACCAGCCCTGCCTGCTGGAAGCTGCCTTATTTTTCCTAGCTGATGGCGGTGATGCCGGCAATGGACAGCTTCCAACAAAAAGACAATGGAAAGGAAATATGTTCAGTTGCTGAAAGAGAATGAAGAAATAATGTCCCAGAGATACAATCCCTCTCCTCCTAGACCTGACATATTTGAGAAGCACTTTGCTGGGTCCTTGACTCAAAACATCTGTTGTTGCCAATGATACGGGGAAAACAATCTCGTGGGAATGAACAACAGGAGTTCAAAAGGGTGAAGAGGAAGTGCACAGGACAGGCCCGTTCAGCATTTTAACCTGCTGCTGTCTCGAGCAAGGGTCTCTTGATACTTCACCTGGCAATTTACGGCTGCATCTGGTTTCAGCTGCATGTCAGGTGGACACGTGGCTGCAGCTGGCCCAACAGCAATGGAATCAGTTGTGTTTACACCTTACCAAACCCCGAAATAAATCACCAGCTTGATCCTGCTGGCTATCACGAGGCCAAACACACCATCCGTCCAATGCACACATCTCCTGGCTAGCATCTTGCCCTCCTACTAGAACAACCATCTGAAAGAATATTTAGTGCTGCAGGAGATGGAGTCTCTTTGTATAGTCATGCTTAAAACATGAGTCAGCCCTCAGCTGGCCTCCAAAGGTCAGTCTATCTCAGCTAAGGTCCTCAAATTAACAACCAGTCAAGGGAAATGTTGACTCTGGATGAACTCAGCAGGATGTACTCAAGGTTCACAACAGCCCGTTTTGTGGACTTTTGAGGTTTGAGGCTTGGTCTTTGCAGGAATCTACCTAGGGTTGATTTCTGGTGCAGCAGCTCTCATGAAGGTATTGCTATTGAGGAAGTCTTGTTATCATTCTGCCCCTTCATTATCAATATCTACACATCACTGGGGAACTCAATCATGATTTGCCAAAATAAAAAAGGTAATGAAGGGGTAGCCCAATAAAAAGGGCTACTGTCTTTTTTACACAACCAGAGATGTTTTCCTACCTTCTTTGAAGAAAGGCCTCTGTCCTCTCCTTTTCTAGTCGAAATTATTCCTTAAATATTGGCTTTCTTTTAGCCAAGCTCTTCCTGGCTTTTAATCATCCAGCACAGTCCGAGAAGCCCAATTTCTGTATTTGCAGTGGCTGAGCCCCAGGTGAGCCACACACCCTCTTTCTGAAGGCAAGTCAGTTGAACAACAATCCAATGTCTGGACTGTTTGCTGCCATTGGTCGCACCTGACCTTTTGCGCTCAGAGAGTTTCTTTTCTATTAGACTAGTCACCACTAATCTACTCTCAAAAATCAAGGCCTTCAAAAGTAAGCTCGTTCATCAATCATTTCCTTTGATGTCTTTACAACCACCCACCCTTAATACCCACCCACACTTCACTGAATCTTCCCATGTGCTCATGTACACTGGGCCACAGCTCTGCTCTCCCTCTTTAATGAGTTTATTCAGTGGCCCAAACTGTGTTAGAATAACCCCAATGAACAGTTAAAAATTTTACCACTTGCACTTGAAGGAATAGCCACCGCCATTTCTACCATTTGACTATTTGACAACACCAGGATTCTTGACGTCCACTTTACCTTGTTCTTGAGCCCAGAGTAATGGTTCTGCTCTCTCAGTCCCATAAACATGTAGGCTGAGTAGCCAAGGCTCTGTCCTTTCAGAAGGCCATACTGTTCAAAATCTGCTTTGCCTATTTTCTTTACCTCACTTCCATGATTTGAAGTCATTTAAATGAGGTGATGCTACAATCAGACTTCAGAAGGTCAACCCATGGACCAAGAGCACACATTTAGGAAGACCACACAATTGAGAATTCTGAGGCTGACCTGGCCTACTATCCTTTATCTCTGGTCTTCCTGTCTCCTTCCTGACAACAGCAATAATAACTATAAAAACAATAACAATTATTAGTATTAGTATTTACTTGGGATGCTCTTTTTGATTGATGAAAACAGTTCTCACGTCATCTAATGATATCTGACTTTACTCTGGTTGACCAGTGAGGAAGAACAACACAGTGATAAACATACTAGCCACAGAACACTCTCATCCCGGGATCACAGAGAAGACACATCCCTCTACTTACATGCTTCTTGGTTTCTACAAAAAACAAGGAATGAGAACAACAGCAAGGCCCCGGAGGTTGTTCTCATGTTAATACCCAGGGGCCCGAGAGCACGCTGTCCAATACAACATTCTGTGATGACAGACATGTCCTATATGTGCACAGAACAGAGCAGGGTGGCCACTGTGCCCTTGACAAGTGGCTGATGGAATGATGGAAGTTTTATCTGTATTAATTTTAATTGATTAA
The DNA here is from genome assembly GCF_027406575.1 of Nycticebus coucang. NCBI lineage: Eukaryota > Metazoa > Chordata > Mammalia > Primates > Lorisidae > Nycticebus > Nycticebus coucang. The sequence continues at coordinate 103,346,127 of NC_069786.1, read as the reverse complement.
AACTCAAGACCATGTGTGACAGCTCACGTCTACAATCCCAGCACTCTGGGAGGCCAAGATAGGAGGATCACTTGAGGCCAGGAGTTTGAGACCAGTCCAAGCAACATAATGAGACCTTGTCTCTACAAAAGTTAAAAAAAAAAAAAATAGCCAGGAGTAGTGGCATATCCCTGTCGTCCTAAGTACTTGGTAAGCTGAGGCAGGAGTTTGAGCCTAGGAGTTTGAGGCTGCAGTGAGCTATGATTACACCATTGTACTCCAACCTGGGCAACAGAGTGACACCCTATCTCTAAAAGGAAATTTAAAAAAACTCTAATTGCCACATGTGATTATGGCTACCGTATTAAAACACTGCCACTCTAGATACCTGCCCTCACATCATCTCGGTAAGTTTTTGCCTTGGTGCTTAAAGACTGGACTCTCATGGTCGTCAAAACTGTTTATAATCGAAGTACCTGAGAATGTCTGCAGAAAGTGTGCCAGCTCTCACCAAGGGTGACACTTTCTATGTCATTATCGCTGCAGAGAAAAGGCAAAGAGGCTTCTCAGAGCATACTGAGAAATGTTCCTGTACAATCACCAGGGGTCAGTGAATTTGGAGCGGGGTCCCCAGGGGCTGGTGTGCACACACTCCAGGCAGCCAACCACAAGCAAAAAGCTAAAAAAAGAAATTGAGTGGCTTGAAAGACTATCTTGAAAAACAAAAACAGTGCAATAAACCAGTGGGTGTCTTGTCAGCCTTAAGCAACCATTACCACTAGCCAAAAGGACAGAACTAATTGCTTACTTAAAAGGAAAAAGAAAAAAAGTAAAGAAAGAAAAGAAAACAACCAAATCAGAAAACATCTAAAGAATGCAAGTAGTTTCCACAGACACTTCTTGTCAAATGGGCTGTGTCCAGTATCTCAACACGGACATTTCCTCTCTCCTTTCCGTCTTTCCCTCTAACCCTATTCTCTCCACACTCGATGGAGACAGCTCCTTTCTTAAACTTAATCACTTTTGTTTACCTATGTCCTAAGGCGTGCTCCTCGTGGAAAGCGGAGTGGTCGCCTCTCTGTGGAGTGGCAGAGTTTGACCCAGGCCCAGCGCCCTGAACGTTAGCATCTGCCCTGCCCCCCACCAAGCACAGCTGCTCCTTTCTCCCAGCTGCTCCCCTCAGGGCCCCATTTTTTTTGGAGAAAAAGAAAGGAGCACCCTAAACAGAAGGTCTTTCTATCTTCTTTTTAAAGCCCCATATCAAGTTTTGTGAGAAAGAAAATGGGACACACAGAAAACGGTTTCTAAAATCATCAGAGGACAGTGAAAGAACCATGTTATGATTTCGTTTCCCGGAGGCAGGTTACAAGTGCCACTTTCCCAAACTTCAGGGATTCTTCTGCAAAGGAAAATAATTATTTTCCTTTTCAGTATCTTAAGGGAGAGAGAACATTAGCTCTCGCAGTTCCTTATGGCCCTAATTCTTTCTCTGTTCCTGTCCATTCAGCCCAAGTTTGGAATTCTGCCTGTTCTGTGGGCTTGCTCTGAAAAGCCCTCCCAAACCGCAGGGTGTAATGAGTCAACTGGAAGGAGGACAAGGACCAGAATTTCAGCCAGTAGCCAGGGTGGACTTTTGGGGTGCTCAGGTGAAGGCCAGGACTGGATGAGGAGGAGAGGGTGGCAGGGGTGAGCTGGCAAAGGGACAGAGGCCCAGGGCTGAAGGGAGGTAATGTAAGCTCTCCCAGAACTGCCGCTTGCTAATTGGTGGCCTCTGAGCCCGAGCAGGTCTGGCCTCTGAGCCCGAGCAGGTCTGGCCTCTGATGCTCCTAGAGGAAACCTGCTTAGAACAGTGCAAGGGAGGAGGCCAGAATTATAAGTGGCCACTGAATAAGAGCCAGCAGCCCTCCCCTGTGAGGGCTCAGGCTGCAGCCTTCATTCAAAGTGCCTGTGGCAAGCAGCCCCCTCACGCACACACCTCACAGACATATGCACACCCTCACACAGAAACCACGGACACACACACTACACAGACCCCACAAACCTCCTTTACATTCAGATAAAAGGTGGGGGTTGTGAAAAGCCACGAATTAATTGGACCCAGTCTCCAAGGAGAGGAAATGAAATGAAAAATCCAGCCTGGGTTATAAAAATAAGTATTTTTTTTTCCCAACGTGCAGGAGGCTCATTATATTAATTAAACATTATTGCAGTGAACGAGAGGGGGGAGGGTGATTAAGGCTGGGACTGGGGTAAGTGTTCTCTCCTGTTGCCTGAGGCCGTGGTGATCTTCAGATAGTAATCTCTCCAAGCACTCAAATGCTGAAGAGATAAACACTTGAAATATGAAAATGTTTTTCTCCAGAGCAGACGCTGTGACCCTCCAGGAAAGCAAGTGCAGGCTATGTCAGGAGACCACCCGAAGTGCTCTCTTAGCCTCTGTCCCATCGCCACCCACTAGGGACAGGGGCCATGGTAGGGAGGGGCCCTGAGGAAGTCTGCGGGGGTGGGGGTGGTGGGGTGGTGGTCCCTTCCCCTTGTTACTTTCTGCCTTTTTCCATCGTGCCATGGCAATGTTCGCTCTATAAAATTTCCAGGATTAACCCCTTTCCTCTCAAAGGCTTATGGGGCTCTAAGGTAATCATTATTAAAAATTAAATTATGTAAAGTTACAATTAAATAAATTATATAGAAAACCGAAGGTAACAAATACCCAAAACTCGATTATCTTATTTTACCAGTCCGCTCTGAGGTCACATCTTTCTGCTGTACCACCTTGCTCAATTCCCCTCTTCCAATGGTGTTGTGTGAGTCGCTTAAACTGAACCATAGTGAGAGTATTTGCACCACCCCAAATGGACAACATTGCAAAGCAGGGTTTAGTTTGTTTTTTCAATGCCTGGAAAGCCTGTTGATAAACATTTACCAGAACGCCACTGCTAAAACATGTGTCAGTGGAGATAGTAGGCAACTCTTGCTTCTACCTATTTAGAAGGGCCAAAGGCAAGCTCTCTCTGCCCATGATCCAGGAGAGGCTTCTGAAATTTGCCTTTCTGCAACTAACAGGGTGGGCTTAACAATATTTCAAGGACTGGCAGCAACATTCTACCAGAGGCCAAGTGCCGGCAGCTCTGCTGGACAGCATCTCAATCCCTCTACTTGGTTTGCTACAGAATCAATGACATCCTCAGAGAAGTACCAGTGAGACTGAAGGCCAGTGGTTTCTCAATGAGCTCAACATTGACAACAGGCTCTGTGATGGTGGCAGCCAGCGCTGGCTATGAGACCAAGAAAGAGGAGGTTGACTTTTCCCAGCTCCTAGGACTTCCTACTTGCTCCTTCTGTCTTGCTTTTATCTTGGCCTCTCTCCCTCCTTCCCAGCTTCCAGGCTGTGCTGTAATTACAAGAGAACCACCAACTGGCTATTCTGCCAAATGACGTCTTGAGCAAAGACTGTGGTGGTTTGTGGGCAAGGAGCAGAGGACGCTCTGTGGTGGGTTGTGAAGCTTGCAGGGAATGGGGCTGAGAAGTGAGGAGCAGGCTAGTCTTAACTCTTTTGTCTCTTAACTCACAGCTGGCTTACCTGGGAACGTGTGGTCATTTGGGCTGGAGCTGCTGGTCCAGGTGCTCCGGAGCCACTTGGCATGGTCATACATCCAACCGCAGGGCTCTTCCGGGAAATCAAAGTTGCAGTTGAATCCTGAAGGGAGCTGCAAATCTTTGTCTGAAAGGAGGGGAAGGGGGAAGAATCCAAAGGAAGGCAAATGAAATGGGTGAAGAGAATAGCCACAGTGGTGCTATTTAAATGGCTGGCAAGGCCTAAGTGGAGTGCAGAGAAAGAAGTGGCTCCCTTTGCTTATTCATTTAACTCATCTTGGCGATGGCTGGCTTTCAGGTCAGACTTTGGTCTCATCCTTCCCAGGCATGAAAGCCAAGTCTGCCAGTGGTTCCCATAGTAAGCAATTATAAATGAGGCCACCAAATAGCTTCAGGCTCTAATCAGCCTCTTCTGTCCACCTCAGAGAGCAGACAAATGTGAAAATTGCTGCTCCCTAAAAGCCAGAGAAGAATGTCTCCCTAGTGCCCCAGTGGAAGGCTGGCTCCCAAAAAGAGTATTATCTCATCTCCTGCCAACCTGGCTCTCAGAAGCGGTTGGGCAGCCTGTTAGCATCCAGAAAGGCTGAAATGCCTGGGAGGTTCTGGCCAGTGAGGAGAAAGTGACCTCAGAAACAAGGAAGGCTTGTTTGCTATTCTTCACCTCTTTGTGATCCGTCTCTTATTTCTGGAGACTGGGACGGTTTGGCCTCTCCAGGGGGAGGTATCACCAGGCGGAAAATTTAACATATTAGTAGCAAAACAAAGGGGCCAGACCAGTCAGCCACCCAGCTCAGTGCTGACCAGGAGGAAAAATAATTTCACGTAGTGTGGAGTCCCTGGAGGCTGGGATCCCAGGGAAGCAGCAAAAGATCTCCCCATGGAAATCTAACAAGTGGCTCCATGGAGGAGACGTGTCCTGTCTGCTTTGGTGGTTCACCTGCCTGAGCCTGAAGACTGAACCAAGAGAGTTTCTTTTGAGGTTCCGCCCAGCTCAAAAATCCAGTGTGAACTAGTGCCAAGTATGTGATTAAGTGGGGGTGGTGTGGAGGTGGGGAAAGAGGAAATGGGAATCCAGATTTGGACATTTGCCCACAGTGGCTGCAAAGACAGCGGAAAAGTGGTGGCTAATGCTGGTAGCAGGGAGGAAGTGGGGTCTTTGGCCCTCTCATTTCCCTTCCCAGGGTTCCCGGAGAGGAATTTCCGTGGGGAAGGCTGAACATGCAGGTTAGGAAGTCTGAAAGAACAACGGATGGGTAGAAACAAATTGCTCACCATGGGGGTGAGGAGGGTTGCCCTCTAGGGGACAGGGCACTGCTAGCCACCTGCTTCCCCTTCCCAAGAGAGGCTATTTAGAGTTTGCCCACCATTGGCCAAAGTCAGCTCGAGTCGAGGAGAAACACATGGAATCTATTACAGAAACACTGACCCGTGGCTTGGAAAAGGCAGCTCATAGCCCTCACCATCCCTTTCTCCTGACAATTTCTGAAATTCTATTTTTCCCTTCAAAAACATGGAGTAATTCAATATACTATAATTCCTCCCTAATGTTTACATGCATACTGTATATATCAGGAACCAAATTCCACAAAAAGATCTTTTGCAAAAAGAGAAGGGAGGAACCATCAAAGAAACATCGAATGAAACAAACCACTCTAAATGGGAAAATTATATTAAAAATAAACTTCTGAAATTTTGCAGCAGAACCCTTCATTTTTCCTTGGGACTGTCATTTCGGTACAACCCTGCACCCCCTCCCACTCCCAGCTCCCAACAGGGTAACTCTGTGAATCCAATACCATATATTAACTCCCTATGCGTTCTACTTTTGGCTCGCAAACTATCTTAAACATGTCTTGGAAGATACTCCAAGTCTCCCTCTTCTCTTCATAAAACAAAAACAAGTTCATTAAAATGTCAGAATTCTGTATTCAACTAACCCTGACCAACAGTGTCCCCCACCCACACCATATACGAAAGCACATTCCCAGAAGCATATGCCTTAAATTATCGTTTTTCAGTCATGCAACTTCAGCATTTATTTTTGGCTTTCCTCCCATTCTTCTTTGTAGCCATTTTTTGGAGTCATCCACTTGATCAGTGCAGTTCCTCAGACTGTCAAACAGCCATGTGCGCAGGAGCGACCATGTCGCCCTCTCCCTATATCTTTATATCAAGTGTCTTTGCCAATCTTCCCTAATTTTGTTTAATGAACATTTAATAATAATCAGTAATTTACTGTAAATTGAGACTGTCAAGGTTAAAATTCTTGTCCAAAGTGCCAGGTGTTCCCAAATTTGTGGTTTATTAGGAATGTCCCCATGCTTGGTGACCTTAGCAGTATATGATTTAAAATATGACTTACTTTTGGGCTCTGCCAGCTTTTGTTTTTATCTAACTTGGATATGTTCCTAAGATGAAGCGGAAAGGAAACAGATTTCCCAAGTGATGAGAGCTCCAGGCACGGTGGAGACTGGTTGAGGGTGCCTCTTTCTACTTGTACCTTTGTCTCTGGCCTGCTCGCAAGTCATAGAGGGTGCAACATGCCCTCTAACTCACAGAATTATCACTGTCACACTTCCTCACATCAGCAGTGGTGAAAGACACAGGGACATTAGGTCATGGTTAACTGATGACCAGAGCACCCTGATGACCACCAGATCTTTGCTTGGCTTTAGCATAGAGACACAGCTTGTCAGGAAAAACCGTCAGAGCTGCGAATGCTAAGGATGCGTACGGCTTGCCTTTAGCACAGCGGTTCTCAACCTGTGGGTCGAGACCCACAGAACTGTATTAAAGGGCTGCGGCATTAGGAAGGTTGAGAACCATTGCTTTAGCAGGAGCAGCATGGCAGGGAAGGCTTAACAATGAGGCCTCTCAAAGGAGTTCTCTTTGGAGGCATCCTCAGCTCCGCCGATGACCAGTGGGTTCACACCTGGTTGTTATAGTATGTAGTATCTGAATGTTTCTATATTGGTTGCAAATTGCCACTGCTGCACTCCCTGACCTCTCCTTAAGATGCCCTAGATCTTTGACCTGAGAGACCCCAGGCCATCCTGGATGCCATATATCCCCACACCAATCCTCACCATCCTCAAAGCTGCAGTTTTCCCCGCACTCCGTGGTCTCCTCATCAATGGGGTAAGGGGTGGTCGTCTCCTCACTCTTCACGGTGGGTCCCAGCGTCTCTACTGTGGGCTTTGGGTCTGTGTGAAGGCAAAGGAAGAGAAGTGGGTGTTGTGGGAGTCTGCACTGCAACCCAGCATGAGGAACAGGCCAAAGATGTAGTTTCCTCTGTAACCGTGGGGCTTTTAGAGCAGGAAAGCGAAGATGCACTCAGGTGCACAAACCCCCAAAGTCACCTCTGTGTGCTGCCAGTGATGTCAGGAGCGTGGCCTAAGTTGAATGAGAATGGCCCTGGGCTGCACAAACAGCAGGGACAGAGGCACAGACACAAACTCACGCTCTTCACTCCTTGGTAGAGGCCTGGTGGCCAGCACAGAAGGGGACAGTGTGGAGGTGGGTAGAGGGTGGTGCTGATGCTATGGCAGGTCTAAGCCATGCTGTGGTTGGTGTATGCACCAAACTGGATGGACTGGACTATGGAAATAAATGAGTTCAGACTCTACTTGGTGAGAGTAATTCGGGGCTGTGCCTTTAGGTCAGGGTGTGGCAAATTCAAAGGTTTCCTAGATCCAGTCAGCTCTGACAAGCCAGGGAAGCAGACTGGGGGTTGGGGAGAGGGGAAGGTGTGGAGGAGGTGGTGGCAACTGGGATCTTGCATGCCTGGGAAGGAGGCCACCATGCCTGGGTCCAGCAGTTTGAGGCCTGATACATTGGTGGCCCATTGTCGCCACATCTTTCAAATTTCCTCCCTCCCCACCCCTGCCCCAAGGCAAAAATCCCTACGTGAAAAGTCCAGACTCGTGAACGTTGGCAACTTATTCAAATTGTTATAATGAGTAGCTTGTCACAAACCCTGGTGAGGCCGAACCTGGCTGCAGGCAGTGTGTTTTGACCTCAGTTCCCGGTGATTCATTCACCTGTTCATTGGTGTATTTGTTCACGCCAGTCATTCATTCAGCAACAATTTAGGGAATGAATGGAGCTATGAGTCAGGTCCTGGGTGGAGTGAAAGGGGTTCTGGAAACCAGTGTTCAAAGTACACGTGTTTTGGGTGGTGTCTTTATCCCAAGGCCATCCTCCAACAGAACGCCCCTAGAAGCTGGTGCATTGTTGCTCCCATTTCTATACGAGCTCCTTTGCCCCATTGTATATGTGATTAGGGGCCTTTGTCAGGCACCCTTCAGGATACCATTTAATAAAGACAGGAGCTGGAGGATATTGTTGAAATACGCTGAATAGTTTTTTTCACGGTCGACTTCCCACCTTTCTGCTATTAAATACTACGCACATAACCTTTCATACTTCCCTTTGCTGTGTCTGCCTCTTGCTCACAGTAAATAGCAAATAACCTCGAAGCGTCCTAATTTGTAAGTTCAAATTTGTCACTGTGTCACAGAAACTCAACTGTAAAGCAAACTACAGGCGGCAAGGCAAGACGTAATCATTTGAAACACAAACAAACCTACCACCAGGTGAAGCAGCCCTGTCAAATTATTTAGCCGTAGCATCTCAAACCGGCCCATTATTTTTCCTGTTATCCTTTGGTTAGGAAAGAAGAAGTGAACTAAGGGTGAGTTGCAGAAACGAATGGAAATGTGAAAAGCAAACAAAGCCCCATGACCTGTGGAGAACAGTTTCTGGTAGCCAAATGGTCCAGTGGATGGATGTCAGTAATGTTAAATCCAGGGGCACAGGGGTGAGGCAGGGCGAGGGCGGGGTGCGATAGTGGAAGGGAAGAGACAGCAGCACAGAGGCCTCCATGTTTAGACTGTGTGGACTGTGTTTGCACTGGGTGCTCCAAGGTAACTGCCCATCAAAAAGCACTGCTCCCCCAAATTGAAACCAGATGTCAGAGACTTCAAAGGGAAGGAGGCTGGACAGAGGGTAATGCTCCTAAATTCTGATCTTCCAAGAAACGGCCAGGCTGGACTTTGAAATGAGAAACCTGTTACTGACCATCACCAGTGTAATTGGAGGCAGGTTGGGGTTGGTGGGCAATAAGGGGAAGAGGTCATTAGCAACTGTCCAGCTGCCAAAAAGCAGGCCAGGCCAGGCGAGGCAGGACAGCGAAGGGTTGAGGACAGGAGGGGAGTAGGAGCCGGCCCCAAGTAGCTTAGTGACTTCTGGCGAGCGACTTCCTCTCTTTGGGGCTCAGTCTCCCTGTTTATGAAAGAACACTTGGCTTAGGTCTGTGATTTTTTTTTCTAACTGTGTGTCATAAGTAGGTTGTGGAAGGAACTTAGTAGGTCATGACTAGCATTTTAAAATCATGGACATCAAGATTTCAGAGTGCACTCACGTGGCGAGGTGAGCATTGTTTTCAGGACTTCGTTTCAGGGACGTTTATTCACTATAACAGATTTGCTGGGTGCCAGGCAGCAGTCTGAACACATCAGATCCATTATTTTATTTAATCTTCGTAATGATCCCAGGGGTGTAGATGGACTACTGCCATCCCTGTTTTTCAACTAAGATAACCGAGGCACTGAGAGTCTAAGTAACTTATCCCAGGTTATGCAGCCAGCGATCAGCAGAGGCAGGACTTGAACTTGGCAATCTGTCTCCAGAGCCCAAGCACTCAGTGATATCCTACAGCTCATGTGCAAAAACATGTGTGTGTGTGTGTGTGTGTGTGCTGGTAAGTGAAGCAGATTGTGATAGAAATTTACTTTAAATTGTGGATCATTGTGAAAAATGCATGAAAGCTGCTGGTCTATAAGCTCCTGAGCCCTCTACAGCGCTAAGCCCTTGATTCTAAGGCTGCCGTGTTGAAGCCAGCTCGTATTGCAGGGAGGATTCCAGCACCTGTGAGAAGACAGGTGCCTCACCTTTAGCAGATTGCAGGGAACCTTGGCCTCACCTCCACGTGATGGGGAGAAAAGTGTCTTCCTACGAAGATGTGTTCACTGTGGCTGCCTTCAATTCAAAGGTGAGGAGGCTAATTTGAACGCCATTCCCAGCCTGTGCATCTCAACAGGGCTCCTCTACACCGCCGTAACCAGCACACAGGCAGCACTTTTCTCCCTGGGAGCCAAAAGCACTTCTCCGACATGCCCTTATTAATCCTTCACACTATCCTGCTGGCTGAGCTGGTGATAGGTAGGGTACAGAGAGCTGGGATACCTGGGGCCTTGGGGGGAGGGGCAGGACTGCTCAGCCTGCTGGCTGCTCCTGCTGGCACTGGGCTCCAGCCTTGGCCCCTGGGAGCTCCTGCAGGCCCATTTTGGCAGGCAGTGAGTGACCTCTGGGTGAAAGCCAGGGCCAGCTCTGCCCAGGGAGGAGGGCCAGTGCCCAGAGGAAAGGTGAGGCTGACACAGAAGGGTAGGGCCTTCCCTCAGAAACAAGGAGGGGAGGGCACTTCGCGGGCCTCACCCTCGTCTGGGAGAATTAGAGGAGCCCCCAGGACTGTGCCACCTGGCAGGGCAGAGGTGAGCAGACTCTGCCTCACACTGGGAAGGACTCATGCTCCCACCAGCTCCGACAACAGGGTCCCCCCCGAGCACATAAATGCCTTTTACAGATGTAGCTTCGAAATGAAAATGAAGTCTCTTAGCCACTGACATCTGGAGTCCAGATTCAGACATTAAACCGATTACTTTATTATCATGAGGGGTTTTTTCCTTCCCTAAATCAACAGCCACAGCCCTCTGGCCTGAAGAGTCAGGGTCTAATTGAATTTGGGTGGGTGGTGTGTGGTTAAGATTTGTTTCTGAGAGACTTGACAGGTTGGAGAAGTGAAATGATCCTTTAAAAAAAGACAAAGCGCATCCCTTCAGAAACTGTCTCGGGGCCAGAGGCTGCAGTCCCTTGCTCTGAAGCCTGGGAACTTGGCAGTGGTCTACAGGCTTCAATGGGAATGGGATGGCTGCCCCTCCCTGCGGCCCTCCCCCAAGGAATCCCTGGATGCCAGGGTCACAAGACCACGTAGGGGAGACTCAAGGAGGAGAGTGGGTCCTTACCTGTCCAGTCACAGCCCAGCACCTCCAGACGCATCCCTATCCCTGCCGGTGACCACCTCTCCGGGTACACCCGCACGTACTGTGCTGGCACGGGGTCGAACCTTCGGATGTCGGGGGTGTCGTAGTGCATGTTTCCTTCAAAGAGCTGCAGGGAGGCAGGGGGCTCAGCCCTTCTGCCAGGGCACCCCTCCCCACCTCCCTGGTCCTCCCCTCTCCAACCCCACCCCTGTGTCCTCCCCTCCTCACCCCCCTTGTCCTCCCCACCCCCTTTCCTCTCCCCAACCCCTTCTCCTCTCTATCCCTCACATCCAACTAGGAAGGCAGCTTCAGAGGTGATGCGTGGTCACCAGGACACTATGATCAATGGGAGCTTCATTTTCAGACCAAGGTTTTTATTCATTTGGAAGGACTCAGATTATAGAAAACAGGGAGTAAACAAAGGTGCTAATTTGCAGGTTTTATCTTTTGTCTGGGCACTGAAATTGAGGACTCAGGGAAGAATTAGACTCCAAATGTGTTTTAAGCTGAGCTTGGCTACAGAGAAAAGAAGGCAATTCAGGCTGACTTGCCCATTCTGAATTCCTTGGTTTACTGAAAAAGGGATGTTCCCTTTTTTAATGCTTGAAAGCCTAAATTTAGAAAGACCCAACTGGCATTTGTTGGTTCCCTGAGAGCCTTTAGGAAACATGACCATCCTTTTCTTTAGGCTCATGACAAGGTCCTCTGGTCTTACACTGGTAATTCCAAAACCTTTGTTTAGCAAAAGCAATTCTGTCGAAACCTCACTTAGAGCCTCAGTATATACAACTGATGACAGAGGGGCTGCCCTGGTGAAGCCAGGTGGGGGACCCAACCCAGAGCAAACATGGACCCACTCACCTAGGAGAGGGCAGGTGCGATGGTGGCAAGGGCATGTGGCTATTAGCCTCTAAAATGCTGCAGGATGCCCTGAGCCCACAGTCCTGAAAGGGGGGGGGGCCCTGTCTCTGGGAGGGCAGGCTCTGACCCTGGCAAGGATCTTCTTTTCCAGGAAAAGCCAGGATCAGCTCTCCCTGGGGGAACATGTGGTCCAATATATGCTCCATCTATGGATGGTTCTGGTTACTAAGCCTTGAGCTTTTCCAAGCCTCCAAAATTATTAGCTAGGCATTTACGTCAGCATCACAAAACCTCCAGCCCAGGCCTTGCCTCTGCATTTGGAGTAGAAACATTTGCTAAGCAAAGGAGGCTGACCCGAGATATGTAATACTCCTTTCCTTTCTAGAAGCCCCTTTCTCCCGAGGAAGACAAGGGGGAACTTAGAAGTGAGGATCAGAGTGCCTGGCCCACCAGGAGGCTAATCTGGAGAGGGACAGAGGCATAATGTCCCTCCCCTCCTCAGGCTCATGTGTCCTGGGTTACAGACCGACTTTTGCTCCTCTGATGGCGGGCAGGGGGTCAGGCAGTATTAGCTCAAACTTCTGGCCCAGAGTAACATTCTCCCCAGCCTCAGTATGAGAGGTGAGAAAGATCTAAGCAGTCAGGACTAGGAAAATAAAAAGGAATGCAGCAACATTCAGAAAACAGTTATTTTTGGAAGTAAATCCCTAGTTTCTATAGTTTGGCCTCCAAAAACCACATCCCCTTTGGATGTCTGGCCAATTTCAAGGAAACTTTATCTGGAAGAGGGTACAAAGGGTGTTGAACATTAAAAAAAAAAAAAAGGCAGTGCTGAGTAGGAGGTAGGCATTTGGACTTCACAGTCAGACTTACAGCTTCTGAATCACGGCTCTTCTAAAGGGAAACTGTGCCACCCTGGGCATGAGAGCAAGCCCCAGTTTATCATCTCCAAAATGGAGTGACAAAAGGATCTACTTTGTAGAGACATGGAGATTAAAAGAGAGTCTAAATAAGCCATTTAGCCCCATGCCTGGCACAAAGTAATCCCAGCTTATTTTATTGGATTGCAGGGATTTGAGGATGGCTGTCTAGATGGGAGCATGGCACTCCCAACTCCCTGAATCCATTTAGCCTCCATGTTTGGGGTGAGGTTACAGAGGCCTCCAGGAATAGCCTACCTTTGGCTGCTGGGTCCTGGGGTCCTGGATGTATTCCCAGTCCTTGCCATTTAGGCTGTAGGAGACTTTGAACTTGCGCACAAATGCCCTGGCTTCTACTGCAGTGATGCTGTCTCCTCCTCGGGCTCCCTGAACAATGACACCCTTCACGTTCTTGGGTGCTCCTAGGTCTACCTGAAGCCACTCCTCGCCCGGCTGGGCCTGAGGGATGCGGGGGAACCAGCCAGAGCGGCTGCTGACCAGGCGGGCAGTGCTGGGGCTCCACAGGTACTCGCGGGTGGAGGAGGCGGAGATCTGGGTGTCTGAGATGAGGCCCGAGAGCATCCCCAGCATATTGGAGCAAGGGGCATCTGTGGAGAGGGGAGGAAGATGGAAGTGATCCAGGCTGATACCCCACTAATCCAAGACCACGCCCTGCTAGTAGGGAGCTGTGGAACAACCCAGCTATCAGACGCTTGAAGTCAACACTGATTTCTTTGCATATCAAGGTTATCTAGCACTGTGGTTAAGAGCCCAGACTTGGAGCCAGACTGCCTGTGTTCATGTTGACTCTGCCACTCATTAGTTGGATAATCTGGGGAAAATTACTTAATTGTTCTGTGCTTCAGTTTCCCCAGATCTAAAAGCCATTTGCAGTACCTACCTGTTGGTGTTGCTGCTAGGTTTCTGTTAGTTACCAGGTAATAGCTCCTGGGACAGAGCGTGGTATGTCTAAGTATCTAACAGGTGGCAGCTGTTTGTCCTTACAGTGCCAACCAAAGACTCTCAGAATGTGCGTCTGTACATCCTTGTTGAAGACACCAGTTCCCCCTGACCCTCTAAGGGACAGTGAGCACAGGAGAGCTCAGTCAAGATCCCTGGTGGGAAGTGTTGCCAGGTCAATGGAAACTTCACAGCCTCTGTGTCTCCACTGCTCTTTACTGCCTTGGATCCTCCTCACACCACGTGCTGTTCCTGCCACCTAAATGCTCTTCCCTTCAGTCATCCCCAGACTAACTTCTGCTCACCCCCAGATTAAGTGCCACATTCTCAGAAAGGCTCTCCCCCAATTTTTAATCCAGGCTATAGTAGGTCCCCTCAGTCACTCTAGAGTACCCTGTTCTTTTCCTTCATACACACATCTTAGCTTATAATTATCCAGGACTTGTATTTATCATCTCCCTTGCCCACTAGCTCCAAAGTTCCTAAAAGTTCCACCATGTCAGAGGTCCCATCTGTTTTGTTCACTTCTCTACTTCTGATTCCCAGTGTGGGGCCTGGCACACAGTGTTAGTGGAGTGAATGAATGAACACGTGAAGAATGTAGGAATCAATGGCATCTGAAAAGGCAGGGTCTATAGTGAGTGTGCATTAAATACCTGCAAGCTGAGCTATAGATAGAAACAGATTCTCCAGGTTGTATCCCTCTTCAAATTCACTGTTTCTTTCTTTTCAATTATCCAGAAAATGAGGTTGTTTTAATTTCAGATTAATATGAGGGCACAAATGTTTAGGTTACATTGGTTTCAATTCTAAGGTAAAGTTCAAGTTGTAGTTGAGCCCTTCACTCAGGAGGCGTGCCGAACACCCTCACATCGTGCACATTAGGTGAGATCCTGCCAGCTGCCCTCTCTCCTCCTTCCCCTCCCTCCTCCCCCTCCCTCTTCCTTCTTCCCCTCCCTCTTGCTAGACTATACTTGTCTTTTCAGAAAATGAGTTTTAACTAAATCCTTGCTTATTACCCTTGGCCCAGAACAGCAACAGGGAAGGGCTAGAAGACAGTCCCCTAGGTGGGACTTGGATGAACCAATTTTGTAAGAGGGAAACAAGGTCTTTGTGTAAAGGTGATAAGAGAAAGGCATTTGTATTGAGAGAATGTGGGTTCAGGTCTATTGGGTGACTCTGGGCAAGCTATTTAGCCTCTATAAGTCTTGGTTTCCTTATTGGTTCCTATCCCACTGACCTCAGGGGGTTGTTAGAAAGAGTAGATGACATGATGCTGAGAAAAATGTGAAGGATGCAGGGAGTGTACAAATGCCAGCGTTTAGCCTGAAGCCGCCGATAGGGTCACCCACACAGCATCCCTATCAGAGCTGGAAGGGCTGTGGGGAATGCAGGGGAGGATGTACACTGAAGACCCTTCCAGGTCAAAGAAACAACTTTCCTGCCCTGGGCTGAGCCCACAAGACAGAGGGGACTAGACCATCCACAAATGTCTGGGGCTAGTCCAGTCACCCTCATCTCTATCCATACCACTGCACCAACCTCTAATGGGTCCTCTCCAATCTATACCCTTTGGGTTTCAGCTCACACCCCCTCACTTGCTCTTTTATTCCCTCTTGGCACAGGGCCATTGAGCAAGCTGTGACTGCTGCCTGGTGCACTCTCCCTCCCTCTTTACCAGGGGACATCTGTCTGCTTTCTAACATCAGCTTAACATCACCTCCTCAAGGAAGTTCTCCTTGACCTCCTAGACCGGTTCAGAGCTCCTACAGTGTACTTCCAAGAATCACAAGCCTCTCTTTCTAGACGTACATCTAGTTTTAATTTTGTATTTCTCTATAAGTTTGTTTGTTATCATATGTTTGTCCAACTTGTCCATATGCTCACACAGAACACTCTATCTGAGCACTGTGGCCCCCATTCAAGGCAGTAGGGCATGTTATCAGAGAGCCTGGGCTTTAGACTGCAACTGACTAGATTCAAACCCTGGCTCTGCCACTTACTGTCTGGGTGACCTCCCTCCTGAAGTCTTGGTTTCCTCATCTGTAAAGTGAGGAGAATAGAATAATACCTGTGGCTCAGAGTCCTTAGGAGGATAATAAAAAATAATCCAGGCCGGGTGCAGTGGCTCACAACTGTGATCCCAGTGCTCTCGGAGGCTGAGGTGGGAGGATCCCTTGAGCTCTGGAGTTCAAGACCAGTTTGAGCAAGAGTGAGAGACCATCTCTACTAAAAATAGAAAAAACTAGCTGGGCAAGGTGGTGTGTGCCTACAGTCCCAGCCATCGGAAGGCTGAAGCAGGAGGAACCCAGGAGTCTAAGGTTGCCATGAGCTATGATGATGCTGCCGCACTCCAGCTGGAGAGTGAGACTGTGTCTTAAAAAAGAAAAAAAAAAGATAACACACCTTAGGTCAGTGATTTCTAACTGATATGTTGTGGCACATTGGTGTGTTGTGAGAAGATCTTAGGTGTGCCTGGAAAATTTTAAAGATCATTAATTAAATTATTTTCTAAAGAAGTTCAAAGCACAGTAAGTATATTCCTTTTTTTTTTTTTACTTTTTTTTTTTAATCAACCTAATTGAAGTGTGCCGTGGAAGTTTAACTATAGGTTCAAGTGTGCCGGGAGATTTAAAAAAACAAAAAGGTTGAAAAACACGGCCTAGGTGCTTAGAATGAAACCTGGTACATAGTTTGTGTTCAATAAATGTTAGCTGGCAGAGATATTCTATCAGACACTTGACAAATATGTTCTGAATGCATAAATGATGGAAACGGCAAATGCTGGGAGGACTTGAGCTTGCTGGTCCTTCTGGGAAAAGCACATGGTGCACTCAGTTCCCCAACCTCATCGGAGCCCTGGCCTCACCTGTGACTCGGCAGCCGAAGAGCTCCAGCCGCAGGGCAATGCCCGAGTGCCAGGTCTGAGGGCGGATCCTGATGAACCGCGTCAGCAGCGGCGAGTGCAGCTTGTTCAGGACGACCTCGGTCGCGTCGCTGTTGGCCTGAAACACCTGCAACGTCACACACAAACTGCATCACTGAGGCCCCTGTTCCTAGGTTGGCCACTCAGCCGTCTTTAAAGTTCTGTTGGCTTTTAGTTCCCTCAAGCTTACAAACAATCACTGGGTTTGTTGTTTGGGGCTTTGTAAAAGAAACACAGTAAAACAAAATTTGTCAATTTGTTCCGACTTGAGAACAATAAATGGTCTTCCCACAAACTTTTAGAGGGAAGGAAAATTTTGCCTCTGGGCTGAGAGCAAGCAGAGGAAGGAGCCTTGAAAGGAAAACAAGCAGGAGAGAGAGGGGAGCAAAGCAGAATATTCTTTAAAAATGAAGGCAAAATACACGGCATCTTTGAGGACTAGCAGATCTCACTCACGAGGGTGAACTCACACTGCCTCGTCTTCATGCTGCAGGCACCCAGGAATACTTAAAGAGCATTTTGTAATTCTAAAGGGCTCGTTTTCGTTCATTACTTGATGCCATGTGTGTGACATGGTAAGGGAGAACCACCCACCCCCAGCGCACCCCTGTGTCAGCACATTTTGGGTTTTCTCTGGTCTGTGTTGCAGGGTCAGGGTTGCAGACAGTCCCTCAGAGTCCTGTTCTGGCTTCCTCTCACCGTAATCCCCACCCTGTAATGAAATCCATCCCTGTCCCCATCTGACCAATACATCTCTTATGGGAGGAAAGGCTTTTCAGAGGAGCTTCTGATTCAACATGGCTGGAGTGAGTCCTAGCTTACCAGATGGCCCAAATCAATAACTGCCATATGGACCTTATGTTTTTTTTCTTTTTGTTTGTTTCCATTAAAAAAATGAAAAGGAACTGGAGCAAGTATATGTGAATTTCTCTTGGTTTCTCTGGATAAGGGTAGAGGGGAACAACCAATCAACCATCACTTCTAAATCTATAAAAACTCACCCACCAAACTACCAACCATCACTCCTAAATCTATAAAAACTCACCCACCAAACTACCAACCATCACTTCTAAATCTATAAAAACTCACCCACCAAACTACCAATCATCAATTCTCTACCTGTCCTTGGTATAACAACCCCGTACTCTGTGAATTGACTTATAGCCAGCTTTGCCACAGCCAGTGATTTCTCCTGCGTAGGGAAACTCGATGTTCAGGATACCAACAGGGCTGGGGCAAGAGTGGTACAGAGACTGGTGTATTTAAATACATTTGAGCCAGACACTGTAAACACATTACATCTGCAATATATCAGGAGATAAGTGTTGTTATCCTAACTTTATTGATGAGGAAACTGAGGCTCAGAGATGCTTGTCTGCATCCTTGGAAAGGCCCTTTCCAAGTTTGTAGGCTGTAAGCTGATGGTTTCCTAGGTTGACTGTCATCTCTTAATAAATTTGAGGAACTTATGTCAGTGGCTAGGAGTCATGGATCCCATAAGATCTCTAAGCATGGGTTGAATGGAAATAGAGTCGCTGTCTGGTGATGCGCTCCCAGCATGAGTTTATAATCCCACTTTAGAGTGGCTTTGAATAATGGCAAGGAACAGCATAGGAATTTAGAGCCAGTTAACTCCATAGTCCTTTCTTCTTTAGGAACTCCATCACTTGGCAACCTTCAGCTCTCTGAATTTCCCATATGCTAAGGTTGAAAGTTGGAACCACTTAGTAGCACATCACTCACGTGGGGGAACACATCATACCTTGTACAACTAAATGAAGGGAAGTAGCTTGCCCGGGACGAAGAAGGAAACAGGTTTTCATCAGTTCATCATATTTGGTTTTAACCATTGTTCTGGTGCCAAGCCTGCCAAATTTGGGGGCTCCCATCATGCTGACCCAGCTTGCTGGTCCCTCTGCTCCCCTGAAAAGCCCTCCATTTTCCTAAGACCATCACTTTCCACTTCTGTGGCCCAGTTGGCAGCAGGGAGCACAGAGGAAGGACTGGTGGACCATTCACCTCCCCTGGGTTCAAGTCTACTGCTTCCTGAAGAGTGTTCAAGGACGGGGAAGGGTGGGAAGACAAAGTTAGCACAGGAAAAAGAGGGGCCCGGGGGAAAGAAGGGCAGAGGGCTGGGCCAGACACCAGGGGGAAGGCCCATGGGGAGAGGGCGACCCTGTTCCCTCCCTGCTGATAAAGGGCTCCACAGAGGTCGGGAACGGGATAGGAGAAGTGAATCCAAGGGAAAGAGATTAATTGGTTCTCCCAGAACTCATCAGAGGCAGAGGTCTTTTGCTTGTTTTTTTGCCTTGTTTTGGCAAGGAAGAAGCAAATGCAGCACTTTGTTTATTTCGAATGGGTGCTGTGAGCAGTGTGTATGCGTGTGTGTGTGTGCGCGCGCGCGCGTGTGGGTCCCACTGGCCTGCTCCCTGAGGACAGTGCTGGGACTGTGTGTGTGTGTGGTGGGGACCCACTGGCCTGATCCCTGAGGATGGTGCTGGGACTGTGTGTGTGTGTGTGTGTGTGTGTGTGTGGTGGGGGCCCACTGGCTGCTCCCTGAGGACAGTGCTGGGACTGTGTGTGTGGCCTCCTCCAGGAGATGCTGAGGAGTTCAGGTTGGGGGGAAATAGCTTTGCTTGCCCCGTGAATGCATAATTGAAGAGTTGAGTGGATGTGAACTTTAACACAGCTGCCAATCCTCAGCACCTACACCATGCTGGTACCGTTTAGAACCGCAGCACGTCTTATGTGTTTTTAATATCCAATTTTATCTTATCTGACCCCTTCATTTCTCAGCCTTGGCATACAACACCAAGAAACCTTTTCTTTCCTCCCTAAGGGAGGAAATGATTGCATATTTGGGCTGTCTTTGAAGGGTGGTGTAGGTGTGAGCAGGGCTGCATGTGGGCAGGGCAGTTGTGCACTCTCGTGGACCACGTCCAGGGAGGACTGGTCTTCCCATGAACACATGTGGCCACAGGCTTTGGATGAAGTCCCTGCTCTGTGCCTGCAGGGGCGCCTGGCAGGGAAAGAGGCAAGAACACCATTTATCTCCCCTCTACCAGGCTGCTCAAGTTGAACTTGGCTCTGCTGTTCATTCTGTTCACTCTTCTCCCAGCCCTGCCATCAGATGAAGGATCTTTTCAACGTGGCTTTGAATTACCTTTCACATTTCTGAGCCTAGCTCCTTACTGGTTTCTTGTTTGCCCTCTACCTGTTTTCATATTTGCCCTCTGTTCTCTGGGCCCTTTGCTGAAGGAAGAGCATCTTACTTTATTAGATTTTTTTTTTTTTTTTGTAGAGACAGAGTCTCACTTTATGGCCCTCTGTAGAGTGCTGTGGCCTCACACAGCTCACAGCAACCTCCAACTCCTGGGTTTAAGCGATTCTCTTGCCTCAGCCTCCCGAGCAGCTGGGACTACAGGCGCCCACCACAACGCCCGGCTAACTTTATTAGATTTTTAAATACAGCTCTCACTCTGGTGTGGTGTAGAAGAAAAAGCGAAAAGTGCCCACTGAATCAGAAGCCAGGAGCCAGGCTCTGCTGCTAATTAGCTCATAAGTGTGGGCAAATATCTCTGCCTCCCTGGGGCCCCAATTTCCTCCTCTGCTAAATGAGGGGATTGAATGAGTTGATTTGTAAGGTCCTCTCTGGCCCCCTGCTTCTAAGCCTTTCTTTACAAGAGTGTCCACTTTGTTAGGGGCATTTTAGTTACCTGTTGTCCCTCATAGCCTAAGAGCTTTTGTGGACTGAAAATCCACACTGAAAATCATGCCCAGGACACATGGTGAGAGCCCCATTCACAGGGAGAGTATACCTTGTTGACGTGTTGGTTCAATAACAGTTCAAATTATTCATAACAGAGTAATGAATAACAACACCTTGGTTCTTACATATTGTTTTTTTGCCATAAGACATCAGAGTGCAATTTATGAAAATCCATTTTTAATGAAATATTAAGCAGTTTCTATTTTTTCTGACCCAATGGATTTACAAGGTCTCTATTTTTCTCCCTGCATCTCCCCTATTTATAGCTGGTAAATGCTATCATATATTATACATCTTTATGACTTTCTCAATGCTTCTGTGGTTTGAGAATCACCCTTCATAAGTTTTCTGATCAAATTCCCTCAGATGGATTCTTGGCTTCCAGTCTGGGCATTGCAAGGTAAGGGGCTGTGCGCACGGGAAATGATGCCAGGAAATTGGTTTTATTCCCTGTTCCCTGCCAACTTGCTGAATCTCCATAGGCAAATCAATAAACTCTAGATACCTTGGTTTCTCCTTCAGGAAAATAAAGTCACAACAGGGTTGCAGATAGATGTTCCTGTCCCTCCCTGCTGGCTCCAGTGCCCCCACGACACCCGGGACAAATGTCAGAGTAGAGGCCAAGTCACAAGTAACACATGGGTCTTTGGACAATTGGGAGAATTCTGAGAGCCGTGACTCCCAAGACCCACCTTGAGACCAAAAATTTTCAAACTGTAACTGCACTGAGGTGTTTGCAACCTGAGATAAATCAGTGCATTGCTACATACGCTACACCCGGGTAGGCATGTATCAAACACAGTGGTCAAACGTTAACATCTGCTTTAAAAGCTGATGTTACAGAGGATATGCCTTTTTATTTGTTTTAAAAGGAAAATCTTAATGTGGTTGTTTACCACCCAAAGAAAAATCAGGAGTATGTTCAAGGTGACCCTAGCTTTCTGGGGACAGTGTTGATTGTGCTGTAATTATTAAAAATATGTGTGTGTTAAAAAAAAGAAAGACGTTTTCATAAATACAAAGATTTCTTCAAGTGTGTCTCTGCAAATCAAGTTCAAAAAACAATTCAGGGTACCAAGTGGTCTGGATAATCCATTTGGTGCCCTGCTGAATCCTGAACATTATCCAACACTTTCCAATTCATTCTGGAGAACTTTGGTTTATTTTCAGTATGAAAAATCTGAAAACCAGCAACATTTCTGAGTTTTCTGATGCGCACCTCTCGGGAAAGAGGGTGTTTGCCAATTAAATTGGCTGCTACCCAACATGCCAGTTTAGTTTTTATCCCCTCATCCCCCGGGGAAAAGAAAATCAGTGAGTCTGCCAGGCAGGGACTATATGGACTATATAATATAAAAGAAAATGACATCTACTATAAAAAATCTAGTAGGAAGCATCTAACCAGAGCACATCATGGATGGTTTTTGAGGTTGCCTTTTCTCTGTTTCTCACCCCATTTCTAGTTACAGACGCCTTTGCTCACCCCTCAAGTTGTCTTTGAAGAACTTGCAGGGACTCTAGCACAGGCCTTCCTTCCTGGCCTGCAGGCGAGGCATTTCCTGCCTGACTTAATTCCCTTTCCTACACATTAGTCATCTCTGCTATCAATATCCAGGTGCCCAGGACGGTGTTGACACTACATGCCACCACACTGCCTCAGGGGGCCCACAAGAAGATTCTGACAAAATCCTTGCGCTCCTAGAAGGAAAGACACAGTGTAGTTTCGTGGGCTTACCGGGGTGTTTTAACCTTCTGCAATGAGGCAGGCCCTTCTGTGGACAGAGGCCATCCCCCTTATCGCATTGCTTCTGATTTGAGCAGGGCTTCAGTGGTCAGCCTGCACAAGCCTGTCTCTTCATTACCTATGCTGTGACCTACTGTTTGCTTCTATTTTGCTGAAAATATCTGAACTCAGCCAGCCCCAGGGACTGCAAAGAAAGCAGGAATATTTTTCAAAGATAGCACAGTGCTGGAGCCCTGAGGTAGAAATGGTGCATGCGATATTCTTTTTTGTAATAAACATTTCTCTCCACTAATAAATGTTTCATTGCATCTAAAGTTCTCCTTTTCAATCTACTTGGCACAGACACTCGAGGAGGAGGAGAACAAAGCAGGCAGAAGAGAATAGTGGCAGGAGCAGAGGGCAGAAACTGGGAAAACCAGTAGCATGTTTTAAAAATTGGTCTCAGAAACAATTAGAAACTGAGCCCGACTGCAGCACCCAGGGGCTGTCCTCCCTCTCCCTCCCCTTCCCTTGTGAGTGCTCTAAACCAGCCATTGGGTCAACACGTAAAAATAAATTGTTAATCAATGCATGCCATCCTGTTTAATTAATTTGTTGCACCAAACAGGCAAGGAGGGGAGGGAACGATTGCACTGGGGGAACATGATGTTAAGGTAAGGGCTTTTTGGTGGTGGTTTGTAAATCAAGGTCCTGATATCTCTCTTTTAAAACTCCCCTTGAAAGACTATAAAAATGTTTTTGAAAGCTTCTTTGATTCTAGTGGATGTGGGAACTTAGCCAGATACAGAATCAGAAGGGATATGTGTGTATGTATATAAGAGACAGATTAAGGGAGGGTAGGGAAGGGGAAGGCAAAGAAGCTCCCTAACAACAAATGCTCGCTGATGACTGTGATGATCTCCACGCTCATCCTCCCTTACTTGGGGGCTGTTTTTGTCATCAGGCAGTTTTCCTGCCACAGGAGCAGGGTGCTTGGTTCTGGAGGCAGCTGGGGGATGTGCTCATCCCCGTCTGTGTGGGCCTTGTGGGCTCTGCTAGATTTATGGCGGGATTATGTTACCCCCATCGAGACGCTGAGCCCTGGAACACAGCATACTAACAGGATTAGAGTTTCAGGATTTGAGACAGGAAAGCACCAGGGAAGAGGGAAGTGGAGGGTAGCTCAGGGATCTGGGGCTGGAGGAGCGTGGGGCGGGGGAAGAGCAGTGATTCGGGCTGGATGGGAATGGCCAAATCCTGTGATAAAGATGTAGTGAGAAATACAAGTATTTTGGCTGGGGCGGGATGGGCTACCTGAAAGCCTCCCAACACAGATGTTAGAGGGTTTTTTTGGTTTGGGTCAAGGAGGTACTTTTAATTTCCAGGTAAGCGGAAGACAGTCAAGGGAACAGGGAGAGAGGTTCCAGAGTGCCTCTGCCACCTGTATGCCGCTGTTCCGGTGGAGTGTCAGCAAACCATAGAGCAGGGACATGGTGATAGCAGAGAGCGTAACCATCTACCAGGTAAGGCCTTCGTGCCAATGCTCATCTAGGGGGTTGGGGCAAGGAAAGCATTTCCTCAGCCCAAGCCAAATCATAGTGCCCTTGCTTGTCCCCTCTGTCTGCTCTTTGTTGCTGGCATCTGTGCATGGTATTGGCCTGGGAGCAAGAAGACAACTTTAGCATCAAGGCTGGATGCGCCAGGGAGGCTGGCCTTGGTTCCTGGAGACAGTTCAGTGCCCATGGGAGCTGGGTGATGCTGGCCATGGGCGCCTGATAGAGAAAAGGTTCAAGCTTATGTATAATGACATTTTCCCTTGAGCTTCTTAAGTGGAGAGGCTAAAGGTCTGAGCTCATCCTATGGCAAATGGATAAGGGACAAACTTAATTACCTAGGGCACTGAATTCTTCTCAGCTATAATAGAGGGAGCAGATAGACTGAGGGACGTGAACTTGGAAGGGGTATTGGCCATCGTCAGAGCACATAACCACGGTTTGAGGATGCCACTGTATCCATGGCTTCTGAAGGCTGGAGCCCAGGACAGTTGGAGGCATTGTGCTAATCTTATATATGACAAACAAAATTACTACCACTAACGGGACAAGGAGGAGCCAGTCATTCACTAGGATGTTAAAAAAAAAGTGCTTTTTTTGAAAATTCAAATGACCAGCTAGAGGAGTAACTGCCTTCTCAGCAGAAAAGCAAGGCTGGGGGGAAGGGCACTCGGCCCAAGTGCAGCCTCACCAGATGCAGGGAGAGGCTGCAGGACTTCTCCCTGCCCACTCCAGACCTACAATTTTAAAAGAGGCTGATAAATATCCCAGGGGGCCTTGTTGCCTTTTAAATTGATAACTTGCTTCTGCTCAAGAAGAGCTTTGTGGGGCTAATACATTAATTATATCTGCAGAGAGCCTTCCATCTACAGATCTCAAGGCACTGTGCCTACAGAAACCTCAGTGTCGTTCCATTTGGGCTGGTGGAAACACTGAGGCTTGGAGCTGTTAAGAGGAATTTCAAGGTCACGCAGCACATCATCTAAGAAGGTCTGAAAATAGATGTCACGAGCTTCTGTGAGCCGACGGATTGGGGGTTTGGTTTTCCTGACACTGCTTGTGCTCTCTCCTCCCAAGTCTCTGATTTAAAAATGGTTTGTTTTAATTTAGAAAATAAATGTAGGATAGAGGATTTTTGAAGTGGGGAGTTTATTTTGAAAGGATGTGGCCAAATCAAACAAACAGCAACTTCTTTCAGCTCTCTGTCCTCATGGTTCTGGGGTGGGGTCCAGCAGAATAGGCTGCTCTGTCCTTGCACATCTTGTGCTCAGACCTCCACTGGAGAGGAGGTTCTCCAGGAAAATACATACCTCTTGGCCCTTAGGCGGAACCCTTAGGAAGCCAACTTCCCTCTGGACTCAAGATAGGGATAAGCCCTAGGTCAGACTGTTGAGAGCACCAGCCTGGAAATCCAAGCCTGGCCACCAGCCTCCATCCATGGGGACTCCACTGTTCCCCAGTCCCCAGGGCAAGTTACTTATTCTCTGAGAGCTTCCATTCCACGGTCTGTGAAGCACTGTGAAATTCTGAAGCAAATAGGCCGCTGCCTGAGGCTTCTCTGAGTCCCTTGGAGGTCACTGTTACATTAATATGATGAGCTTGGCGCTTTCCTGCCACTTATTACAGGGTAATTCTGCAAACTCTTGGACCTAAGCCTTACCTCTACACTGTCCCCACCTTTCTTTCCTCCATCTGGCCACCAGAGTGTATTTGGCACCCCTACAGACTCTCTCTTTTAACCCAAATTTCTTCTAACTATATCAGCATCACACAGCAGTGCTGCAACAAAGCAACAAGTTGTCAAAGAGCTTAGCTGAGGAAGGGCAGTGGTCTCTGTCCCCTGTCCTGGACCAGGCATTGCTCCACTCCTCAGGTGCCCCTCAGTGCAGGCTCACAGAATCTGCCTCCCAGAGGACAGACCTTGACCAAGGCCATGTGTCTCTGTACCCCACGCCCCCCTTATGTTGTGTAGGGACCTAACGGTGCCTATGATCCTGCACACACATGTCAACCGTCCACGGTGGCACTGACAATGCCATGTCTGGGTGTAGGGTGTTGATACATCTGGGGAGGGTAAACGCAATAGTTTCTGCTTGTGGTTTCTGAAGAAATGTATGTGAAGTAATTTGTATCATCTGAGGGAGCACAAGGGATGAATATGGGTTCCATCAGGACGACGAGCTCTCTGCCTGTGGTTAAGCCACAAATATACATGAGGAGGGCCCACCCTATGTGAAAATCATGGGTTCCATAGTTACAGCATGTGGACTTGGATGTGGATTTGGGAGTGTGCTGTGCTTGTGGTCTGTGCCACTGGGCTGCATTTGGCCGGGGGAGGCTCCCAGTGACCCCATAGTAGTGTTATCGGCTTACATGCAGCCTCATGATTACGTGGTGGATGGCAAGAAATTAGGAAGAGGCTGCTCACCTCCTGGCAGCTCAGAGGAAGTCATCCCTTCATAGGCCTTGCCTCTGCCCAGCCTGGGTCCAATTTGTAAGGAGTGTTTCGCAGACACATGGCACAGCCATTCCCCACCACCCTGAGTGCTCACGAATCTTGCTTTTCTCTGACTTCCCAATGCCCTGGTCTTTGATACACTACACTGGTGTTGACAGTGACCAGGGAATTGAAATCGTGTTCCCATATTTCTGCCCCAAATGTCACAATCCCCACTTTCCTCCCTGCGCCCTGGGAAGGTGTTTGCAACTCTCCCCATGCACCGTGGAGCAGAGCAGCCTGCTGCCTCCGTCTCCGCTGTGCTGCTCTACTATGGCCTGTTGTCAGAATTTCACTTTCAAGCCCACCACTTAGCACCAGCTAGCTTGGCACAATGCCCACCATCCAGCGGCTACAAAGAAACTCAGTGGTAGCACCCGGCATGGATGAACTGTCTCCCCCAACTGCCCCAGAGTCCCCTCCTCACCCTGCCTCCCTCAGTGGCATGCAGTCAAACTGCAGCAGACTTGACAAATCTATTTGGCACGGTTCACTCCACCATTTCAGCCCCAACAGCCCACAGAGCTGCACCGAGACACCACAAACTGGGTGGAATCTGCACATTAACTACAGATATCTGGGGAAAGAGCTGCTAATGAAGGACAGCCCAGTTCACCGCTGCAGGGGAGACGAGGAAGGCCCTGGGCCGCCCACTACACCACAGTGGGGCGAGGGAGCTCAGGAGCAGGCAGGGCCTAATTGGCAGGCTTTCCATCCTCCTGCCTGCTTCTGTGTACCCAGAGGATGAATTTCTAATGGGAGAGAAAGGGCTTTTCCTCTGCCCCAGATTCCTTTATTTGGGCAGGATTGATTCACAAAAACAAAAACAAAACCCCAAGTTACCCCTTGGCCACTAGGGAAAGAAATTCAGCCAGGAGTGAGAAGAGGAGGAGGAGGAGGGAAGGAGAGAGAGAGAGAAAGAGACAGAGAGAGACAGAGAGAGAATGAATGAATTTATATATTCAATATGAAAAAGTTGATTCTGAAGACCAGAAAGCTAAATTCAATTCTCAGGAATATCTTCCCTGCAGAATGAAGACCAGGGATAAAGCCAGGGAGGATAGCATTCCATCAAAGTGTGCAGCGCTAAGGTATTTCCAAAAGCAGATTTCCTACAAATGGTGTTTTAAATGGCAACCAGGTCCATCTGTGTGCTTTTAAAATCAGCTTATGCTACAGTATCCCTCTGGCCAGTGCTGCTGAGTCATTGTGCCTGGACCAGGAGACAGGTAAGGAGCCTCTTTCCTCTCCCCTGGGACCCACCTTGCCTGCTGGCAGAGCTTCTGGGACTCACCTTGCTTGCTGGCAGAGCTTCTGGGATCTACCAGTTTCTCAATGAAATGGGCGGGGTGTGATGGGAAATCAGACCAGCGCTCCCAGCATCCGGTGCCTATGGGACTTGCCCTTCCAACTGAAGTTTGGCAAGTCTTCCTGAGACCAAGTCAGTGGGAAGCCAGGCCTGGCCAGACTCATCAAGGTGGGATGTCTTTTGATTTCTAAGTGCCTTGCTTTCTTTACTGTGGAAGTGGAGTCATTGTGTGTGTGTATGTGTGTGTGTGTGTGTGTGAGAGAGAGAGAGAGAGAGAGAGAGAGAGAGAGAGAGAGAGAGATACCTAGTAATATCTAGAAGCAAGATTTTCAGATGAATGGTGCCATGTTACTATGGCAATTTTGATTTTTACAAAATCTACTCCTTTGAAAACTTGTATTTCCCAAGGGAGGCTGCCAACATTATAGTTCAGGATTGTCTAGGTCCAAGCCTTCCAGTTGCAGCAGCAAAATCCTTGGGGCAGTGACAGGGGCGGAGAAGATTCCCTTTAGGAAAGATCTTTGATCCCCCTGGCTTGCCCTGCACCCCATTTTGGTGATTCACATCCTGACAGAATAGGGCCTGGAGGAACTGTAGCACTACAGAGGAAAGATCCTCCTCCCTCCCCATTTTTCTTCTAAAGAAGGATGGGTAACCTCTGGGAATCTTGACATCACACTCTCCTGCCAGCTTCCCCCACTCTCCATCTTCAGGGGCCACCACCGCCTGTGTGACCATCACAAATCCCATCGCAGACCCCCCAGGGCTCCCATCTAGGCAGAGACACTGGCTTTTTCCCGTGAGCCCGCCATGTGCTGAGTATGCCACACAATCAGTGCATGGCTAGGGCCAGCTGCAGACCCACAATGCCATGTTTCTTAAGAAAGCTGAGTACCAGAAGTTCATCCATATGTATACAACAAAAGTCCCCCCTGTTGCCCACACAGACCACACTTCTGGGCACCTTGCGCCCAAGGCACCAGCCGAGAGAGTGCAACACCATGCTGGGAAGCATGATGGCCAGTCCAGATCCCATCCCTGACAACTGAATTTCTCTGTATTATTTATTGTCTTCTTTTTTCCTCTGGGTCATTGTGACTCCCTCTCAGGATCTGTGCCCTTTCATTTTCAGACCCCGGTAACTCCTGAACTGTAGTTTCATGTGGTTTTATGATTGTTAGCCCAGCATGTGGAAGGGACTCAGGTCATAAATGCTCAGTGAGCCCTGTGTGGGGAGACACGGGCTGGGAATGCATTTCTCCTTCATTAGAAGTCAGAGGACACCCTGCAAGATGCAACAGGAGCCAGGCTGTCGGAGAAACGGTGTTTTCCAATCACTTTAGCGTAAGAAAGAAGAATTTCAGGCCAGCATGTTCTTTGCCTCAATGATTTGAGCCTCTCTACGCCAGGCTCCTCCCCTGTGTGGGGGTTGGCTTGAAGCTTCTCTTGTCTAAACCCTCTGGAACACACCCAGCCTGCCTTTGAGGTAGGGACCTGGATTTACCTTGTGGTTTTTGCCGTGCCGGTACACCATCCAGTCTTCACCATTAGTACTGACTTCCAGCTTGTAAGATTTGACATAGTAGCCATTCTGGGTTTCCCTAGAAATTGCCCCTTGTGTGGCAATGGCTGTGAGCATGGTCAGAAAGCGCAGGTCCACCTGGGGAAGAGCGTGCAGGAATCAGGGACTGCCACTTCCCACACAGGACAGTGTCTTGCTTTGTCTTTAAAGAACACAGTCTTGAGACTTTTCTCGCAACCTGTGCCTGTGATTCACTGAGACATATTTGTAATTATAATCAGTCTGCAATTCCTCTGGACAGTTAAACTCAACTTATTTGACACCAAATCAGACATCTTAAAAAAATGTAACTTGATTTTTTTTTCTTTTTTCTGCAAATCTGAACAGACAGCACTCAGTTTTTCTTAGAGTAATCATTGAACATCTAGAAGTAAAATCTCCCCTTACTAAACTCTGGCCTGCCTGGGATCATGAAAGCAGATGGCATTTTAAAAGAAGACTGAATAAAATCCACCCCACTCCAGTCCAATTCAATTCAATTCAATCCAATTCACTTATAATACCCTAGCTGCAAAAGTCACAGCTCATAGCTGTCTCCCCTCTCCACCCCCTCGCTCCATTGTGTATTTTGTGGCTCAGGTCACTAAGGGGTCAAAGGGCATGCAGAGTCTGCCCAAGCAATTAGGCTTATGCACCAAGTCCTGACCTTTCGCTCTGTGAGGAGGATGGCCAATGTTTTGAGGGACCTCCTCTCCCACAACGCCAAACTCGTTGTTTGGACATTGCTGGATGTCATTCCTTTGCTGGCCATGGTGTTCCCAATAGCCATCTCTGTGAGACCAAGATTTAGCCAGCACACACTGGTAAGATTCAACTCAGCAAGCACTTACTGGCCACTTAATATGTGCTCGACATTCGCAAACATTTGAATAAATGCACAAAGCCTTCTGTGTGGATGAGAAACAGGTGGATGGTGACAGGAGAAAGTATGTGATTAAGGACCAAAAAATGGGATGCCAATTTTAAAGGAAAACCTTCTGGAAGCTTTGCAGGATGAGAAGGAATTTTGGAGAGGCAGAGAGGAGAGACAGTGACAAATGGCCTTAGGGGTGTGCTGTTAGAACCCTGTAGACCCTGGAGTTTCTAAGTGGTCTTTCTCCCCTTCCTGTGGCCCGCTCTCCAGCACCCTTCTCAGAGCAGAGGTCACTGTGTCACATCACAGCCAGGACAGGCTTGTCAATGGGTAACGAGGCTGTCTTTTGTGTGTCACGAAGGCAGTCGGGGCTCTGTATGGAACTAACAGTGTGCTCTTCCCCTGTTTACTCCTTCCCAGGGGATGAGAACGGAACCCGTCTGCAGTACTGGAAGATTACTCAACATGAGCCCCAAATCTTATTCAGAAGGAAGGCAAACAATAGTCTCGAAAGATGCTGTGGAGCATCTGGGCCACCTGAGTTTCTTTCCTGGCAGTGACATTTTGCCATGTGTTCTTCTGGTAGCTATGTGCAAAACCTTCCTGGCAGGGCTCTCCGGACAGCAAAGATCACAAGAAGCTGCCAGGCCAGGCAGCACCTCAGCAAACCTGCCTTTAGGAAAGTGCCCCCCAAGTCTATGATGCCTCCCTGTGCCAAGAATGGGGAAGATCTGAACTGCTTATAGAATATTCTTTGGATATCCATAGTGATAGGGCAAACACTACTCTAGCCAAGCAACTTCCCCCAGGCCCGGTCATCTCCATGAGGGCAGGGACAGGGTCTCTCTTACTCTGGCACAGTCTGTCTGGCATGCACATTTGTTCAGGTGAATGAAGGAACGGAGTCTTCAAGCATGCTGGGTTTGTTTTCTTCATGTCCTTTGTCCCCTCTGTCTGAGGAGCCACCTCCCTGCCCCACCACTATGTATACACCCCAGACACTCTCTGGTATCCGAGTAAGTACCTGGAGATACTCCTTGCTGGAATCCAAGTTGGGGGTCCAGGCGTTGTCATCACCATGGAGCCGGCTCTGTTGAGGGGTCCACCTCCCATCGAAGTAGGTCGATGAGGCACTGATCTGTTCATTAGCAATCCGGCCGGACTCCATTCCCAGAGGGACATTGCACTGGAAGTCTGGGGGATGCGGTGAAAGACACAGTCAGCCTCTCAACCTCACACCCCAGGGATCCTCCCAACCCCACTCCCTGCTAGGGACAAGTCCTCACATGCACTCCCTTGCCTTCAAGACCCTCATTATCAGCTGTTATTTAAAAAACAACTACAGTGAGGCATGGAGCTTGACAACCCCTCTGGGTCTGAGAGAGACTAAATTGGACCTCTAAGAAATCAAGTTGTGATAAATAAGAATCACCATACAAATTAAAAATACAATCTAAAGCGCAGTTACTGCTGCAGGCTATGGATGATCACGGACGCCAGATGCACCATTATCGCAATACAGGTGAACGTGAGAAGCTCGTGGCAATCTGGGTGGGCTGCTGCACTGTGGGAAGCCTGCTTTATTAATAAACACCCAGGGGGCACTTTGGCTTCTTTCTTTCACTCGGCTGTCTCGTGAGTTCTTGCACAGAAGACAGACTACTGCAAAGCGTAAATAACCTGTCTTTGGGAGACCTCTCTATAAGCACATTCACATCACTTTATACTCCCCTGCACCACCTGCCCAGACAAACAGACCCAGAAGTCATTCACTCTGGCCTATGACATTGGATAAACTTCTGTCCTTCTTGAGGATGCCACCGACACTGTTCGGTATTTGTCTCTGTGTGTGTGTGTGTGAGAAAGAGATGTGGACCAGTGATCTCCTTTAGGGATCAAACCTTTTCTTTACCTCTGTGACTGCACTGGGCATCTGCATGACCCAGTACCATTTGCCATACTGTTTCTTTGTCACCCAATCTTCATGAGTTCTTTGATGAAAAAAAAAAATAAAAAGCAAAACCCACAACAAAACCCAGTGCCGTCCCTGCAGGCCAGGCTGCTGTGTCTGTAGCTGTGCATGGGGTGAGCTGTCTGCAACCAGGTCAGGATTTCCTTGGCTTTGACCACTGTTAAAGTGCTTTTTTGGTCCTTAATATTATTGTTTGGGTTTCTAAGTGGAAGTGGCAGCACGTTTGATGCACATGGCCAAGAGAAGCTAGCTTGAAGACAGGGCTCGGGGTTGAAAGACTCATGACCTCGGCCACAAGCTCCATGACAGGAAGGGTCAGAATGACAGTTTTAATGCTTTTCCCAGCACCTGGAATATTGGAGAAGCTCCAAAAACTATCTTTATTAGGAGCGTGAGGTGAACACCATGAAGCTGTACCTAACCAGGGAAATAAACTGTCCTGGTTTCAGGTGTCCTCTGAACCTCTTACTAGGATCAGAGATGTTTGATGTCAAAAAAAGATATACAAAGAGAAGTTTTAAATGGCTCAGTTTTGAGATAATGGCCCCGGATTTTGGGAGGGCTAGTGGCTCCAGATTCAAAACATGTTAACATGAGAGGGAGCCCTATATAGACCTTTTAAACTAATTTCTCTTTCATTCATAAATGAGGAAACTGAGGCATGAGATGGTCCCTTGAATTTTCCAGGAAATAACCAATTCTTGGTACACACACACACACACATTTTGAAAGAAATGAGCACCCAGGTTGACATGCATTCTTTTCTCATTAATCTCTATCTGGCAATAGGATGAAGACCCCATTCCCTGAGACCAGGTGACCCTGAAAATTTAGTAGCGTTCCCATTTCCTTCTCTTCCAGAGGCCAGACTCTCTTCAACTGTACACCCTCACAGCCCTGACACAAGGACAGGACAGAAGTTCCCAATCAGCCCACTCACTGTCTAGTGGCTCTTGATGAACCAGGTAGTAACGTGCAGAGAAGCCATCTTTGGCCACGGCCATGTCCGTGTGAAAGGTCAGGGAGAGAATCCCTGTTGATGAACGGAGTTCAGAGGGCGTTTTGGTCCCACAGTACTTGCCAATCAGGGGGCCAACTGGACATGCAGGACAAAGAGGGGTTAGTTGAAATGAAAATGTCAAACTTGGTTTTCAATCCCTCCTCCCATCCTGCCACTGCACATCATTCAATGGAGTATGACTCTGTAAGACTTGACAGAAAAACCAAAGACCCAAGGGTAAGTTTTAAGGACACAGTCTCATGTTTTTCTTGTACATTTAAAAGCACTTTTACTTTTTAATGAAAAAATTCAAGCCACTTTCACTGACTTCATTCTGTTCTCACAGTCCTGGGAGATAGGCTGGAAAAGTATCCTTACAATGTCTATTCTACAGAAGAAATTGAGGCTTGGAAAGGTCATGTGACTTCTATGTTCAAACTGCTTAACTCAAGTTTTCTGACTAAATCTTAACGGTTTCCCCAGGAAATGAAGTTGGTTTTCTTGCTCAGCCGCCAAGTCTCCCTTACATTGGAAAATATTTAGAATGACTACAAAAGTAAAAGATTTCTTTCCTCTCTGACATCAATAGTGACCAAGATCTATGTTGGTTTTTACATGGTGAGTACAGGTTCTACCTGGCCTTGTAGGCCTGTACCTTTTCAACATCTATAACTATACTAATAATACCACAATTAACGATGTAGTATTTGTGATGCTACAAATATCAATGATGACAACAGTGGCTAACTTAGGCAGATAAGACACAGATAGGTTAAGAAACTTGTCCAGGGTTGCACAGCAGGTAAGTAGCGGAGCCAAGATTTAAGCCTGGTTAGTAGGGACCTGGAGTCGTTCCATCTGGTCCTATGGGTTGGCCACGGAGTCACTTTCTGTTCTGACAACTGGATGCCTCCTCTGGGCTTTCTCATCCTCTCCCAAAGGATAGGATACTAAGTACTAACTACTTAGTATCCTATCCTTTTCCAAAGAAATATCTCAAAGAAAGTAGACTGCCCTTCTGTAATTTCTCTCAAACCATCCGTGGTGAAGGAAAAGAAGAGAAAGGTGAAGGGGAAGAAGAGAAAGTTAAGGAAAAGGAGAGCCAGTTGTCATGCAGGAACCCTAAGGAGCTTTGAAGTCTCTGTCCTCCCTTCTTATCATCACTAAGGCAAGTGGCAGGCCAGCTGGAGCTGAGGTGCGCCTCCCAGCATGGCATCACTCACCGTGGGGAATGCCATCCCAGATGTCCAGCCAGTCGTACTTGCAGTCCCCCTCGCCCACCTGCAGAGGGTCATGCTCCAGGTCGAAGGTCAGGAACTGCAGGATGATCTCCATCTTGGGTTTGGCCAAGATGGTGAAGGTGCAGTCCAGGTTGTGTGGGTACTTCTCGGGAAACCCGGGGGATTCGATGGTCCCGTTGGGGCTTGTGAAGTTTTTAGAACAATCTTCAGAGCCTGTATGTAAAAGAGGATTGTAATGTCAAGAAGAAGATGCCTTTCTTTACTGCCTCTGTCGCATGGGTTATTTAAATGTTTGGGCCCAAATCCCCCTGCCCACAAGGTTTTTGTTTCCCTTGGAGTGGCTCTTGAAGCAACATGCTCTTCACATGCACATTTCAAGCCCTCAAGCCAGTCCCTCCTTAGGACAGAAATGAGGGGTCACAGCTGGCCTGCTCTGCGTATTAGAGAGAGAGGAGCCATTGAGCAATTGGGAGGTGGGGGTAGAGAGAAGTGTGTGTGTGTGTGAGTGTATAAGTGAGAGGCTGGAGAGAGAGAGGGAGAGATTCTCTTGAAAAGAGGAACAGAGTCTTCTTTCTCAATTACTCAGCTGCTCGCTCCAGAAATGTAAGTTATTTCAATCCTTAAGGAAGGCTTGCTGATTGCCAGAAGGGAAAACAATGTTACCCCTTATTTACTGCTGACCTCAACACTAGCCCCTATTGTACCACAGCCAGCTAAGGGCTGCCTTCTCCCTCTAAGATCCAAGGTGCCTCGGGGGAGGGGCAAAGGGGAGCTCGGGTCTCATTCATGTCATGACTATATTAAAACGAGCTGCTCTGTAGTGGTCGGACAATTAACAATCGATGTTTTTAGCTGGTGGATCACAGCAGGGCGTTGGGGATGTTAAAGGCCGCTCAGGCAGCAAGTTTGGAAAAATGCAGCAGTGCACTGACATTTGGAAGGCTTCTGGTTCCTTTGTGGTGGGGATGGCCTTGTTTCTCTCCTGAGCTCTTCCATCTGTTTTCTTGGGACGCATGGAGGCATCCTGATTAAATGGGGCATAGACTCCATTCTGGTGCCAGCTCGGACAGCAGTGGGAGCTCCTAAGAGGATTAGAGCCATCCTAGCTTCTAATACCTCGAGGTGGAGTCACTGTGACCCAGCCACCATGTGCCAGGGGAGCTCAACCACACACCCAGCCCACAGACCCCCGTATAGGGAGCAGGAACTGAGGGAAGTTAACACAGTGGCTGAAGAGGCTGGACACTCAGAACTGATTTCATGCACGATGTTCAGATTTCAAAATAAGAAAAGGAATCAGGATTTATGAGGAGGATAATAGAAAATCTAAGCACAAAGGGGGAAAAAAAACAACAACCACAGAAATACTTGATAAACCAGGTATTTATGGGCAGGAAGTGTCCTCTGGAGATCCCTCTGAAATGTAACTAGGTGAAGTCAATACGCAGATCTCAGCCTGCAGCAATGTCTTTATCCTGTGGCAGGCCCCATACGAGCCTCTTTATTGATGGCTGCTTTCTGGAAAGCAGCAAGTGTCTGACTTGGAAAAGGTGCCAGGCAAATAAGGGGACGTGGGGGTTTGCAATTTCTTTAGCACCAGACAGGAAACTCCAGTATCCTGGAGTATCTAACTATCCACCACCTCCTCGCTTCTGCCTCACACTGCCTGGGCAGGTTGGGGACCTGGAACACACAAGGGCACACGCTAACCTTTCCATGGGTTCTTGGGAGGCTCTGAGCGCTGCACTCAGAGGTTCTGCAGCCCACCCTTCAGAGGCATGGCATTGGCAGGGCTGGCCCAGAGCGAGGGTTCAGCTGGAGCTGCCTCACCAGCTTTGTTTACCATCGGGCTGCAAACTCCTGAGGGCCTCCTCAATGGCCCGGCATGATGCAATTCAGCAAAGCCAAGCCAGCTGGCAGGTCTTCAGGGGGCCAAGAGGAATTCTGAAAAGGTTAGAGTTTGTGGCTGCTGTGCAGCTTTCTTCATGAGGGCCACTTAGCTGGGCCTCACACGGCTGGGAGGAAATTAACTCTATTCACAACATGCTTGAGAGCTACAAAGGGCACCCTGACATCCCCTCTCAGAGCCTGCTCAATTGTCATTCCCTTAGAAGGCCAGGAAAATCCCTGCCCCCCAGCAGTGGGGAATTAACGGCTGAATTTTTCTTTGGTCCCTCTCATAGGTGGGGCACAAGTGCTTCCAAGATGAACATCTAGCAAGTCTGAGAGAAGCTTGGAGGATATGAGGGTCTACGGTGTTCACAGTTTCCAGGGTCCTCAGCATTTTCAACCTTAGTTTCTTAAGGCAAAAAATAAAAACGTATGCATTTCTGATACATGGCTATAAATGGGTATATCCTCTGGCTTATTTTGAATGAGGTGGGAAACCCTTCATCCACTATGATCATTTTTTTAACTCAGAAAAATCAAACTTGTCTATTAAAGCCACGTGTTCATCTCTAATGACACCACCTCACTTTTGCAGCGTGGTCAAAGCTTCAGAAAGGCCAACAGAATATCCAGCGCTAAGAAGAGAGCTCAGACAGGGAGACAAAAATCGACTCTTGCGAATATCAACCTAATCCAAGATCCTTCTCTGGGTTGTGTTAAAAGGGCTGAGGTTTAAAAACATAACTCAGGCAACAAATACTCAAGTCCACTCAATGCTAAGATTGTCCACAGGAGCTGGGGATTTTGGTTACAGTGAATGATTTCATACCAATGGACTCTGGTATGAAAACTGCCCACTCTGTTTTTCCACTGTAAATTTTATAATAATTCTGTAAGTGGAAGAAGAATCTACATATGTGAAGATATTTAAAACACGGTGGATTTCTCCAAAGCTGAGCTTGCCTTGACCACAGAAGGTGAGTTCAGTTCCCTAATTCAGGGAGGAAGGGTGGTGGGTGTTTCAGGTTTTCTCTACCTGTGAATAACCCCAGAAATTTCAGTTTCAGAAATGTCACTGGGCAAACAGGAAAAGAAAACCTTGGTCAAAGGAGCACTGGAGGGAAAATAATAATAATAATAATAACCATGTGTATTTTCTACCGATTTTGTTTCTGATTTTTTTTTAAGTTTAAGAGTTATTTTTTTCTGTTCTGCTCAGGATGTGGTGATTATTGAGATCTTTTAGGTTTATGAGTTGTTTTGGCCTACCCTTTTATATGTGGACAGTCTGATTTCACTCAGGGCAGATGAGAACCTTCTACGCCAGCCACACGCACTTGGTAGTGGCCGTGTGAGGGGTCTGCAGCCCTCGCAGGGCAACACGCTGTCTGAGGCTTCCAGAGCCCTCTGGATGGCTATTTGCGTATCTGTGTTTACAGTTTTCCCCTTCTTCCTCTTTATGAATCCAACTAGCAAACATAGCTGTGTTTGTTTGGATTTCTTCAGCATGTCCACCCTTTTCTTTTATGTTCTGTGCATGACGTAAACGTTGTGTATTTATTTCTCTCTGGACGCCAACAATGGAAGTATGAGTATAAGATAGGACACCTGGAAGAGTGGTCGTCTTTTTAAAGTTCTCAGCTTTGAATTTGCAGCCCCACACATTTCTGTGTTTTATACGGGGTTAACTGTTGTGCTGAGAATTGCTCTTCCAGATGGGCGAGATGGCAGGTGTGAGTGGCCCTGAGAAGGCTGAGGGTGGTTTTTGGCAGGGCTGTCTCTCACAGTGGCAGTCCCTTCCAGAGGCGACCCTGCTTCTTAAAGCCAGACGCCCCGTTTCTCCATGCCCCAGCCAACTAGCTTCACCCATGAGCACCATTGTTTCTCGACAGTCCCCGGACTTGCGGCTTCATTCAAAATCCTATTTCACGTGTCCTCAAGACAGCAATGCTGAATTATGATTCCCTTTTGTATGTTTTATCTTTTAATGTCCTGCTATTTTTAAATTTGCATAATGAATAGAGTGAACTCCCACCTCTTCTGTGGCCTTCTGGAGAACGTGGCATCAAGCTTTGTGAAAAGGCAAGCTTCTCACGGTTCTGCTCACCCTTGCTCCCACTTCCCTTGGCTGGAGCCCTGGCAGATCTTGCTTGGAGCTGTTTTCCTTTCATGCTCAGCTAAGTGGAATTGAGTGACAGCTTTAGCACTAGGGACCTTGCGCCCTAATAGATTCTTCAGAGCCCCTTGATTGCTTCCTGATGTTCATGACCACAGTATGTTCACTGTACCTTTACTTGGCACTTAACCTTCTGCCAGGTATTATAGTTTTCCTTTCAATTCACATTCACATTCATCCAGCAATGACTGTGCACCTGTTATGTGCCGAGGGTTTATACACCCATCTCTCCAGCTAGATGACAGCAGACACCCTGTTCTATGCCTTTCTTTTTTATTCTTCCCACTGCTCGGCAGTAGGGATGGTCCACCAGTGCTGGTAGCGTTGACCTGAATCTTGCACAGGGGTTGAGAAAATGTGGGTCATGCTCCTTGGGGGCCTCACACCAGCCCAAGCCACTGGACGTATAGACTGTCAGTCCCTGTGACTTTACCGTGGTCAGAAGCATAAAAACCCGGGGCAGTCGGACCTTCTTGGGACTTGTACCCTGTGACACTTGGACCTCCACTTCAGCATGACACAGTTCCCTGGGCCCACCCTTCATTTGATTCTCTGTTTTTGTTCTCAGGCAGACAAATCCGACAAATATTTAGACAGAGTGGAAATAAAACGTGCTTTCAGCAGCTACTATTTCCTTTCAAGAACTGTTTAGTGAAAAAGAAAATATATATGAATAGTTCCCCTCACACTGAACTCGACAGGCGCCAGTCCTGGGCCTCTCGATGACAAGGCTGACAGCCTCCCCTTGAACCAGACTCCATCCGCGAGTTGTAAAACTTAGACTGCAGGACTGGAGAGGCAGGCTTGCTGCTAGGCGGAGCTTTGGAGGTAGGGAGTAGGTGGGGGTGGGGGAGAACTGGAGATAAGGAAACACACACTGGAGGGGAGGATGGCTCCTCAGAGAGCTTGCGTGTAGATGTTGAAGCTGCGCTTGTGAATGAAAGTCTGTTATTCCCCGTTATGGAAATGAGGACTGGTCCATATTCTCAGGGTCTAACGTCATCTAAGGGGCCCTAATGGAAATCAAGCAGTCAACTGAAAACAAGTGCAGTGTTCTCTGCCTCTTTGCTCTCTTTCTGATTACTTTTCAGGGGGTCCGTTTCATTGACTTTTGGGAAGGAGGGGTTGAATGGGTAGAAGTGGTAATAGGGCCCAACAAGGGCAATTTCGAGGAGCCTTGTTTTAATTTAAGGGTATGGTGTGGCCTCATTTGGGAGGTCATGGTAACATCTTTAGAGATCTTTTCTAAACAATGAAAAGATTATGGCCTCAGTCCCACGTGTAATTCCAAATAAAGCCAACATTAAACCATGAAGTAAATGGTAGGAAGTTCAACTGAGTTTTGCTTTTTCCCATGAAGATTATTTCAATTTTTAAAAATGCACAAAAATCATATTCTTTCCAAAAGTGTTTTTCTATAGATTTGATGGCCCCACTGTGCCCACCACCCTGCAGCGTGGCCCCTCAAGTCAGATGATGACCTGAACTGCGTCTTCTTTTCAGGGTGTCCCCATGCTCAAGCTGGGTGAAACTTAACCCTTACCACCTGTCTCAAGCTCTGAGCTGCTGTTCGCCCCTCTTCTCTAGGATGCCCGGCTCCCAGCCCCCACCTGTGACCTCACTGACCTGTCTTGAAGATCTCATAGCGCAGGGAAAAGCCTGCTCCCTGCCGGGCGTAGTCGGAGGTGAACTTGATGTAGAGCATGGAGCCCGAGGAGATGATGGTGGGTGGGGCGATGTTCCCACAGTGCTTGCCCAGGAGGTCTGCAGATTCACTGTCCCCATCTCGAATCTCAATGAAGTCATACCTGGGCGGGGATGGGACAGACAAGAAAACATCACTAAAAGGACAGGAGACAGACCATTGTCTCACTTCGACTCATGTCTCTCTCCATTCATTTATACAATTCAGGGGTTTCCGATGGATAAACAAAGGGCACTATGTCTGCTTGTATAGATGGGCAAACAGAGATACAGAAGTTGCTATGCTTTGTTGAAGTTATGGAGTATGTGAGCGCACAGCTGGAAGCCCTTATCTCCTGGCCACGGAAGGGCAGTAGCCTCATTCTCAAAACAGACACTTTTTTTCCTCCCCTTCGGTAGCACCGTTTTTATTTTCATTCTGACCTCTTAGAATCTTAGTCTCTCTGTGTCACTGCAAGTTACTTAACCTCTTTAAGCACTAGTTTCTTCATCTGTAGGATGACGATCAAAATATCTACTCCAGAAGGTCGGGCACGAGATAGAATGAAAAACAATATGTGGGGGGTGGGGGTGGGGTGGGCACAGTGCCAGGCACACTGGGGATGCTTCAGAGATGTTTCTTTATTTTCCTGTCTGCCTCTCGTCCCCTGTTTTGACTTTTTTCCTGGATCACCCCCTCTTTAATTGTTAGTGACAAATCACTAACACTATCACTATCCCCATCACTTCCCTGCCAGAGATGACTCTGTGAAGTTCACCTCCGCCGTGTGTAGTCAATGCACGTTTTTAAAAGGAATCAGCATCATATTAGACAAGGCAATAAAAACCTTTCTCCAGAAGAAGGGGGGGAGGAATCCCTAGGGACACAGCATCTACGGCACACACAACTGTTAGCTCAGCAAGAGTCGGAGCCAGCTGCTGTCCCCAAGCTGAGGCCTGTGCTTGTTCTAAGCACAGTCAACCTAGCTGGGGGGTAGGGGTGGGGTAGGGAAGACACCTCAGAAGCACCTGTGGCTAGGTTCAGGGGATGGTGCACACGGAATGCACCAATTTATCTTGACAGACACACATTTTTCAGCGTTGGTATGAGCTCTGGCAATCCTCACTGTGCTGTCTGTGCTCCCCTTCTGGGCTCCCTGTTAGGTTAATACTCCTGTCACAGCTGCTTAGGTGGGAAACTTCCTTCCCAGCAGCTCCCTTCAGATGGCTGGCCACTGCATATGTGCTCTTATTTACTGACACCATCCATCTCCCTCTCCCGCCCTCTGTTTATTTATTTTGCATCAACCTGTTAAAGCAACATGTAAGAAATCTCTCCCTTTCAGGTAGGGAGCCCTGGGAAACCCCTCTGCCCCAGGGACATGCCTGGGATGAGGCTCCTGCCACCCACAGGGTGTGGGGGAGCTGGCTGCCCACAGAGGGGCTGGGGTGAACCCTACAAGCCTGATGCTTCACTCTTGCCCTGGGAGCCAAACTGCTCAGCCACGTCCAAACTGTAGGGCTACAAAGGAAGTGTACGGAAGAGTGGGCCATGATTAGTTCATTCTTGGCCCCCACAGGCTGGACTCCTACACTCAAGAGAGCTGCTGAAGCTGGTGGAGAGTCTGGAGAAGTTGAGAGAAAAGTCTTCCCATGGGTGGTCTGGAGAGAGGGTCACAGACTGAGAAGCCCCTGGGGGTGGGGAATCAGTGTAGGTCTGTGATTTCAGCATAGGAGATGCTGCTGACTTTGAAAACATGCTTCTTCACTTCCAAAACAAAAGCAAAAAGTGCTTAGTTCATTCTCAGGGGAAATTCCCTACACCCTCTGGAAAACCCCTCCTGTTATTTCCACACTGAGGCAAGCAGGGCTGGACAGTCATGTTCCACTGAGCAACAGCACTGCCCTAGTAGTGTGCCCAGAGGTCACGAGGCTGCACCACCTGTGCTTGTTAATCACAAAGCGCTGGGCTCACCTGCACGGGGAAAGGCAGGGCCCTGGCCCGGGACTCTCAATCCCAGAAGCACACAAAGCTGGGTTTGGATCCCACCTTGGCCACTTTTTAGCTGGGTGCCTTTATCAGGCAAGTTATCGAACCTTTCTGAGCCTCAGAAGATAAAAGTAAAATAAAGGATGGTAGAAACTGTCTCCTGGAATTATTGTGGGACTGAATCTAATCTATTCAAAGTGATAACACTCAGGCTGTACTCAGTAGGTGCTTAATAAGTGCTAACTGCAATTTGTTGTACCATCACTGACGTCAGAGGTGAAGGGGGTGAGAGGTAGGGCAGAAGTGACTTCCTCTAAGAGAGCAAATGAGCAGAGGTGCAAGTGGGAGCGTAAACCAATTCAAACATTTTGGAAGGCATTCTCCCAAAATGTGGCAAAAGTTAATATGCACTTAGCCTTGAATCCAGCAATCCTACTGCTAGGAATTTTTCCTAAGGAAATAATCACATCACTGTGCAAAGATACATAGACATCTTTGTGCATATGTTTTAAAAAAGCATATGAAAAGTGGGAAGATACTGTGTTTATAAATAGCATCATGTTTAAAAGTCCAACCATAGAGGGTGGTTAAACCAATTCTGGCGTATTTATAAAATGGAATATTCTGTTGCTATAGTAAATACTGCTGCAGGTCTAGATTTGTTGTTTTTATGGGAAAATACTCATGATATATACTATTAACTTAAAAGTAATTTTTAAAAAATTATGTTTGAAAATATAGACCTACATTTTCTTGCATAAACCTACAGAA
This sequence comes from Nycticebus coucang, assembly GCF_027406575.1. NCBI lineage: Eukaryota > Metazoa > Chordata > Mammalia > Primates > Lorisidae > Nycticebus > Nycticebus coucang. The sequence goes on along the minus strand of NC_069786.1, from coordinate 103,303,778 downwards.
AAAAAGTCTGAAAATTATATACTAAAATATTAATAGTGGCAAGATAATTGGGTGGTGGGATAATTGGTAATTTTTACTTTCTTCTTTGTTCTCTTCTATTTACTTAACTGTTTATAAGGAGCCCATATTTCTTTAATAAGCCAAAAATACATATAAAATAAAGCTGCTTGCTTTAGGAATTTTTTTCCAAAGTAGAAGAACTGAGAAGAATGATTCAGCTCTTATGATTTAGCAGATGAAGAAATAAGTTCATCATGGTCACTCAGCTCAGGGAACTGGAGTGAGGGCTAAATAAGACGCAGCATGTCAGAACGCCTGGAACAGTGCCAGAGTCAGGGCCCATACTCAATAAATAATTAAAACAATTTTTTTTTAAGACCGTCAATAGTTCTAGTCTTCCTGTTGCCAATTTTTTTGAGATGGACCAAGAGAGGCCCTGATATCCCACTGGCTTGTTCATCAGAAGTGGAGGGTTTTATCTGGTTGTCTGATCATGCATGGAGTAATTTAGGGGCTTAACAGGATCATTGATGTAGCTACCCAAAAAACACCACAGTGACAAGCTCGCCTCGATTTACTCAGTGGATGTACGGCCCCTTTTACCATAATTCAGCCTACAACAAATACATTCTTACATATCTACTACATGTAGAGAGAAGGGTTGTGTTTTTGAAAAAGGTTCATATAATTCAATCATATTACAAATTTTCTTTCTGAGCTTGTTAGGTAAAAGATCTGTCTGGTGAATCCTTTTGTGAAGCAAATAATCAGCTTTTACTTGAACTTCTTAGAAAAACTGGATTTTCCTATAAGGTTTGCTTGAGTTACAATTTGGTGGCCTGGTGGTGTTCTGGCTTTGCCCTGCGGACAAGCTCCCCTTAAGCACATGGTCTTCTGTCTGGGCTGTTTACATCAAGGGCATGCTCCGAACGACACGCTGACTTCATACAGAATGTCTCATTTACCTCCTGTGTGACTGACTCATTTGGGGGAAATTTTTTATTATTAGGGATTTGCGACAGCTGGAGTAAATCTCCTTAGAAATTTCAGTGTTGTCAGGTTCATTTGTGAAGAGTTCGCAAAGGCTTTGTTTGTGGCCTTGGAATAAATACGGCTTTGCATCTAGCATGGGCTATCTAGTGTTTGTTTGGTAAAGGAATCTGGGCTACCAACTCAGAGCTTACCCCATCGATAATCAAGCAGGATGACTTGGAAAGCTGCTCCTTTTAGAACGTATCATTCCTAGCAACATAAACCGACTAACAGGCATATTAACTGTAGTGTTTGCATTTCATTATTCATAATCTCTCTTAAATGAAAAAATTCCTTTCAAAGCTTTAACACTACCTTTTATTATTTTATTTATTTATTTTTTCCCCAAGCTGAAGTAGCCATCTCTGCTCCTGGTTCTTTTTTTATTTTTTTCTCTCTAAAATGGTTCCCCGAGTGCCTTTTTGCTTTTCTCTTCGAAGATTCTGACGTCTGCATGACAAGCGTTTGTCCAGAGAATGCTTTCTCTCCTTTCTTTCTCAACTTCAAAGTCTTACATCTCTCTCCCCAAACCCACATTTGGGGCGTGGGAATCTTGATGGTAGTCTCGATAATAGAATTAATTTTAAATCCACGGGAGAGAGATGAAAAAGCAACAATCTCATCTCTTCCTCTCATCGCTAGGCAAACATGAAAGGGGACTTTCTAGTTTCCAAAACCCTATCCACACTTGACACCTCCCGGCAAGGCACTGAAGGCGGGTTAGCCAGGGAGCCAGTGCCGGAAGAGTCACCAAGCTGAGGCTCTTTTCTCAGGGTGGGATGGTGTCTGTCTATCTGCTGTCAGGTCTACCTTTCGGGATGCCAAATAAAAATGCTAGTGAAGGGACTTCCGTAACAAAGATGAAGTATTTAGATCCCCTAAGTAAGGATACCATGCCCACCCTATGGGAGTTGGGTCTAGACCTCAGAACGTCTGTACTCAATGTCTCCACACTGCTTGGATCATAAAACTTCTTACTCATGGCAAGTGCTTTCTAGCCCCTGGCCTTTGCACTTGCACTTTCCTCTGTTTCCAATGCTCTTTTTCGGTTTTTCGTAGCTGGTTGTTTTTCATCCTTCAGGCCTACGTGCTAAAGTCACTTCCTCAGAGAGGCCTGCCCTGACCACCTATTTCAGAGGCATGCTTCATACTCTACCACCCCTACTTCCTGGGTAGCCGTCACCGTAATCTAGCAAGGGCTTACCAAGGTACTTGTTTATGATCTATCTCCCGCACTAGACAGAAAGCAGGAAGGCAAGGATTTTGTCTTTTCCCTGCTGAATTTACAAGATTTGCTTGGTGCCTGGCACAGCGAAGGACCACTAACTTTTTGCTAAGTGAATAAATGAAGAAGGGCTTTGAGGCTGGTGTTACACGTGAAGGATAACGCTCACTGTGACGGTGCTTTCTGAAGGGGCTGCTGTGCTGGCCCATTTGATATTCCCTGCCTTTGTGCCCCGACACATTTACTGAGCTATTCTGGTTGCATCTGAAAACGAAAATGTTGCCTCGTGACTCAAAAACATGAAATATAACATTTTGAGTGGAAGAAACATCTCAAATCATGCTGACAGCATTTTCACTATTAGCGGCAAACAAATCAACTATAATTAAAATGCTGTCAAAGTGATTTGAGATTTTTTCTCACACTTTCAAAGTTCCATATTTCATGAGTAGATTATCCAGGCCAGAGAATTTATCACCTCCTGGAGTGCCTTTCTTCCAGGAAGCTCAAAGACGTCTACAAACACTGTCATATTAATCCTTACATTAAAACCTGTGAAGAGATCAGGGAACAAGTACAACTGCCTAACAAAGAAGCTGCCTGATAAATAAAGAAGCTGCAGGCCAGGTCTGCACAATACTGAAGGCTCCAGTCAGCTCAGGGCCACAGCCAGGCCACCTGCTTCTTGGGTGTCGGTATGGACAGGGCACTCAGGCTTTAGGAAGAAACTGGGTTGCTTTCATGGTGGAGTTTTTAGGAAGGAAATTTCATTTCCTTGAATTTTTCCTGTTCATCAGTACCGCCCATGTAATAAAAAAACTGGTATATCCTGACACATGCTCACATTTTATTGAGCACTAACTATGGGCCAGGCGTTCAGTTTAGATATTATTTCATGTAATCCTCATTGAATACGCACTGCCGGGCCCTGTCAGATGCATACACTGAGGCTGGGAGAGTTTAGGTGACCTAAGGTCACATTACAAGGAAAGTTCAGAGGCCACCTTTGAACCCAGGTAATCAAACTCCAAGGCGTACACACCTCATCTCCCTCTCTTTCCCTCCTGGGGAAATAAAAGTCTGAGAGCAGTGAAATACCAGATTGCCACAGCACAACAGCC